>NW_012134636.1:1974027-2030112 GCF_000956105.1 Propithecus coquereli | reverse complement strand
AGTAAGGGAGAAGAGAAAAGGAAAAATGGAGGACGGGGTGAGAGGGAGACTCTTCATAGCATATACATTTGTATAATTTGAGATGTTTAAAAAATGTCAATGTATTGCCTAATAAAGAGAGGAGGAGGAAAAGGGCAAAATCAAGTTACATAAGCAACTAAAAAGCTAAACGGGGAAAGGACACAGATGTGAATATGGCAAGGATTACAAGGTACTTAGGTCACACAGGATGCAGCTTTAAGAAACAGGAATCGGATGCTGAGGGAATAAATGGGACTGCCAGATGTATTAGCCTAACCAGCACAGTTCAAAAACACAGATATTACCCTACCAGACTCATCTCAGCAACAAGGCTATGGTAAGCTACTGTAAACCCAAATTCTCCAAGTAACCCTACTCTACTCTGTGTTCCAACCATTTATACTTGAGCATACACCACAAATCACATCCATCAAACGTTCACAGAAAAAGTGACATAGTCTCACCTGTAATATGTCAATGCCCAAAAGCAGTTTGATAAGGCTTTTAGAGTAAGATGTGCCCATGCTGTAAAAAAGAGATTAAATTTGTTTTCTATTTTGTTTTACTTCTTTTAATGTTTTTATTATGTTTTCTACCTAAAACTGGTTAAATACATAATATCTAAAGAGAAACTATCCTGTTAAACAAGAAATATAGAACGTGAGAAGATGGCTCTTAGCAAGAGGGGTGAAGATTTGAAATTCTATCAACGCTAGTGAAACACATTCTAGAAAACACTCTGGTTCTCAGCCTCATAACCACAAAATGAAGAATTTTAAGGTGAGGTCTAAATTGAGGAAAAGAGACCTATAAATCAAAATTGAAATTCTAAAAAATTGCATTTTCCCCCTCATCCCCCAATCCAGTTAGTATAACAGACTGAATTCAGCAAGACTTCGTGCCTCCTCTCCACACCTGGCTTCCTGATCCTGCGGACGTTCACAAGACAAAAGGCAGTTCCTGAAGCTGTCTTGGTCCTCAATGTAAGACTCCAGGCCACTAACAAATTCTTCTATTATCTTAACAAGGAGATTTAAAAAATGAAAAAGACAAGGGAAGAATAAGATTTTTAGTTTAACATTTGCTGTCAGTTAGCTAAAAATCATTCTAGCCCACTCAACTTTATGCCAGTGTCTTCCAAAGTACTGCTGACAAAAGCAAAAATACCAGGGAAAAAATACATACTTTGGGATAAGAAGGATGTTTCCTCAGGGTCTGAAAGAGCTTCTTTTGGAAAATAATTTGATCCACAGCTACGAGGAAAAAAGAATAGCTGGTCAGCATTCTCCTACCATAGATTTCCTTCCCTAAAAACCTAAGTTTCTTGTCTAATGAAACTAATAAAAATATCTGCAACCTAATTTCAGAACCACATCTTCTAAATCCACAGTAAAGACTTAGTTTCGATAGAAGATAGCCACTGAATGTTCTAAAAAAGACCTGCCATAACCTTAGCAGGATAGAATAATCAGTGACCCCCAAACAGGGCCTTATAAGGCTTTATAAATTTTCTTCTGGCCTGGGCACAGTGGCTTATGCCTGTAATCCCAGCACTTTGGGAGGCTGAGGCAGGAGGATCACTCGAGCCCAGAAGTTCAAGATCAGCCTGGGAAACATAGCAAGATCCCATCTCTACAAAAAATAAGAAAAATTAGCCAGGTGTGGCACGCCTGTAGTCCTACTCAGGAGGCTGAGGTGGAGGATTGCTTCAGCGCAGGAGTCCGAGGCAGCAGTGAACTGTAATTGCGCCACTGCACTCTAGCCTGGGCGACAGAGTGAGACGCTGTCTCTTTAAAAAAAAAAAAAAATTTTTTTTTTCTTCTGAAGTTATTCTGACACGGATATAGTTTCTTCCTGGGCATTAATTTATTTTTTCACAAGAAAATACAAAGGAATACTAGAAAGGAATACTAGTATATAATGTTTTTTTTCTAAAGGAAAAAAAGCATAAGTACTTTACTTAACATACATTAACCAGGACCAAAGACTATAACAATATTCTCTAAAAAGCAATTTTGTCTTTTTTCTCAAGACAGATGGCCCCCTATTTCTAATATTCATTGTTTCTCTATTTGGGAAATCCACCATTCAGTCCTGAGCCCTTTCACTAAACTCAGAGAACAGATTTAGATTAACATATTACCTAGTTGATTCTGACTCTCTCCAGTTTTAAGAATAACTCCTGATGTCTTAAGAAGCTTTACAAAGACACTATCATTTTCTTCAACTGCATTGGGAATATGAGATTTCTTTGTCTTTTTGGAAAGTGGCTGCTTCCTGGCTTCTGAAAATAGAGAAAATTTTCAAGAATGTAAAAAATTATAAAGCAAAGATTAGAACATAAAACCAGGATAACCCTGACAGAAAAATTGATGTGTTCCTAAAGAATTGTACTAGAATTGATGCTGTAGTGAAATAAACTATCTGTAACAATCGTCAGCAATAGTGGCTTCCAAACAAACAAATAAATAAAACGATCAACAAATAGAATATTTACCTATCGGGTTTTCATTTGAACAATTCAAAATGTGCCATTTTAACGATAACTATGGAAGTATTTTCCACCCAAATTCTAAACTAGTGTCACTCAAGCTGTTGCTTGCAAACCACTGCACTGAAATCACTGGGAAGCTTATTAAAATGTATATTCCTAGACTATATCCCAGAGCCGTTGAGTCAAAATCTCGGGAGTAAGACCTGGGAGTCTGAATTTTTCACAAACTCATTAGGCAATAATCCTGATGCACACCAAATCTGAGACTCAATGATCTATATACAAGGGTCCACAGAATGGGGCAGGTTCTCCTGCATCACATCTTTGAATACAAAGCCCAGATTGGTTTCATTCCAAGGCTTTCAATCCATAAAAAGTAATAAGATGTAATAAATAAACAAACACAAACAGGTACTTGAAGTCAAGTATAAAATCTTCTATTCCCTTTAATGAAGCAACTATACTGTTTTTTCCTCTTCTAATTCGTCTTCCTCTCTCTCTTTTTTTTTTTTTTTTTGAGACAGAGTCTCACTGTGTTGCCCGGGCTAGAGTGCCGTGGCGTCAGTCTAGCTCACAGCAACCTCAAACTCCTGGGCTCAAGCGATCCTCCTGCCTCAGCCTCCCGAGTAGCTGGGACTACAGGCATGCGCCACCATGCCTGGCTAATTTTTTCTATATATTTTTAGTTGTCCGATTAATTTCTTTCTAATTTTAATAGAGACGGGGTCTCGCTCTTGCTCAGGCTGGTTTCAAACTCCTGAGCTCAAACAATCCGCCCGCCTCGGCCTCCCAGAGAGCTAGGATTACAGGTCTGAGCCACGGCGCCCGGCCCTCTTCCTCTCTCTAATAAAGCCTTAAGCAGAATGAAACAAAGACCACTCCTTCCTTAAAGAAATTTAAAGTATAACCAGAATGACAGATTCAGCTTGCTCATCACTGACCAAGAGAACCCAAGTCCCTTCCAATAAACTTAATTCAGAAGTCTCTTCTCTTAGGGGAACAGTATTTCCAAAGTATGATATTAGTGACTTTCTAAATTATTCCTCTTCATTTCAAAATTTCTACCAATTTCTCTATATTCTACAATCCCTTTACTAACATTGTTAGAGCCTCAGAATTTCCTTTTCTAAATCGAGCCTATTCCTTACATGGTTTTGGCCTTGAAATTTTAATCATTCTAAATGCTGTTCAACAAGCATTTTAATCAACTTCAGTTGTATTTGATCAAGAATCAAACCTACATTCCAATAACCTAATAAGAAATAACTCTTCATAACAGAACTTATTAACAAGCATCACTAAAGTTAGTATAAAACTCCCCACTGCTAAATTTGACTGGCTAAAAAAAATTTTTTTAACTAAAAAAAGAAATACTAGCACTCTGGGAGGCCGAGGTGGGCGGATTGTTTGAGCTCAGGAGTTCGAAACCAGCCTGAGCAAGAGCGAGACCCCGTCTCTACTAAAAATAGAAAGAAATTAATCGGACAACTAAAAGATATATAGAAAAAATGAGCCGGGCATGGTGGCACATGCCTGTAGTCCCAGCTACTTGGGAGGCTGAGGCAGGAGGATCACTTGAGCCCAGGAGTTTGAGGTTGCTGTGAGCTAGGACACCACGGCACTCTAGCCCGGGCAACACAGTGAGACTCTGTCTCAAAAAAAAAAAAAAGAAATAACTGTTCAATCAACAAGTTAGAACTGCTTTAATACAGTGAATGAGTGTCATAAGTGAAAATGAGTATCAATGCCTTCTCTTTGGAACTTTCAATATCTTTTGTCAAACACAATCTCATAAGGGCAGAGTCTGCACTGTTTCTTTGCCTCTGGTGTACTTGCTTTGACATGTATTTCCTTTATACATCACTATCATAGACCCTTTTTTATATACAATTATTTAAACCATAATTTTTTTCCCACCTTTCTAAGATCATGGAGAATAGATCATAATTTTTTTAAGAGAGGTTTTTTAAAGAGTAGGGACTATGTTGTATCTTTGTGTCTTAGCACCTAGATGATGCACAGTAGATAAAGTCTATAATACCAATTCCTTTTATGAATATGGAGACTGAGGCTCAGAGGCTGTGGGCATGCCCAAAGTCATATGTGGAATTAGAGAAAGAAACTCCATCCCAAATCTCCTGGTACTAGATCCTGTGTGCTCTGTCCATTTAGCCTTGATGACTCTCAGAACTTGAAAAATAGGAACTTTACATCTCTTTAAGTGCCTCACACATTTGCTACAGTAAATAAAGCAACAAATGACTAGACACTTACTGGAGGCATCTTCCGTCAGGCTCTCTTTATCCTCAGATTTTGACAATCTTCTTTTGGAAACCATTTTGACCAAAGTCTTTTGCCCATAAATTACTTCCTAGAGCAAAATCAGAGAATAGAAGTTAACCTCTAGAAGCTAAATTCTGAGAAGTTAATGCTATAGCTCAAAGAAAACTGCTATATCCAAAACCAGAGGAGTTCTAGTCTTCATACTAATGCTATCTAGATCCAGGTGCCGAGCAAATTTCAACACCTACATCTGGCCAATAGTGTCTTCCTTTCAAGACTTGTTTACCTAGTTGCTTCTTTAGGCAGATGACTTGCCTGTTGCTGAAGGACAAACCCATAGTTCTCCATCTGAGATTCAAGACCCTTTATCATCTTGCCCTAAACAACCTGTCCTTTAACTCAGGAATTCAATACTACATATTAGGGACTGTGCTAGGTGCTGGGGTTACAATTGTGAACAAGACAGACATGATCTCTGTCCTCAGGGAATTTATAGTAACAAACAGTCAATGTTTTTAACTACGGTTGTGTAAATGCTATAAAAGAAAAGTACAGGGTGTATGAGGGCTTACAAGGAAATTTATCTACTTGAGAGTGCAAGTAGTGAAGAAGGGATAATTTCTCAGGGACAATCTCCCTAAGAAAGTGATTTTTAAGCAGGGATTTAAGAGTTGGAATAGGAGTTAGCCAGTAGAAGAGGTACAAGAGTAGTAGTCCAGGCAAAGAAAAACTCATACTGAAATAGAAAGGAGCTTGTAGAATTTGAAATGACACTGCAGAGTTAGGGGAGGGTCTGAATCACATAACCTTCTAGTTTATCTTGTAAACCAGAACCTTCCTGGTCTTAGTGCCTTTGCACAAAAGTGTTCTCTTCATCTGAAATGCTCTTATCTGCCTGGAAATTTCTACTCATCCTTAAAGACTCAGTCAAATGTCATTTTCCTTGAAAAGTGTCCTATCCTTAGGGGAGTTTGCTACTCCAGCTTCCCTGCTCCACAGAGTATACTTAGGAACCCACACCACATCGCAATAGGGTCAGACCGTGTGGCTCCTTGAGAGCAGGAATCCAGCCTCATTTATCTCAGTGTCCCTAGTGCCCAGCACAGATTCCAGAATAAAGAAAATTTGTGAGAATATTCAGAGTGAGAATAGTTGGCAGGGCAGGTAAAAATACTAATCGCTAACAAGAACCGTTTTACGTACTTTATACTTAATAATTCATTTATTTCTCACAAACTTTTTGAAGTAGGTACCATTCTTATTCTCATGAGTGACAGCACTAGGATTCTAACTCAGGCAGTCTGGCTCCAGAACCTGCACTCTTTACCACCTATGCTTACACTTGATTACAATAATCACTTATAATAGTTAATATTTACGATGTACCAGGCACTGTGCTGAATGTTCTTTCTTTATCCCTTGCCTCGTTTAATACTTATAACCATTATCAGCCATTTCGCAGATGGAAAAACTAAGGCAAGTCAGGACGTTCTATCTGCAGGGAACCCGCCCTTAACACGTGTGATTCCATTTGGCTTCCATCGAAGCCTAAAAGACAGATGAGGCCTACTGCCTGGACTAGGAGGCCATCGAGAAGTAGGGGATGAGGGGGAAGTAAAATCCATCTTGGTTCGTCATTTTAGCTACGCAGAGAGGTACCTGGGGGGATTATCCCACGATAGGGCAGCTGAAAAAGCCAAGGTTCGGGGCACAGAGCCCCAGGGGGAAAGCCGGGCTAAGCCTGGGCCTAGTGACTAGGCCGCAGGGCCGCGGGGCCTTGAGAAACTACGATCGCTGCTCCACTCACCCACCGACAAGCCGTCGTCGCCCCGAGCTTTCGACTTTCCCGCCAGGCGCAACGGCGTTCTGACGCCACCGAGGCGCCCCGCGTCGTGACGTCAAACTTCCGCGCCGGAAGTGGGCGTCCGGGCGGCCCACTTGGAAGCAGTGCGTGAGCCTGGGGTCTGCCGCAGAGTCCTGGGCCGGCTAAGCTGAGGGGCGTGAGAAGGCCCAGAAGCGAACGCGAAGAGGAGCGCCTGCCCCCCGGAGAAGAGAAACCCGGCTACTTTCGGCTGGGAGCCGGTTTTCAGTGAAGATGGCGGGGCCAGAACTGCTGCTTGACTCCAACATCCGACTCTGGGTGGTCCTACCCATCGTTATCATCACTTTCTTCGTGGGCATGATCCGCCACTACGTGTCCATCCTGCTGCAGAGCGACAAGAAGCTCACCCAGGAACAAGTGTCTGACAGGTCAGTGCCCTCCCTCCTTCGGCCGACCTCACTCTCTCTTGACCTTGGGCGAGAAAGTGCAAGGGTTATGTCAGTTTGCCTGGGTTCGCGTCGCGCCCCCACTAGCAGGCTGACCTTAGCTGTTACCTCTGTTTCATTTTTGTGTTCTGTAAAGCAAGGATGATAACAGTACCTGCCTCATCCAGCAGGCGTGGGGATCAAATTAGATGATATCTGTAAAGTCCCTAGCATAGGGTCTGGGACGTTTTAGGTGCTCCAAAAATTAATATTGTTAGGTGAGTCGCCAACCCTCGGTGGACTTATCTATGAACTATCCCGTCCCACTCTTTCGTTGGAAGAGTGCCTACTGAGTGCCACGTGCATTACTGTTTTTAGCCTTCCCGACATCCAGTCAGGTGGGTGTGATAATCCTCGTTCTACCAAATTACTGCTGTGTTGTCCCCTGCGATGCTAAGTAAGAAAGCGCTTTGTAAACTGTAAAATTGCCATTAGAGATGTGAGGAGTCGTAATTAATATGTCCTCTCCTAAAGTGGAGGCAACTTCTTCCTCACATGCTTCATTCTGGTATTTATCTGTGGGGACAGGACTTGGAGAAGATTTTAAGTGGTATCTAGACATACGCCCCTTCTATATTAAAATAATTTTCGATCGATTGTTCTGATTATTTTCAGAGACCATCTCAGGTAAGTGTTACTATATCTATAAGACCTCCATATCATTTATTAATCTCTCATTTTAACAAAGAGCAAGCCTCAGGCTCAGAACTTTCCACAGGTCACATATCTAGTTAAAATTTAATAATAACGTTTTATTTCTATTGTGTTTATTTTAACAGTTACTTTCTTTGTGTGGCAAGTAATACTGGATTTCCATTTGCTAGTAATTTAAAGATTCCTTTAAATTAAAAACTTATATGGGTAGAAAAAAGATGATACATGCAAAATATTAAATGTGTAATAGTACAAGTGCTAGTAGGTGAATAAGACAAAAAATTCTAAGATGGAATGAGAATGACTGAAGTTTGGGAAGCACTGCTTTATCATTTTCAATTGTCCTTCCCAATTATGGTAAGAAGAATAATAAACCAACACTTATTCTATACCAGGCACTATGCTAAGCACTTTTATTCATTAACTTATTTAAAACTCAAAGCAACTCTATAAGGTAGGTACTCTTCTCCCATTTTGTAGAAACTGAAGCTTAAAAAGTTTCCATGGTCACACATAGTGACATTCAGGACTCAAAGCCAAGTCTTCTGATTCCCAAGTCTGGAACTCTTTCCACTATACCACAGTGACCACTTTGATTATTTTCCTGTGGCATCAGTTTCAGAATTGACAAGAGCCAGGCCCCTGTTACTAACATGAAGTCAGTTTACCACAGAAAGAAAGATACAAAAGTGGAGAGAGCTCAGACATTTAGCATTTATTGACACCTAAAAATTGTTCTCATTCTATCCTTACAATACCAGTGAGGTAGATAACCCCTTTTTACAGTTAAGAAAAGGAAGCTGGGAAAAGTTAAGTAGCCTTCCCAAAGTAACCAAACTAGCAAAATATAGTGCCTGTACTTGGAGTTAGATCAGTCTCACTTCCAAGTTAAATCCTCTTAACCCCAATTCCTGCTGTCATAGATTCTCTACCACAGTTTTCCACCTTTGGTTCGCTATATGATTTTAGAGTGATGTTTCTGAATATATTCGATCTAAAGCTCTCTTTTTTAACCCCAAAGTAAAATTCAAAGTTAGTGCAGTCTACATAGAAGAACATTTAAAAAAATAATAATGTTATAATTGTAATAATCAAGAGAAATAAAAAGAAAGTAATTTATAGTAAGATCATTTATATTTCTTTTTTTTTTTTTTTTTTTTTCCGAGACAGAGTCTGGCTCTATTGCCCTGGCTAGAGTGCCGTGGCGTCAGCCTAGCTCACAGCAACTTCAAACTCCTGGCCTTAAGTGATCCTCCTGCCTCAGCCTCCCAAGTAGCTGGGACTACAGGCATGTGCCACCATGCCCGGCTAATTTTTTCTATATGTGTATTTTTAGTTGTCCAGATAATTTCTTTCTATTTTTAGTAGAGACAGGGTCTCGCTCTTACTCAGGCTGGTCTCGAACTCCTGACCTTGAACGATCCACCAGCCTCGGCCTCCCAGAGTGCTAGGATTACAGGCGTGAGCCACCGTGCCCGGCCTCATTTATATTTCTTAAGTGTTTGTGCACAAGTGTCCTAGAAGATGTAATGCAGAAGTCAGAAGCATGCACCTCGCTGTAAAATCGCCATAATTGGGTCACCATACTGGTCTAATACGGTCAAAATACACCATAACTGTATCAGTTGTCGACTGATACAGTTACATGAATATCACAGAAAGCAGTGCTGTTTCAATGTGATTCTCCTAACTGATACAGATGTGTTAGCTACTTAAATATCACAGAAGGCAGTACTCTCTCAATATGATTTTCCTAAATGGTGAAATACTCTTGGTAAAGTTCTGAATAAAACAAAGTGCAATTTTTCCCTATATTTACTTGGTGCTTGCATACCTGTGAATTTACTATATATAAAAACCAGCCTGGGCTGGGCTTGGTGGCTCACACCTGTAATCCTAGCACTTTGGGAGGCCAACGCAGGATGATCACTTGAGGCCAGGAGGCTGAGACCAGCCTAAGCAACATAATAAGACCCCATCTCTACAAAAAATTTTTAAAAATTAGCTGGGCAGGGTGGTGCACACCTGTAGTCCCAGCTACTCAGGAGTCTGAGGCAGGAGGATCACTTGAGCCCAGACATTTGAAGTTACAGTAAGCTATGATGGTGCCACTTCATTCACTTCAGCCTAGGTAACAGCATGAGACCCCATCTCTAAAAAAAAAAAAAAGAAAAAGAAAAAGTGTGGGGCATGAGACAATTCTTTGTATTATGTGACTATCCCCAGCACTGAGGTATACTTAATATCTCTTACCCCTAACAAATGACAGTGATATGATTTTTCTGCCTCTACCCTATCACTTTGACAGTTAAACAAGTTCCACAGATTTCTATAAGGCCCCCTAGAGGGCAGTACCACCCCCCATGGAGAACCACTGTTTTAGAGAAAACCCAACATCTCTGGTCATAATTGCACTATCTCTTAAGTGAGGTAATTGGATAATGCCAGCTCTGATATGGTGTGACTCTGCTCCACCAAAACATCATTTGAACTTGAGTAGAATGCTATGCATTCTGAACTGGCCTAAGTCCAAGGAAAAGACGTTTTTAATTGTAAAACATTTCTCTAAGTACAGTATAAATTTCCATTAGCCTGAGTGATCATAAAATGGGAAGTTTCATTTCTTAAGTGATTAAGCTTTCACTGCTTCAAAACTTAACTAAATTTTTTCTAAAATGTATTAAATGAAAAATGCATGAGTGAAATATATTAGACCATATTTGGAGATAGAATGTATGTGAAAAGTGGTTCTCAAACTTGAAGAATATACTGACTCTTTGGAAAGGAAAAAAAAATCAGATTCTTAATATGGAACACTAGTTTGAGAAGTACTGATTTTAAAAACTAAAGTTTTATTCTAAGAAAATGTCTTTCAGTTGGAAATTACCAAAGCTTTATCTTTATAACCAGTACAAGGACTTATTTTTAGACGTTCATTAAAATGAAAACATAAATATTTCTTCTAGAATTTGCAAACTTCAGAGAATACAGCTATGGATCTCAGCTTAAGAAATTGAATATTTAGAATGTACACAATAATTTAAGCTTGCTTTGATTCAGGGTCATGATTGTCAGCCCCAGTTCTACATAATTGTTTAGCAGTATAAATACAGATCTAGATGAATTTCTTTTAATGACAGTGCCTGGAAAAGTCCTGAATTACCATAGAGTGAACGAGTTTTTATGATGACCTACCATGTGCCCTGCCCTCTGCTATATTCTGTGGAGTACGAAATAAAACAAAGTCAAGACCCTGCTGTCAGAGAGTTTCAATCCAAGTGATAAAACATGCAACGGGAAAATATTAGATCCCATTAGTCTAGGGCTTAGGATGTGCCAGGTACAGTAGTAATGAGATAATATGTATAAAGAACTCTCTGGGAGGCCAAGGCAGGAGGATCGCTCAAGGTCAGGAGTTCCAGAACTCAGCTAAAAACCTCCCCTCTCTTTCCTTTTCCTGTTAAGATAATGATCAAAATATAGTGGGACCTACGTGGCCTTGTGTAGTCTGGCTCTTGCCCATATCTCAGATGACATTTTCAGACATTTCCTATACTTCTCTTTCTTCCAGCCACATGGCCTTTTCTCGTGTCCTCAGAGACATAGTATTTACTCCTGCCATGGGGCTTTTGTCCATGATGTTCCCACTAGCACTTTGCTAGGTAATTCCCACTCATCCTTAAGATTCCAACCTAATCCTACATCCTGGTCAAAGCTTCCTCTCAGACCTTGACTTTCTAGACCAGTCTCCTCCCCCTGTTATACACTTCCATAACACTATCCATCTCTCTTCCTAGGATTTTTTTTTTTTTTTTTTTTTGAGGCAGAGTCTCACTCTTTTGCCCGGGCTAGAGTGAGTGCCATGGCGTCAGCCTAGCTCACAGCAACCTCACACTCCTGGGCTCAAGCAATCCTTCTGCCTCAGCCTCCCGAGTAGCTGAGACTACAGGCATGCGCCACCATGCCCGGCTAATTTTTTCTATATATTTTTAGTTGTCCGATTAATTTCTTTCTAATTTTAGTAGAGACGGGGTCTCGCTCTTGCTCAGGCTGGTCTAGAACTCCTGAGCTCAAACAATCCGCCCGCCTCGGCCTCCCAGAGTGCTAGGATTACAGGCGTGAGCCACCGCGCCCGGCCTCTTCCTAGGATTTTAACTGTTGAATTTCACATTTATTCCTCTGGTTATTTGATTAGTGTCATTCTACCCCACTTTAATCTTCGTGAGATATTTGCATTTTGATCACTGTTGTTCATGTTACCTAACACAGTACCTGGCATTCAGAAGTTCAAGAAATATTTATTCAATGAAAGAATAAATCTGTTATTATACAGAATATGAATGGAGGCTTAAGGAATTAAAGTGAATTGCCTGAGATCAGATAGATAATAAGTGGCAGAGACAGAATTTGAACCCATCTGTCCAACTCCAGAGCTTAAGTTTTTTGTTGTTGTTGTTGTTTGTTTTGTTTTGTTTTGTTTTAGAGACAGAGTTTTGGTCTGTCGCCCAGGCTGGAGTGCAGTGACCTGATCATAGCTCACTGTAACCTCAAACTCCTAACAGAGCTTAACTTTTTACTCATTGCTCTGGATCTCCTGCTTCTTATACTGTCAATAGTGAAGGACCAGTGGAGGCGGGGAGGGGGGTGTTTTTTAATTTCCAATCTCTTGCAGACTGATGCTTTTGTAAAATATTTTGATCACGTATTTGTATGTTATGAGAATGTCAAATTATTATAAAACTCTATAAACCCTTGCACTCAATATCTGTACTTATCTTGTCACAGACCAGCATTGGTATATAGGCCACACTTAAGAGTATCTTTAGGCTAGCACCCAGGGAACAGGATATATTACATGTCACCTCAACAGGCCTGTGTATACAGTAGACAACTGTACAGTTGAACAAGGCGAAGAGGAGGAAGAACAGAGAAAATTCCACAAGGTCACCTAGCATCAGGAAGAGCTTCGTGGAGAAGATAGGGCTTCAAGAAGGTATTAAGGCATGATGGAGTAGAGTTGGTGAAGGAAAGGGCACTAGAGCACTGTCAGCATGTGGAGAAGCTAGGACATGTGTAGAGTGACAAGGAGACCCCACTGACTGCCTAGAGCAGGTGGTTTGTACTGAGGAGCAGAGAGAGAGAACGCCAAGCACAGTTTTCTTGTGTTCATTTCTGTCTATAATTTTTTTTTCACTTTTCAAGAAGGATTTCCATCAATTTAAGGGCTTTTTACCCCTTTGAACAATTTTTGAATACCTAGAAAAAAATTAGTATTTTGTATCTCTGTTCTGTTTGGTATTTGTATGTTAGCAACAGCCACTTATTATATAGTACTCTATTATCTTTAATGATCCACTATGCTCTAATCACCAAGTAATTTCATTTATTAATTAAATAAATGTTTATTGAGAGCTTTCTAACAGACTGAATCCTGGATGGAATTTCTCTTTGTTTTCCATCAGATAACCCTCTCAAGTCCTGTACTCATTTCTCAGTGGATATTAAGAAGTTCCTTCTTTTATCCTCACCCTTCCCCCCTCCTCCTGCCCCCAAATCTTTGGAACAGTGTCCAACTGCTACTCTTTTCACTGAGAGAAATTTCCTCTGTAGCTTATTATGAAGTAAGAAAGCTGAGTGTAATGTCCCAGATGTGCCTTCCTCAGAAATCTTTATTTGTTAAGAAACATAGTCACTTCTGAGAAATACTTTTCTGAAAACCTGACTGTTAGATTAAATATGTTATGTTGGTTTTAAAGATACTTGCATTTTGGAAAGTTTCCACACAGAGCTATTGCCAAATAGGTCCTCTCTTGTGTTTAAATAGGTCTTCTACTTTACTCTTTTCTTCTAGTGTTTCACTTTTAAAAATCTCATTGTCTTGGTTGTGTTTTTCAGTCAAGTCCTAATTCGAAGCAGAGTCCTCAGGGAAAATGGAAAATACATTCCCAAACAGGTACTCATTTATCTTTTATTAAAAAGCTCCACAATTCACTGCTGAGGGCAGTAGAATGTTGTATAAGGGGACACTCTGGGGAAAGCTGAAGGTTGGCAACTCAGTAATTAAGCTGTGGCCTGGTGGTGTTTACTGTCAATGTGACCTCATCCTTCTTAGGCAATTGTTTTTAAATGTGACTCAGCTAAAGTGTCAGGTCAGCTGCCACATAGGCTGACAGCTCCGAGTGTAACAGCATACTCCGAGGGCCTTCTGATGAAGCCTCTGGGGAATAATTTGACAGTTTGCAATGTCACAGTTCTTAGACTTAAAAAGCTTTTTTTTCTACTAGTCTTTCTTGACACGAAAATATTACTTCAACAACCCAGAGGATGGATTTTTCAAAAAAACTAAAAGGAAGGTAGTGCCACCTTCTCCTATGACTGGTATGTTTATTCCCTTCTCTCATCTTTAAGGAAGATTTTTAACACTGGTTATTGAATGGGGCAAGGGAAAGGGTGGAGGGAGGATGTCATTTTATTTAAATATTAAATTGTAGAAGATAGTAATCCAAGGGACCTTAGAAATAATCTAATATGGGGATTGATGGAAGTGGAGTTCTCTTTCTCAAATAAATCTGGAACCCCAATGTATAAAACAAATTAAAAAAAAAAAGAGCTCTCGGCCAATGGAATGGGGAGGCCAGAGCCATTATCCCTGGGTTTCTCCTTGTTGTTGTTCCTCAGGACCAGTGTTCTATGGAGCATAGCTGGAAAAGCATTCCAGCCCCAGCTCCCACCTAGTGCCTGGATCCTATTGCTGACAGATGGTCGCCCTGCTCCTGCGAGCTCACTACACCCCAAGGCCAGCCATTTCTTTGTCAGACATGATTTCTTGGTCCACCCTACACTTTTGGTGCTAACAGATTTCTTATTTCCACTGATCCCAATTGTGTGGAAAATAAAGCATGTTTAAAGAAAAAGTAATTCATTGTTCTGTGTTGAGTGTCCTCTCATTTTAGTAGTACTTCTTTCTTTGTTTCTGGTAAGATAACCAGCTATTTTAAACCCATCGAGAAGGTACAGGAGTTAATTTTTTTTTAAGTAATTAAGATTGTATGGAATTAATTTTAACAAGTCTTTAAGGAAACTTACAAGAAACAAAGACCAATAAATATATGAAAAGATACTTGACCTCACTAATAATCCGTGGAATACAAATTAAAACAAGGTGTCCTTTTTTAGCCCATTAAATTGGCAGAGATTGAAAAAATTGACCAAAGCCACTGTTGACAAGATCAGGGGAAGTTAGGCCCTCTCACTGTTGGTGGACATGCCAAATGGTAGGGCCTTGTCAAAGGACAATCTGACAATGTCTGTTGATTTTAAATGTACAAATCCTTCGACCCAGAAATTCTTCTAAGAAGTTCTCTCACAGAAACACATAAACATGCAGATTTATGTACAAGATAGTTGTTGACAGCATCATTTATTGGCAAAACAATTACAAACAATCTATAGATCCACCGAAAAGTGATCAGTGCCACCACACAATGGAATCCTATGCAAGCTTTGAAAATATCAAGAGGTATATATTATACCAGTGTGGAAATACCATCCATAATATATTAATTTTTTTAAAATTAAGCAGAGTAGTAAGCATAGTATCCCTTTATTGGATATGCATTTACATGTAAATTATCATGTATATGTATATAGAAAGATGCAAGGATATGCAATAAACAGTTAAAAGTTTCGAGAGTGGGCTCAGAGGAACTGTCTGCATCATAACGTGTCTATGTCATTTGAATTTTTTTTATAGTGAACTTGTCTTTAATTATCAAGTACATTAAAATTTGTAGAAAATCAGAAGAAAGTCCCTGCCAACAGAGGTAAAATCTAGTGGTGTCTTGTGCTTTTGTCTTAGATCCCACTATGCTCACAGACATGATGAAAGGGAATGTAACAAATGTCCTCCCTATGATTCTTATTGGTGGATGGATCAACATGACGTTTTCAGGCTTTGTCACAAGTAAGTTACAGACCCAGCAGACCTCACATTTACTTCATCTGTGTTCCTTTCCCATGTCCCCTTTCAGAGAAATCCAAATGTTACTGAGACACTGATTTCACAGGTCCCTGTGTTTTCTTGTGGAAACTGGTAACATTCTTTGAACAAAAAAATTTAGGGCTGGGCGTGGTGGCTCACACCTGTAATCCTAGCACTTTGGGAAGCTGGGGCAGAAAGATCACTTGAGGCCGGGCATTCAGGACTATCCTGGGCAACATAGCGAGACCCCCTCTTTACAAAAAATAGATAAATTAGCCGAATGGGGTGGTGCACACCTATAGTCCCACCTACTCAGGAGGCTGAGGCTGAGGCAGGAGGATCGCTTGAGCCCAGGAGTTTGAGGCTGCAGTGAGCTATAATGAGACCACAGCACTATAGCTCAGGCCGCAGAGTGAGACTTTGTCTCATAAAAAAAAAAAAGCTATGATTTTATGACTCTTGTCACAAAATGATCCTAAGTTCATCATGTGGATCGTTTTTGCTTTTTACTAATAGAGACTCAAACAAGCAACTTGCGAGTTTATGTCCAAAACTAATACAGTAATTCCAGTTGAGTAGGATAAAGGGAAGTCTCTTTTCTATTTTGACTTCATTTGCTAGGTGTTAGGGTAAGTTTGCAATCTTTTTGTTTATAAGTCGACATGATTTTCATCAATTTGGTTTCTTAGTAATGTAGTTCTTTGTGTATATGTATTCCATTCAGGGTTTAACGGATCGGTGCAAGTTTTTTCCAGATTTTAGGTCACAGCTTACTTTGAGTCCTTGCTTGCTAAACTATCTAGAAGCTGGTATTGTTCAAGGAAAGTAGAGTGACAATTTGACTGTTTTTTTCTTCAGAAATTGCTACAATTTCCTTGTGGAAATCATTTTCTAAAAGCTTTGTGGCAGGCTCACACTTCCACAGGGAAAGAATACATGCATTCACACTTAAACTATTCTAAAATAAAACCGCTCGGAGTGGTTGTGAACTTTTTTTTTTTTCCTGCAGCCAAAGTCCCATTTCCACTGACCCTCCGTTTTAAGCCTATGCTACAGCAAGGAATTGAACTACTTACATTAGATGCATCCTGGTAAGAACTTTCTTTTATTTAATAAAAAACACAAACCAAAATCTAAAACCAGTGTCTCTTAAAGATCAGGATTTCCAATTTGCATAATTCACTAGAATAGTTGTTATAGTTTATTTTTCATTAAAATTCCACTCAAAACGTCATGGGTGGTTTATGGCAACTTTTACATGAGTCTTGCAAAAGGAAATAATGTGTCAGCCTCTTTTCTCTAGCTTCTTGGGCTTAGGAAGGCAGGGGTGGATGTGTCAACCTCGAGAAAGTTAAAAGATTAAGCCAAGAATTCTGGCCAGGGCAAACCTTTTTAGCAACACCCTGGAGCTTGTGGGAATGGATATTTATATTATTTTTTTTCCAAAATACATTACGACTAATGATAACATTAATAGTTTTCATTAGTTCCGTTCACTGTGCTGTGTGTTTTCAATATTTTATCCTCATAGCCGTCTATGAAGTCTGTGGAGGAGGTAAGATTTGACCACAAAGTCCATCCAAATCCAACACTCATGTTTTATTTACGACTCTATTTTTTATAATAGAATAATAAAACCTAAAATCTGAAAAACTCTTAGAAAACACGGCTACAATATCTGGAGCCCAGTAATTCTGCTTCGTGTGGCCTCTCCAGGCTGCTTTGTCTATGGCCTCCCACAGACGGACATAGAAAAGAAGCCAAACAAGAAAAAGGGGGAATAATGGGCAAAATGGGGGTCACTGGTGATCTTCTTGACTCACTAGCCAGTTTGAGCAGAGCCATCACTGGTCGTGTGGGAGAGGCAGGACAGGCCAGATGCTGGAAGAGTCTTGGCTGTGCACAGCTCTACTGGAGGAGAAAAGCTGTGCTTTATATGAGCAGCATGATTCTATTAAACTCTTACCTTCCAGTCTCATTTGGGCTAAACAGAAACTTCATGGTAGAAAAGCTTATTTATCTTTTCTCAGCACCTGGACAGGTATGTGACTGACATGCTCGCATGGACAGCGGGGGAGACTGGAACCTGAGCATACGGTTACTGTGGTAGATAGATCAGTGTCACATACAGACAGCGCACTTATTCATGTGCAGCCTGATGAAGTAACCAAAATAGACTCCTGCTGTTATGTTACCCAAGTTTTAGAGTGAAGTGTGGCTCTTTCCATTTATGTGCCATTTTTCACACTCCTTTTAGTTTTTATTATATGCAAGCATATTTATTTTAGGGGGCAGGGTGGGAAACCAAAGCTTAAAGGAAGCCTTGGTGATATAAAGTTCAAAACTTGGAACAGTAGCTTTCCCAGTAGCTGTGGTCCTCAGTATTGCAAGTATGTCCTGAAAACTACCTTTAATCCTTTCTTGTAACTATGGAACACACCAACACTTGTGATTTCCTCTAGAGAATAGGTTCAGGACAGGAGGCCTATTTCAGTTTTTATTTAATATACTTCTGTATTGGTAAGACTACCTTAACAACTTGTATTTGTTCTTTGGTTGTGCTTTGGATGAATATAGCTTATTCCAGGTGATTCCTTTACATACACTGAACAACACTGGTTAGTATAAAAATGAAAACTGCATTAATTTCTGGAATAACTACTTATACTGTTTTGCTTTTGCTTTGCCAGGGTGAGTTCTGCATCCTGGTACTTCCTTAATGTATTTGGGCTTCGGAGCATTTACTCTCTGATTTTGGGCCAAGATAATGGTAAGAAGTATGTCAGGTGTAATGAGCAAATACTTCAATAGATGAATCATCCATGCTAGAGCCAGAAAAGTCACGTAGGTTATGCTGTTCGTTAGCATAGTCAAATACGGTGCTCTGTTCCTTAAGTTTCTGAGGTTTCTGAAAGAGTCTTAAAAATTCCAGGGATCAAACTGAAGATCTAAATTCTCCCTGGCAATCACTGGGACAGTATTGATTCCCTGAAGCCTGATACATTCATGTGAAGGATCCAGTACTAGTAATATAAGCCTGTAAATGTAAAGCTTCAACTAACCGGTTTGATCAGTTAGTTCATTGACTAGAGTCCTTTCCAGTACTAATCCTGGCTCACTTACTTAAATGGCTGGGACCTCTGACAAGTTACTTCACCACTCTAATCTTCTGTTTGCTTATCTGTAAATAGAGACGTTATTAATTAACATGTGGAGGGACTAGGAGTGGAAGAGGTAGGATATGCAAAGCACTTAGTGAAGTACCTGACATGTAGTAGTTGCTTAGTAACTGGTGGCTACCGTTAGTATTGTTGAAATTTGAAATAAAATAAGATTTAGAGCTTTCTTTAGTTATCTGTCTTCTGCTATTATCACCCCCATTTTTCAGGAGCGATAAAGTGACTTTCCCAGGGTCACATAGCCAGCAGGTGACAGGGCCAGTCAGTGAACCTGTCATTTGAGTCTCTAACCTACCACCGAGCAGCTCTAAGTGCTGTGTGAGGCCTAGTCGTCTCCTAGGGTGCTTGCTGAGCCCTGGCACTCACGTAAGCGTGTCTTATGCTATAGCTGCTGACCAATCACGAATGATGCAGGAGCAGATGACTGGAGCAGCCATGGCCATGCCCGCAGATACCAACAAAGCTTTCAAGGTACACTCCATTCACCTTCTAGAGCTACAGTGAGGCTGTGAAAGGTGTTACCAGAGAGTTACTTTAAAAATCAATTCCCTGCAGTGAGGGCAATGTGGTTCTATCACTTGAATTTAAATTTAGCAAAAATAGGGCCAGGTGCAGCGACTCACCTGTAATCCTAACACCTTTTGGGGCCAAGGTGGGAGGATTGCTTGAGGCCAGGAGTTTGAGACCAGCCTGAGCAATATAGCAAGACCCCGTATCTACATAAAATAAAAAAATTAGCTGGGCATAGTGGTGCACACCTATAGTGACAGATACTCGGGAGGCTGAGGCAGGAGGATCACTTGAGCCTGCAGTGAGCTATGATATGCCACTGCACTCTAGTCTGGGCAAAAGAGTGAAACCCTGTCTCAAAAAAAAAAAAAAAAGACCTAAGTAAATGAAAAGATATCCGTGTTCTTGGACTGGAAGACTTAGACATTTCTCCAAAGAAGATATACAAATACCCAATGAGGACATGAAAAGATGCTCAACGTCATTAGCTTTCTGAGAAATGCAAATCAAAACCACAGTGAGATACCACTTCATGCTCACTCAGATGGTTATAATCAAAAAGATAGAGAATAACAAGTGTTGGTAAGGATGTGGAGAAATGGGAACCCTCATATGTAGTTACCGTATTACCCAGCATTTCCACTCTTAGCTTAGGTAAATATCCGAGAGAATTGAAAACATGTCCACACAGAAACTCCCATGAGAATGTTCAGAACACCATCTATAATAGTCAAAAGGTAAAAATAACCCATGTGTCCATCATCTGATCAGTGGATAAACAAAATGGAATATTTGGGAATATATGTACAATGGAATATTCAGCTATATTCAGAAATGAAGTACTGAATCATGCTACAACAGGGATGAACCTTGAAAACACACTAAGTGAAAGAAAACAAGAACAAGAGACCACATATGTCCAAAATGGTGAAGAAAATACACAGAAAATAAAGTAGTGGTTGCCAGGGGTTGGGGGAAGCAAGTAGTGGGAACTGTCTACTGTTTGGTATGGGGTTTCTTTTTGTGGCGATGAAAGTGTTCTGGAATTAGATAGTGGTGATGGTTATATGTATTTGTGAATATACTAAAATCCATTAAATTGTACACATTAAATGGATGAATTTTATGGTGTGTGAGTTAGATCTCAAAAAAACCACACTCGTGAGTTAATATTTATATTGCGCATTAAATTTCATAAGGCATTTTTATTTTTTAGAGACCAAGTCTCACTTATGTTGCCAGGCTGGTCTCAAACTCCTGGGCTCAAGTGATCCTCCGGCCTCAGCCTCCTGAGTAGCCGGGACTACAGGCATATGTCCAGCTCATAAAGCACTTTTTAAGAACCCACTAATTTAAGGCAAAAGTAGATTAATAGAATTTTTTTCTGCTTAACATATTAATGGCCTACATGCAAATGATTATATGCCAAAACAGTTTATATTTCACACTGTCAGAGTCTTCCAGTGATGAAATCATCAATTACTGGGCTCCAACAGACTATAATGAAATGCCGTCATGTATTTGGAGATAGGTTGGAGGAAATGTTCTTTGGCCCATTGAAAATATTCTCTGCCATTTACATCAAAGCATCTTTGACCCTGTGCAACTTAAACCAGATGACAAGTCCCTTGATGAAAGGGCTCAGAATCACAAAGCACTGGTTTGTCTATCGTATGCCTCTTAAGGGTAGTGTGGGCACAAAGCAGGTGCTTAGTGAGGGTGAGCTGATAAACAGGTTAGGCACTAGGGATTTGGAGTCAGACGAACCAAAATTTAAATCTCAGCTCCAGTAGTTACTAGCGCTAGTGACCTTGAACAAATTGTTTGACCTCTCTTAGCCTCGGTCTCCTTATGTCTAAATTGAGGAGGAGGGGGGAGAAGGAACCGGGAAGGGTGGGGGGGTAGCAGCATCATAGGATTGAATGAGCTTATGCATGTAAATAGCTTACCCTGGCTTCTGGCCCAGGGTAGCTGATGAGTAAAGGGTCAGCCACAACAGTCAGTAACAAGCCCCTCTCCCCCTGCCCTGGTGTTCTCTTCCTTTGCAGACAGAGTGGGAAGCTTTGGAGCTGACAGATCACCAGTGGGCACTAGATGATGTCGAAGAGGAGCTCATGGCCAAAGACCTCCACTTCGAAGGCATGTTCAAAAAGGAATTACAGACCTCTATTTTTTGAAGACGGAGCAGGGACTAGCTGTGTCAGGAACTTGGAGTAGCACTTAACCTTGTAACTTTCATTGGAGCTGGCGCCTCTCAGAATAAAAACGAGGGCGCAAGAGCTGGCGGGTGTGCAGCAAGGCTTGTTCTTGTCTGAGCAGGGTTCCCCTTTATGTTTGAAACCAGAAGAAATAGGAGGAGTATGCTGGGTGACTTGCAATTTAAAAAATGTTTTCACTGTTCCTTCTGGTTACTCTTGTAATGAAAGTCAGAGAAAGGGGGAAAACTCAAGCTACTAATAATATATAAAATCTTAGCCAAAATTCAGTCTTTGGAAGAAGGACTGTTATTAGAATAACCAATTATTATGTGCAGTCAGCTTGACATCTAGCCACAGTAAACTCCTGTTTTCTTGGGATCCATACACCCTGTGTTTTACCTTTAATTTTTTGTTAGTATTTTTAACTTTCTTTACAAAAGTAGAATATTTTCACTACCAAAAGTTTAGAAACTATGGATGAGCAAAATGAATCTCCCTGTATTGTTCCTTCTGAGCCTACAGAATGACACAGAGCAAATGTGTCAAACCTTATCCACATAAACTCTTTCCAGAGTGAATACCGCAGGCCAGGACAGACTTAGCAAACCTACATCTCTTAATACTATCCAGTGAAAACCAGTGACCCTGAGGCACTGCCGGATTCTCAAGTGCCTTTGGGATCATTGAAGACGGGTTAAATAACGCGCGGTCTTGATCTGGACATCAGAATATATGAAATCCATTGACAAATCAGTGGTGCTGTACTGTAAATGGCAACTCAGTTGGACAAAAGGCCTTATTTTCTGGGCAAAAGAGAGTTTACATATCACTGTAAAAAGGAGAGAGGGCAGTTACTAGCAGACAGATAAGGGTGCCCAGGAATAATTCTGTATGGATTAACAGGGAAGTGACAGGGTGCCATTTCTGTACCAAGAGGTGGATGTAATTTGCATGTTGAGCACTGTAATTAAGAACAAATGACTCTTGACTTTACAAATTAAACCATCCTGTTTTCTCTTCTTTGCCTGTGAAAGTGTTGCCTCGCGGGTCACTACCAGCCGTCTGCCAACAGTTACGAATGTCTGTCTTGAACCGGTGCTAGGGAGGCTAAGATGAAAGAGATGTGACACTTGCCCTCAAAGATCTCATAAGAGAAAGACCTTTGTTTTTTGAGGTCACAGAACCTCTCTGAGATTCTGATGGAAGCTCTGACCCTCCCCTCCAGAGTAGCATACATGGGTGCAGACACAGAGATTTCCTAGGTAACCCGGCTGCATAGACAAACCCTCTAAAGCCTATTCATAATGACCCACAGACCCAAGTTAAGAAACCCTTAAACCAAATATTTATGGAACCAAGGGTTCACAGGGGAGCTAAATTTTGACCCAGGCCTTGAAAGACTTTTTCATTGTAGGACATTACAAGTAGAGGGAACAGAATCAGCAAAGGTCCACAAATTAAAATGTCCACAATTGTTTGCATTCCAAGAGGTGGGGGTTAGTATAGTGTATGAACTGCAAAAGGTCCAGATTGGGCAGGAATACAACTGGTAATTGGTGATTGAGTGATATCACCCTTGTTCCTATGCATCAGAGCATTTGCCTCTTCACCCATACAAGGTTTGTCTTCTTCCTGTGTAGCAAAGTTGGGTGGTTAATGTGTGTGTGAGACTTTCTGACCCATCACAGTAGTGGTAAATGCACACACGTGTCCTTGGCACCAGCAGATTAAAGGGGAAAGGCAAGTTTGTTTTAGTAGGCTTTTCCCAGAACCAACACACAGGTTCAGGGAGCAATGCTTGTTATGTGTATGTTTCTTGGGGTTCAGTTTGGGCCAGGCTATAAATGAGCATTTTACCTTTTCCATCAACCTGGATTTATCACCTGAAACTATTTAGAACACCATAAATATCCACTTAATGATCATGCTATGTAAAATAACACGCAAGGAAAGCTACATAACACAACTCAGAAAAATGGCAACTTGGCTGGGCACGGTGGCTCACACCTGTAATCCTAGCACTCGGGAGGCCAAGGCGGGTGGATTGTTTGAGCTCAGGAGTTCGAAACCAGCCTGAGCAAGAGTGAGACCCCCTCTCTACTAAAAATAGAAAGAAATTAATCAGACAACTAAAAATATATAGAAAAAATGAGCCGGGCATGGTGGCGCATGCCTGTAGTCCCAGCTACTCAGGAGGCTGAGGCAGAAGGATCACTTGAGCCCAGGAGTTTGAGGTTGCTGTGAGCTAGGCTGACGCCACGCACTCACTCTAGCCCGGGCAAAAGAGTGAGACTCTGTCTCAAAAAAAAAAAAAAAATGACAACTTATTCTTTCTCTGAGGTAGATTAGAGGAAAAAAGAATAATGACAACCTAGATTTGAGGACAGTAGGTCAACGTGCACTTAGGGCAAAAGTCAGCTCAGTTTCTCTAGTCTTTAAGGTATATGATGGGCATGCGTGTATGTGAAAGACAGAGTATTACTGACTGGGTTAGGAATGTTGCAGTTGCAGGTGACAGAAATTGAACTCGACTGAAGCAATTAAAAACGAATGTAAATTGACTCAACTATTAACAAAATGTCCACTGGGTCAGTTGGCTTCAGGCACAGCTGGATCCAGGGCCTCAAATGATGTCATCAGGACTCAGTTGCTTTCTCAAGTCTGCTTTCTTCTCTTCTTGGGCAATCTGTCTTCTCATGAAGACACCAGTTTAGTATCCCCAGTGGAAAGAAAAAACCCATTTTAAAAAAATTCTAGCAAAACTCACAATTGCATCTAATTGATCTGGGTCGTGTACAAATTCCAAGAGCTGCTTAGCCTCTCCTAAATAAACTATAAGGACTGAGGTAGGATAGGGGTGATTCCCCAAAGGAAAACTGGGGCGGGATACTGTTGCCAGAAGAAAGTGGCATAGGGCCAGGCATAGTGGCTCACACTTGTAAACCCAGCATTTTCAGAGCCCGAAGTGGGAGTCTCACCTGAGGCCAGGAGTTCGAGACCAGTCTGGGCAACATAGCGAGACCCTGTCTCTACAAAAAGTAAAAATGTGGACCAGGCGGGCCAGGTACAATGGCTCACACCTATAATCCCAGCACTTTGGAAGGGCAAGGTAGGAGGATTGCTTGATGCCCGGAGTTCAAGACCACCCTGGGGAACATAGTGAGCCCTTCTCTCTACAAAAAAATTTAAAAATTAGCCATGTGGGGTGGTGCATTCCTGTATTCCTAGCTACTTGATAGGCTGAGCCAGGAGGATCGCTTGAGCCCAGGAGCTGGAGGTTACAGTGAGCTATAATTCGGCCACATACTCCAATCTGGGCAACAGAGTGACATCCTGTCTCTCAAAAAAAAAAAAAAAAAGTGGCATGGGTACCAGACAAGAAAAAGCAATACTGTTTTACCTTTTGATCACCCAGACTGTCTGGAATGTTCCCAAAAGGAAGTACTGCCCCTGTTCTTGGAGGTAATGCAGTCTGCAAACATTTACTGGTTTTCTACAATGTACTCAGTGCCATGCTAGATATTTTCAGGTCTTTCTGTTCATTCAACAAATAATGAATGTTTGTTACCAGGCACTGCACACAAACAAAATACTCTCACAGACCTTAAAAGCTCAGACTTATGCTGCATACAGAGCCCAAGGCAGGAGGATTGCTTGAGCTCAAGAGTTCAAGACCAGCCTGAGCAAGAGTAAGACCCTATCTCTACTAAAAATAGAAAAATTAGCCGGGTGTTATGGCACACACCTGTAGTCCCAGCTACTGCAGAGGCTGAGGCAGGAGGAACCCTTGAGTCCAGGAGTTTGAGGTTGCTGTGAGCCATGATGATGCCACTTCACCCTACCCAGGGTGACAGATCAAGACTCTGTCTCAAGCAATCAATCAATAATAAGTAAGTAAGTAACTCAGACTTCTGTGTTACATGCCATGACAGGGACGATCCTTGGGAGGCTGTAGAAACATCCTGCAGGTCATCTAACTAACCTGCATGGTCAGGGAAGGCTTCCCGACAGAAGTGTCATCTCAGTTAAGATGTGGTGGGTCACAAGGAATTTGCCAGAGAAATACACAAGGAAAGACTGCCAGGCAGAGGCAACAGTGTGTGCAAAGTCTCAAAGGTAGTGGTGTTTTCATGGAATCGAAACAAGACCTGCATGATGCTGAAGGTGTAGAATATAAAGAGACATTGATGAGCAGTGGAGGGTACACTCTAATGGGTGAATAGTTTGCGACATGAATAAAGCTCAATAAAGCTGCCTCAGAAAACAGATGTAAGGAGGCAGCCAGGGCCAGATGGCAGGGGAGCTTGGAAGTCATCCCTCAGAGGCAGAACTAGATCCTGACGGTGACAGCAAGGAGCTTTTGCAGGAACTGACATGAAAGGACTTGCCGCTGGGCAGCGAATGACATGGAGGGGCAGAAGTGGGTATGGAGAGTGCTGGAGCAAGAGCGAGATGGTAGTGAGGTCGGAGAGGGGCATGACATTGAGGCCATGTAGGTGATGAGCTCCTGCTTTCTCACACTCAGCTGCGTAGCTTTGCATGTGACACTTGCCCTCCCTGGGCTTCAGTCTCCCAATCTGTAAAAATGGGACCAAATGGTGCAGGCGCTTTGGAAAAATGTGGCTGGTCCTCAAAGTTTAAACATGAAGTTTCCATATAACCCAGCAATTCCACTCCTAGGTAGATATACATACCCAGGAGAAATGAAAAGATGTGTCCACACAAAAACATATACACGAATATTCATAGCAGCTTTATTTATAATAGCCACAAAGTGCGAAACAACCCGAATGTCCGTCAGCTATAATGAATGGATAAGTAAAATATGGTATATCCATACAATGGAATATCATTCAGTGATAAAAGGAGTGAAATACTGATGCTACAACACAGATGAACCTTGAAACATTATACTAAGAGAAAGAATCCAATCTCAGTAGACCACATATATGTTCCCATTTTTAATGAAATGTCCAGAACAGGTGAATCCACAGAAAAAGAAGACAGATTCATGGTTGCAGAGCTTAGGGGAAGAAAGAATAGGAAGTAATTGCTAGTGGGTGTGGGTTTCTCCCTGGGGTAATGAAAATGTTCTAAAACTGAATGTGGCGATCGTCGCCCAACTGTGATATACTCGAAACCACTGAATAGTACACTTTCAGTAGGTGACTTATAGTATGTGGATCCAATCTCAAAGCTGTTTAAAAGGAAGTAGGAGTAGGGAAGGGCCATAAATAAACCCTCAGCAGCTGGCATCAAGGTCTCTGGTGATCATGGCCAGGAGAGGCTCTTGTTGGCTATCCCAGACTACGAATGGAAGGTATTGGGGGAGATACCTGCAACTGCCAGGGGGTCAGCCAGCGTGTTGCCAAGCCTCATGCGCTGTAGCCTCCAGCCCTGCCATCCCTCCTGCTGGCCCTGCTCCCACCTTGGCCCCCACCTCCCCGTCTTCTCTTCAACTCTCTCAGCTCCTCTACCTCACTGGGTCAGCCTGGGAAGATCAGCGGAGCTCAGAAACCTGGGTCCAGTAGCAGTGCCCCTTCCAAGATGGGCAAGCACCTCATAAATAAAATGTTTTGTTCCTGCAACCCGCTCACAGAATAGTTGAGCCAGCCCTGTGCAACCTTTTCCTTTCTCCTGTTTCTTTGTGAATCTTTTTCATTTGTAATGTTTTATTACGAAAAATTTCAAACATACACAAGAGTGAAGAGGATAGTATAATGAAATCCCATGTGGCCATCACCTTGTTTCAATAATTGTCAACGTTTTGCCAATATTTTTAAGTGTATGTCCCAAACCCATTTTTTTTTGAGGGGTTGAAATATTTTACAAGTAAATCCGGCCAAGGTGGGAGGATCACTTGAGGCCAGGAGTTTGAGACCAGCCTAAGCAGCATCGTGAGACCCCATCTCTACAAAAAATAAGAAAAAATAAGCCGGGAGTGTTGGCACACACATGTAGTCCCAGCTACTTGGGAAGCTGAGGCATGAGGATCACTTGAGTTTGGGGTTGTAGTGAGCTATGATGATGCCACTGCACTCCATCTTGGACAACAGAGGGAGACCCTGTCTCAAAAAAAGGAAAAGAACAAAAAGGAACCATTGATTTTAAAGGAGGCATCAGATTTATAACCAAAAAAAGAAAACTTTTTTAAAAGATCAGGTTTGTTTAGTTGGTATTGGTGGAGGGTTAACCCTGAGAAAGGGTTAAGACTCCAGGAACCCTTAAGGTTTAATTTGGCCAGTTTAATAAAAAAATATAATTTCCTGTGCCCTCAGAGTTCAGGATAGTGAGCAAAACACAGACAAGGTTCGCCAGCCTGCACCATCTCCCACCTGTTCTGCCTTTTGTTTATTTGCTCGTGCCTGCCAGAGGGACCAGCCAGAACAAAAATGCCAGCCAACTATCCTGGATATTGTCTAAGCAGAAGAATTCATCATTGCCAGCCATATCTCCTTTGCCTTTTTCTTCTCTCCCTCTTTCCTTGGGAACTTCCAAGGTACTTTCTGGTCAGAGATCCTACCAACTCCTCAGTTCTACTGGTTTGAAGTCCTTTCAACAGAGATCCAAATTGGAGGGCCGATTTTCATAGACTGAATTAACTCCTAGCACATCAGGCGCTACCTGGAAGCCCTGGGGTTTCCATCTCCCCTTCTCTCCTCTCCGAAGTTCTTCCAGAGGGGCAGGAGGGTGTCCTCAGTATTAAGAGCACTGGTTCTGAAGTCAGACTTGTGGCTTGGCCTCTTGGTTGCTGTGTGACCTTTAACGAGTTATTTAACCTCTCTGAGCTTCAGCTAGCCATCTGTAAAATGAAGAACACAATACGTATGGTTGTTGTGAGGACTTAAAAAGAATAATGTGCGTACAATGTGTAGCATAGCTCTTGACAGACTAAGTGCTTGGTAAACAGGAGACATCGACCACCCCTTGTATACTTGGAATCATCCCCCACTTATCTAACCCACCATCCCAGAGCATCCAGGATGGTACTGAGAGCTCCCTCTGGGGCCGAGATACTCCCCACCTACACCTGGCGCCTCATGTTCCCCACTTACGCTCACCTCCACCCCAGCCAGTCTTCTCTTTCCATAGGATCAGCTTGCATCTTGGCCTCTGGCCAAAGGGATCCTAATCTGTCTTGCTTTGTCTGGCATCTCAGAACCCCTGCCAGTTGGTGGTTTGGAAATACGATGGGATGGGAGCTCCTGGCTCCAAAGAGGACAGCCAGCAAGCAGCCAGATGGTCCTGTGTGGACTGGGGGTCAGGCACACACACACCAGCCTTCCTCAGGAGAAACGGAGGAGGGGAACAAGGCCAGCTCTGAGCCTGCTGCAGAAATCTCAACGTCTTCAAAGGCGGCTCGCCAGGGAGTTCACAAGGAGCAGTGAGAGGAGGGATCTGGACCCCTCAGCTTCGCTAGTGGGCCCCTAGGACTGCCTCCCACCAAAACTGCCCACAGGGGAAAAGAGGTAGGTCCCCCAAAGGAAATTAGGATGCTGTCAGGAAGGGGATTGGACATCGAACAGTCCCCCAAAATACCAGTTATCTATTATACATAGAATAGGATCCAGATAACTTCTCACAAGATTAGAACAACCGTGGGAGGCTGAGGTAGGAGGATGGCTTATGCCCAAGATTTCAAGGCTGCAATGGGCTATGATTGTGCCACTGCACTCCAGTCTGGGCGACAGAGTGAAACCGTCTCTAAAAAAAAAAAAACAACACTGTATCTAACAAGACAAAATAAACAAACAACAAATGTATTAATAGAATCCTACATTGAGGGTCAAGAAACCAACTGCACACAAAAAGATGGGAAGACCTAGTTGTAAATCAATTGGGTAGCAAAGCGATGTGGCTGCCAGAAAGGTTAATTTAGTGTGAGGTCATATTAATGGAGGAGTAGAATCTAGGAAAGGGGAGATGAAAATTCATCTTTATTCCCAACTCCAACTGGGTTCATTTCCAAGAGTTACACTCTAAGAGGGACATTGTTAAGCTGTTAAGAAGCAAACAGGAGAAGTGCCACAATGGTGAGACCCAAGAATCCTGGCCTACAAGGAAAGGCTGAAAAACTGGGGCTCTTTGGCCTACAGGAAGAAGACTGCAGAGAAGTAAGAGACGCCTTCACAATTCTGACAAGGCTCCAACAAAGAAAACAGTAGGACTGGTCAGATGATATGGTGAATGGGAAAAGCCTGCACTCGCTCCCAGAGTCAGCGGAGCTGGGTGCAGACCCCACCGTCTTCCAGCCATTAGGGACTGAACATTCTTCAAACTGCAGCATGTCAGACACAGCTGGAGTCTGGGTATTGCTTTTCTGTGAGAGCCAGAGGTGGGAAATCACTGGGAGGGAGATTTCTGTTGAACCCTGCAAAGAATTTTCTTTTTCTCTTTTTTAGGTGATATTTATTATTCTTACTTCTGATCGCAAAAGAAATACAGGGTGTATAGAATATTAGTAAACAGAAAGAGCAAAATTAGGTAAAAATCACAAAAGCCACAACTTACCTTCTAATACTTAGGTATAGGATGAATGGATAAATAGATACATAGATACTAACAAAATGGGATCATACAAATAATTATCTTAGAGAATTCAGAGTATCAGTGTGTGAGAATGTACATCTTGGCATATCAGAACGTTTACCCCAGTATTGTTTCCAGTAGGAAAAAAGCTGTAAACCACCTGGTTATCCATCAATAGGGGAACACTGGGAATGTCGGTGTGCCTGACGATGCATTCACACTATGCAATCCTGTGCAGCTGGTTGAAAGAAGAGCGTCTAGCTAATACGTATGGCCTTCAAAATGTTTCCAACATATATATCTTTTAGGGCAAAACAGTGTTACAGAATAATATGCATAATGCGATCCCATTTTTGTAAAAAATATGAATGCACATATATGTTTTTATAAGCAAAGGAAACAGGATGATGTTAACAGTGGGTACATCTGGGAGGCAGAGTTGGAGAGGCCAAGAGTAAGACAAATTAACTTGTTCTTTGAAGATTTCTGCGTTGCATACATTGAGATAATCAGCGTATATTATTTTTATAATTCAAAGGACTAAAACTTAAATTACAATCTACATGGGAAATTTCTCCGTGCCACTGAAGATTCTACATCATTTCTAATGACCACGTGTATTCCTCGTGTGGATTTCCCTTAATGGATTGAGCCTAATGATGGCCGTTTAGTATGTCAGAAGTTGTTCAAAGAGGGACCAGGGGCATTTTGACAGTGTCTATCAGATCTGAAAATGTGCAGACCCATAGATCTTACCATGCCTCAGCTAGGAAATTATCTAACAGGTACACTATGGCCTAGTGCACAAAGATGTCTATGTAAGAATGGCCCCTGCCCCATTACTTCTGCCAGCAAAAGGCTAGAAACACCCTGTGCCCAACCACAGGGCACAGGATAAAGAAAAATTACCAGCTGACAATATGCTGGAATTCTCAACAACAGATACGAGAAATGAGGAAGATGTGTAGATACTTACATGGACAACGTGCCAGGATACACTGTGAAGTGAAGAGAAAACAAGACAAATTATAGAAACAGCATGCACAGTATGACCTCATTTCCGTTTAATATGTATACGTACTTGTGCATTGAAAAATGTCTAAAGAATACACATCAGGCTGTAGGTAGGGTTTAGGTAAAAGGATATAGGTATATGGGTATAAAGGAAGCGAGCTTCCCGTCCGGTGAGGTATGCAAGCAGAGACTGGCTGCCGGTGTTCAGGGATGCTACAGAAGGGATTTCCACATCCCCCGGAGGTGACCCCGGCGCCGCTCTTAGCCCTGAGAATCCCTGAGCCAGAGGAGGTCAGGACTGGAAGAGTCCACCCCTCGGGAAAGAGTTAAGCGGGGCTGGCGCTCCTGTGGGCGGGCTCGCCGATCGGCAGCGCCGGGCTCGGTTAGCTAAGTCTGAGCATCGCGGAGGATGCGGCGCGGCGAGCGGCTGCAGGGACGCGCGCAAGGTGAACGCCGGGGCTGCGGCGCCCAGGTGAGCAGCCGGCCCAGGGAGGGGGCGATGGCGGAACCCAGGCGGGGAGCATGGCCTGCTGCCCACTTCGCTGGCGCGGGGCACAGGCCCGCACGGCTCCCACCCCCACCTGGGACACTGCGGGAAGGCGCGGAGCCAGGGAGAGAGGAGACGGAGGAGGAGAAGGAGGAGGAGGAGGAGGAGGAGAGGTAACCCGAGATGGACCAGCTCCTGGAGGCTGCCCTGCGGCGGCCCTCGCCCTCCCCCCAGGCCAGCCTCTCCCCAGTCCCTGCGGCAGAGAAATCCCCCCAACCCCCAAAATCTCTCCGGCAGTGGGATCCCAGGGCTGGGCCAGCCTCCGCCTTGTCCGCAGGTGCCCACATCTCTTGGACCGGGTGTGGGCAGATGTTATGTTTATCATTGAAGGCCCAACTCAACCATCTCGTCTGCGAGGCTTTTCGGCCCCCGTGCAAGATGAACCTCTGTGGGCTTCACAACCCCCCTAGTGTGTCCACTCAGCTGGCTGTGTGATCATAGGCGAGTTGCTCAACCTCTCTGAACCTCGGTTTCCTCCCCTGTGAAATTGGGTAAACCCACACCTGCTTATATTGGGAGGAGGGTCCAATGACATGTAGCTAAGATTAGCACAGGAGCCTAACCGGATAAGAGGTCAACGCTGGAGCACTGTTGTTAACCAATAACCATGTTAGGGCTCTCTCAGTCCTTCCCTCTCAGCTCACTCCTGCTCCCAACGCTAGAGCTGAGGCCTCTCTATGGGTTCCCAGCACCTAGCCTGAGCAGACCATGAGGCTGGGTGAATGTTCGAGAAATGAACTAACAAGGCTTTAAGGCAGAGTTTAAACTTGGGTTGAGGGGATAATCCTAAGAGGCCTTTGAATCCCTTGAAATTGTCCACAATGTGAGCTTGTGCGTTTTCCTGGGGAGAGCAGCTGGAGTTTTCAGTGGCTTCTCAAGGTGCCTGTGAGCCACCAGGGGTCAAGACCCAGGAAGCTTTGGGGACAGCTGCTTCCCAGAGAGGAAAAGAGTAGGGCCTCTGCCCCCAAACACACCCAGGCCTCAGCTCTCGCAGCCACTGTGCCCCTTCTCCTGGCTATGGGGGTCACTTCTTGCCTCCCCAGCCCACTTAAGGACTCTCTAGCACAGGAAGCTTTAGGGAATATCCACATGGGGCCACGTATATGCAGGGGGCTGGAGGTTGGAAATGAAAGAGGCAGGAGCCCCAGGCCAGTGGAGGAGACGGGAGATTATTACACATGTGACCAGGGTGACCAGTGCCCAAGAGGGTTAGGGGAGGAAGGCTTCCTGGCAGAGGAATGTCTAAGCTGAAACAAGCCACCATCATATCTTACCTGGGTGTTTGCACTGGCCTCTCTCTCCCCTTTTTGAAACACTAATGGGACCTTGTCATTCCATGTTTTCCATCTTCAGTGGCTCCCTGTGGCATGTAGAATAAAATCCAGGCTTCATTGTGGCATGCAAGTCCCCTCGTGCTCTAGCCTCTGACTTCCTGATTTCATCTCCCACTACTTTCTCCCTTGTCTGCAGTGCTCCAGTCGCACTAGTGTGCTTAGTTCTTGCACTCACCTAGCTCATGACTGCTCCACGGCCTTTGCACTTGTTCCCTCTGCCAAATGCTTTTCCCCCAAATCTTCAAATGGCTGGCTCCTTATTCAGCATTTAGCTTAAATGTGACCTCAGAGAGAGCTTCCTGGCACCTCCTGTGTAAATAGCCTCTCATTCCTCTATCTCTTTTTTTTTTTTGAGACAGAGTCTCACTTTGTTGCCCTGGCTAGAGTGAGTGCCATGGCGTCAGCCTAGCTCACAGCAACCTCAGACTCCTGGGCTCAAGCAATCCTTCTGCCTCAGCCTCCCAAGTAGCTGGGACTACAGGTATGCGCCACCATGCCCGGCTAATTTTTTTCTATATATTTTTAGCTGCCCAATTAATTTCTTTCTATTTTTGGTAGAGACGGGGTCTCGCTCTTGCTCAGGCTGGTCTCGAACTCCTGAGCTCAAACAATCCGCCCACCTTGGCCTCCCAGAGTGCTAGGATTACAGGCGTGAGCCACCGCGCCCGGCTCATTCCTCTATCTCTTAACACTGTTTTATTTTCTAAATAGCTCACCTTATTTAAAATTCTTGATTGTCTGTCTCTTACCTAGAATGCCAGCTCCCTGAGGGCAGTCTTATCAGTCTGTTCACTGCTTCATCCCAAGGGCCTGGCACATAGTATGTGTTCACATTATTTGTGGAAATCCTTACGGGCAATGGGGAGAGAACGCTTTCTGGACCGTGGAAAAAGTACAATGGCTCCAGTGCTGATTAAACTCCTGGTGTGGACCTGGCCCGTGTGTGTTTTGTTACTTATGTCTTATAAGACTTCCTTGGGTCAGATACTCTTATTATCCCATTTTACTGATAGGAAAACCATGATGCAAAAAGGTAAAGTAACTCACCAAGGAAATGGAGAAGCTGGAATTCAAACTTAGGCCCCTCCTGAAAGGCAGGTGTACGTTCCTCTCCCTCTCCACTTCTCTCGTATTTGAACTGGGCCTTCAAGAATAGGATTTCAGCAAGGGAAGGAGAAGGGAGAGGGCGTTCTCAGTGGAGGGAACAGCAGCGCGAAGGCGTGGGGAGTTGGACAGTCCACTGGGTTTCAGTGGACAGGTGAGCAACTTGGTGTGGCCGTGGCCTTGGAAGGCCAGGAGAGGAGCTTGTGTTCTCTCCTGGGGACACTGGTGAGTCACTGAAGGTTTCGAAGCAGGGAATGTGGCATGAGCAGAGATGCAGTTTTAAAAGCAGGGGGGAAGCTGCTGTCTAGTGTCACTCTTCTTTCTTTTCCACCAGCCCCTCGGGGAAGCCATGGAAGCCCCCAACCCTGACATGTCATCCCTCTTTCCTTTTTTTTTAGGCTCATCCAGTGAGGACTGGAAGTTGAGGGCTCTAGGCCCAGGCATTGGTGTAGACCATGGCCCCCAGCCCATGGGGTCGTATGTGTGGCCTCTTGCTGCTGTTGCCATCCCTGGGGGCTGGCCCTGCCATGAACAGGGGCCTTCCCAAGCCACTTGAAGACTCAGAAACCTACCTGATCCCAAGAGCACACCCCAAGGGCCCTATGGGCTCAGAGCCCCAGACCTTTGACTTCTTCTGGAATAACCCCAGAGATGAGAGCCCCTGGGACTCCGATGTCCCCCACGCCCCTGCTGAAGAGATGTCTGCAAAGCCTGAAGATGCTGCCCTTGGTCCAGCCCTGCATGGACCCAAAGCAGTCCCTGGGGCTCAGAGAGAACGACTCCCAATAACTGATGACCTCCAGATGGCTCAAGGACCAAGCTCCCAGGGCTGGACAGGACCTCTGGACTCACAGGAGCCTCTGGAGCAAGAAGCACTGGCCCCACAACCCGTGGGGCCCCCCCATCTCACTGTCATCCCCACAACTCCCAGACTTCAACTCAAGGTGGCCACAGTTCCTCCTGCCCTGGAGCCTGGAGGCCAAGCAGGACAGCGACCACCTAGAGATGAGGGTCTGACGGCTAAAGCCAAGATCAGGGTCCCACACACCTCTCACTCTGGCCACCAGGGCCCTCCCCACACTCTTGTGACCCACTCAAGCACTGTCAAGAGGCCGATGCTGGAAGAACAGGGAGGGCAGGAGGAGGACTTGCAGCAGGCAGCACAAGGCCCCCCGTTCACCCAGCAGTATCCAGCAGCCCCCGAAGCTGGTACGGTATCTGCAGTTGAGGGGGCATCTTCTCAGGAGCCTGGGGCTCAGCCAGACTTGCCATTGGCCAGAAGCCTTCCTCCTACTGAAGAGCTGCCAGTTGAGCCCCCCAAAAAGGCAGGAGCTGGGGAGGCCTGGGAAGTCAGCTCCCCAGGTCCCCCGCCCAAGCAGGCCGGCCTCCCTGATGTTAAGGATTCACCAGGACCCCAGCCCACAGGTCCTCCTATCTCAGAGGCTCCGGATGGGCAGCCCAAGCCAGGTGGGTATCAAAGTGAGGGTGCTGAGCAGGGCTGGGAAGGTGCAATGTTCCACGGCAGCTGGGTGCCTCCGTTGTCTGGGTCCTCCTTCTGGGTCTCATTTTGCTCATTCTGGCAAATGAAGGTGATTGTCCCTCTGTTCCAAGGGATTGGATTTTGAGGACCGCAGGAGGATCTGGCAGGTGATGACTGCTTTTTTCATTTCAGAGATAGCAGAGATGAATGGAGCAGACCCCATCTCCCCCCAACGGGTGAGAGGAGCAATGGAGGCCCCAGGCACCCCCAAGTCCCTGATCCCTGGTCCTTTGGACCCTGGCCCAACTACAAACCAAACAGAGAGCCCTGTGGGGGCCCTGCAGCCAGGTGAGGGCATGGCTGGGGGTTGGGGAGAGGGAGTAGTCTGTCCAATAACTAACAACCTGTGTGAAGTATATATGGGGGGTAGCAGTGGGGAGCGAATGGGGACAAACAGCTGCTTAAAGGAATTGGCCAGGACATCCTTCAAACAATTTAGGATGATAAACTAATATTCACTGGGTACTTTGGGAAAAGTCATTTGCCCTTTTGGGGCTAGAATTTTCTTATGTGTAACGTGGATATATTTAGTGCAGTGATTCTCCAACTCTGGGGAATGGCCACATCCCAAGAAATTCTGATTCCTTAGTCTTCAGGTGATTCTAATATGCAGCGCGTGTAGGGAACTGCCAAGGTACTACTTCCCTGATGGGATCATTCATAAAAATGATAGCTCACATCCATTTAGGTCTTATTGGGTGCTGGGCACCATGCTAAACATTTCATCCTCTCCACAACCTAATCAGGTAGGTGCTGTTATCTCCATTTTGCACATGTGCTGAGAAAAGTTAAATAACTTGTCAGCCACACTTAAGAATGATGGAAAATCAAAAACTCTTTTCAAGGGGCTATTTTAATATTGTTATTATTGCAGATGAAGCCGAAGAGTGGCCGGGGCGCCCCCAAAGCCATCCCCCAGCACCCCCAGTCCAGGCCCCCTCAACGTCTCGCCGGGGCCTCATTCGAGTTACCACGCAGCGAGCCCTGGGCCAGCCTCCCCCTCCAGAGCCCTCAGCCAGCTCCACGGCTTCAGCCCCAGCCTCTAGCCCCCCAGCCAACGCCACCGCACCCCCACTGCGATGGGGACCCCTGCGGCGGGTGCTGAGCTTTTCCTGGGAGCTGCATGTCTACGGGGTGGGGGTGCTCTTTCTGCTGCCCGCGTTGTTGGCACTGGCTGCGCTGGCAGCAGCCCCGTCGGGGCCCCGGCTGGCACTGGTGGCCGCGGTGCTGGTGCTAGTAGCTTCGGGGCTGCGGTCCGCCTACATGCTCACGGACCCTTACGGCTCGCAGGCGCGGCTGGCCGTACGCGCCGGCCTAGTGCTCTACAACCTGCCCTTCCCCTTGCTACTCACGGCGCTGGCAGCCCTGACCCTGCTCGGCCTGGGCGCGGGGCTGCCACAGCCGCTGCAGAACCCGCTCCTGCTGGGAGCCTTGGCGCTGGCGCACGGCGTGGGGTTGCTCGCGGCAGACCTGCTGTCGGCTAGGCCTGCGATCAACCTCCTGGCGCAGGGCTTGTCGTGCGCTTGGGGCGCAACGGTGGCTCTGGGCACGCTCTGCCTGTGCCGTCGCCGCCTGCTGGATGGGTCGCGAGGCTGGGATGCCAGCCCGGGCCCGCGGTTGCTGGCCGTGGCGGGCGCGCTGGGGCTGCTGGCCAGCGGCTTGCAGCTGGCGGCCGCGCTCTGGCTGTACCCGGGCCCAGGCCGGGTGGGCCGCTTCTCGTGGGCCTGGTGGGGCGTCCACTTCTGGCTTCGGCTACTGGAGCTGACATGGGCACTCTCCCTGGCATTGGCCGCTTTGGCTGCCGTGCGACCCAGGCCGCCCACGGAGCACGCTTGCTGGGCTAAGCTGCTGCGCCTGGCGTGTCCCGCGCCATCGGGCAAGAGCGAGGTGCCTGAGCGCCCCAATAACTGCTACGCGGGGCCCAGTGGCGTTGGCGCAGGCAGCTTGGATATCAGCAAGAGCCTCATCCGCAACCCAGCGGAGAGTGGGCAGCTGGCCACGCCCAGTTCAGGCGCCTGGGGCTCAGCTGCGTCGCTGGGTCGCGGACCCCAGGGTGGCCCGGGACTGTCCCGCAGCAGCGTGGGGCCGGCGCCGTCGCTGAGCGAGCTGGATTTGCGGCCGCCGTCGCCCATCAATCTGAGCAGCAGCATCGACGCCGCGCTCTTCCGAGAGCACTTGGTACGAGACAGCGTTTTCCGGCGCTGCGGCCTGAGCGGCCTGGCCTCCCCGCCGCCTGGAGGCGCTCTGCGGCCGCGCCGGGGCAGCCACCCCGACTCCGAGCTCGACGGCGCAGGCTCTTCGCTCCTCCGCAGCCGCTGCAGATCACTCAACGACGTGCGCGTGCGCGGCCCGGTCCCACAGCACGTGGTGGACGAGCCCGACGGAGCGGCCGCGGCGGCGTCCGGCAGCTCCCTGGACAGCTTCTCCAGGGGCTCACTCAAGATCAGCTGGAACCCGTGGCGCCACGGGCTGTCGTCAGTGGACAGTCTACCGCTAGATGAGCTGCCCAGCACGGTGCAGCTACTGCCTGCCCCGACCCCAGCCCCTAACATTACCCCCGCTCAGCCCGGGGAGCCCCAGGGCGACGTCCAGCCGCGCTGCAAGTCTGGGGACTCCCGCAGCGCCTCCAGCGATACCATCGAACTCTGAAGGGTCCCAACGCAGGACTGGGACCCTGCCCTGGATGCCCACATAGCGTGGCCGACTGGGACAGTTGAGCGTTTGAAAAACTGGCATTCCCCGGCCTCCGCCTGACTGCAGCGCCCCCGGGGGACAGCTGGGTGTGAACCCACCCTACCACCACGCCCCGTTTTTTGTCTTTGTTTTTTTTAATACCCTATTTTTTTCAGCCGGTATTTTGCACACAGGCCGTGGCTTACGCGGAATACAGGGTGGACGTGCATGGATTTGGGCATGGGGAACTGGCAGCAGGTGCCCCAGACTCTCCAGTGGGGAGAGATGGGCCTCACGTGTCCAGATTGACTCTCCTCTCTGTGCCAAAGAAATAAACCCTTAGGACTTGGCTCATGCCTCGCTCTGGCCATGCCAGGATTCTGTACTCAATCAGAGATTGGAGGCCTCGCCCCTGAGTAATTCCAAGTCCTGTGTATACTGGGGAGGGGAGGACTTCCAGAGAAAATACTGCTTGACCCTTGGAGGCTTTGGAATAACGGCAACCAGTATCTTATCGAACATCTATCTGTCCTGCACTGATTAATTCTCACATTAAGTCTGCGTGGAAAGCATTATCAGGCCCATTTTAGGAATGAGAAAAGTGGCGTTCAGAGGCAAAAGTCCAGGGTCCTTTGACAAATGACAGATGGTATCAAACCCAGAAACTTCCACTCCTAAGGCCAGTTTCTCTATCCCCCTTCTCCTAAAACTACTCCAGGGCCAACCCTCTCCTTTGTCTTCCCTCTGCTTCATTCTCCCCCACTCCTGTGTCAGGGCAGCACTCAATTTCCCAGGGTTTTAGAAAACTTCCCCAAGGTGGTAGTGGGACAGGTAGAAAGACAAACTTTTCAATTTTCCAATCTCTTTATTTCCTGAGATAAATAAATAAGTGGCGGGTGGGGATGGGGTGAATACAGAACAGGAGCTGGCAGCATGCAGCTGGCAGGAGGGGGCTGTGACGGCCCCACCCCTGTGGGGACCCCCTCATCCTGGATAGGGGCCAAAGCTCATTAGCAGCCACCATAAGGAGAAACTTTTCTTTTAAAATTCACACACTGTGAAGCCTGCCCAGTCCCCCCAGGCGAAGATCTCATGGTATCCACCTTCAGGGCTACTTTTTCACCCCAGGGGCCTCAGCTGCCCAGGCTTGGGTACCTGGGCTGCTCTGTAAGGCGGGTAGGGGGTGCTTATGCCCCTCTCAAAAATAAACCCAGCTGCCCTGAGTGTCCAGCAGGAGAGAGGCCCAACCTTGGAGCAGCCTGGGTGGGAGGAGATCCTGCAGGTGGTGGCAGGGATTATCTGCCCTTGATGAAGCCCTCCAGCACACGGTCACTGCGCTCCGACAACCAGTAGCCAGTCATGGCCGCCACAGCCCCAATGAAAATGGCAGTGAACACCAAGTCTCCCTTGGCAGCCAGCGTGGCCAGTGCACAGATGATGACACCGAAGAACATCTGCTGTAGCACCACCAGCTCATCCTCCGTCATCTCCGAGAAGAAGCCCGCCGACTCTGCGGAGGAGCAAGAGACGCGGCCCGTTCACTCCTACCCGTTCCTGGCAGTTCCTGGAGCCTCCGCAGGACTCCCACACGCCTGCTCAGCACGCCAGGCACGCACATCGTTTACTGCTCAGAACAACACTGCAATAGGCAGTTATTGTCCCTCACTAAATGGGAAACTGAGGCTCAGAGGGATGAAGAGGTTGGACTCGCCAAGGCCATGCAGTGGGGGAGTCAGGGGCAGAGCATATATGGCATGTATTAGTCCAACTCCGGAGCCAGACTGCCTGGATCCAAATCCCAGCTCTGCAACCTGCTTCCCCTCTCTGCATCTTAGTTCCCGCACGTGTAAAATGGAGGTGAGAATAATACCTACTGCCCTGGGTTGTTTCAGGGGCTAAATAAATTAATGCACATATGTGCTTGGAACAGCGTCTGACAGTAGGAGCTGGGGAAGTGGTCCCTATCATCATTGTTGTGATTACCCTGCTCTCACCAGGCCAGGGTAAGGACTGGTCCCCTTGGACAGATGGGGAAACAGCCTTAGGGAGGCATATTGATTTGATGCCAAGTCTGATTCTCTTTCTACCCCGGGAAGCATGAGGCTGCCAAAAGCCAATCTGGAGATCAGGTCTCAGTGCAGCCTCTTGGGGGCTGGGTCTATAGCTGCTGCTGCTACCTGAAAAAGGGACTTGCCTGCCCTCCCCCCCTGGATGAGGACCTCCCCTCTCCCTTCTCCAGGGCTTACCTGGGATCTGCTGCTTCACGCAGATGCCCTCCATCTGTTTGTAGCCCTCAGCACAGACACAGCGGTAACCGCCCTCGGTGTTCTCACACTGCTCGTTCTCTCCAGGACACACCTCTGCCTCACACTCGTCCACATCTTGAGGGAGGGTGGGGAGGAGTCAGAGTCCTGACTGCCAGGGCCCCCCCATGCAGCACCCCTGACTCCTCAGTCACGTCCTGACACTGCCCCCTGCCCTTGCCCAGGCAACGTTCCACTTTGCCTTCCCCTACCCTGCCCATAGTCCAGCCCCCTCTTGATTTGTGGTGGGTAAGACACTCCCAGGTGCCTGTGACCCATTGATAGGAGACTTACCGAGACACTTGGAGCCCACCTGCTGGTAGCCAGGGCTACACTTCTTACAGCGGCCTGGCCCTGCCCCCATGCAGCCCAGGCAGGCCTTGGCACAATCTGGAGACGGGAGCAGAGAGATGAGGTAAGAGCTGCCCTGGGGCCTGGGGGAGTCAAGCTCCAGAAGAGGAGGTCCAGCAGGCCTGAGAAGGGGAATGTTGGAGGGATAGGTCACATCCCCTCCTCTGCAGAAGTGGACACTGACCTCGGCACTCATAGGAGCCCTCGGTGTTCACGCAGAACTGGTCGGCTCCGCAATTGGCTCGCTCTGTGCCACACTCATCAATGTCTGCAGAGAGGTAAGCAGGGTGGGAATTTCTATCCCTGTTTAATTAACAGGGAAGCTAAGGCAAGGGTTGGGGAATGGACTTGCCTAGGAGTAAATGATGTGGCAGAAGCTGCATGCTGCCCACCGACACAAAAGCAGAGGTGCAGCTGGACCTCAGGCTGTCCAGCCAGAGACTACATTTTCCAACCTGCCTTGCAGCTAAGTGTGGCCCTGTGATTGAGTTCTGGCCAACAGGGTGTAAACAGAAGTGATGTGCTCCACTTTTAGCTTGGCCTTAAGACAATGGGTTTGGCCTCTTCCCCTGCGCTTTCTTCTCCTTCTCACTTCCTGAGTGCTGGGACGTGGAACATAGGGGTGCCCATGACTCAGCCTCAACACGCAGACATCACCCAAAGGGGTGATTGTGCAGTAAGATAGGAAAAACCTGGGTCTCTGATTGTGACAAGCAGAGCTTCGCTGCCAGCATGGACCATTCACTTCAGGACTGTGATATGAGAAAAAAATAAACTTGTGGATTCTTTAAGCCACAGTCTTTGGGGGATCTTTCTGTTACGGCAGCTTAACCTTTACCCTAGTCTACGTAAGTGGCTAGGCAGGGACCAAACCAAGTATTGAACCCAGGTTTCCTGACCCCAACTTCAGTATCCTCATTCCCCTGGCCAACCCTTCTTCACTTTCCAAGACTTGGCCACAGTGACAACCTTCTCCAAGAAGCCTTTGCTGATCCCCCCCCCAGCAACTCCACTGCACTGGACCAGGGACATCTCTTGCGGTACACAGGGCAGTCTGTTCTGCAAAAGCCTGGTTGAGATCTCCACGAAGATGGGGACTGTGTTGCTCCAGCCCAGGTGTATGTCTTAAGGGAATGAGGGGCCAAGCCCAGGCCCCTGCCTGTCCTCCCCAGACCTAAGTAGGGCCCCACTCACCTACACACTTGAGGTGATGCAGGGCCCAGCCCTTCTTGCATTGCAAACAGTTTGATTCCTCAGGTCCTGAGCAGCGGGCACAGGGGCCAAAACAAGCTGGGTAGGATGGGGGCAGTATGAGGATGGGCAGGCAGGTACCCCATCTGCCCCTGCCCAGTGCCACACCCTTTGGCTACCTACCCGAACATACCAGATGGCTGGCATTGCGCTCCGCCTCAAAGTAGCCAAGACCGCACTGGCCACAGGCTTCACCCCCGTAGCCGGCTTGGCAGTCACAGTGCCCGCTGCCCCCTCGGGTCCCTTCCCCTTCACACTGCCCGTAGCCACCGCAGGGCCTCTCTGCACCCCCAGGACAGGCTATAGGAAGACACCAAACCGGGTGAGGTCTTATATACAACCTTGGCGTACAAGAGAGTATTTTCCACGTACTGTTAAACATTTTTGGAGAGGAAATGTTAATGACAACGTAATATTTGTATGAAGTTTACTTAATCAATTACCTATTGTGGAACAATTAGGTTATTTACAAATCTTTTCTTTCATAAAGACTGAATTGACCGTATTTGTAGCTAAACTCTACAAGTGCAGCTTCAGGAGAGGCTGTTTTAAAAGGGGCTGGTACTAAGTTCAGTTCCTGCCTCAGGACTGTGAGTGTGGGTGGATGATGACGATGGGGGCTTCGGGGCAGTACCCACCCCTCCCCAGGAAGGTAACTTAGTCTGACCCAGCATGGGAATGAAGGGGGGTCGGGGCGGCGGGTAACATTCCCCAATACCTGGCAATAACCACACCGCATCTGACTCAGCACAGCCCTGGTGCCTTTGTTCAAAGCCTTTCCCTATTGATTCGTTCATCTCACCAGCCCTGTGAGGCAGGCCGGAACTGAGGTCCAGAGGAGTGATCTTGGTAGCCTGAGCTCACACAGCCAGCTAGGGACAGAGCCAGGACTGGACCCCTGGCCAAAGAAGTCCCCTCCCATCCCCCAAGAAGACCTTTAAAAACTCACAGATTCTGAAAGGCATTTTTGTCAGAAATAACAATAACAAGAATAAGAATAAACAGACAAACAAACTCACGAAGGCAGGAGGGCCCGAAGGTGCCTGAGGGGCAGCAGAGCTTCAGGGAGTCTGAGCAGAGCCACTGGAAGAGATCCGGGGCCTCCTGCTGCCTGCGGCAGGGGCAGGGCGGAGGAGGGAGGAGAGGGCGTGCTGTGCAGTGTCAGAGGTGCTGCCCACCCCGCTACCCCACCAAATCTGTGATTCGACCAGTCTTGGGCATAAGACCCATAAGGCCACCTGACCAATGCCCTTTCCCCATTGGGCGGAGAGATAAACTGAGGCTCAGAGTAGGAGCTTGGGTACCCCAGCAAGTCCTTAGCAGATCTGGGTTTGGAAGGAGCTGAACCAGGACACAGCCCCCAGCATGTAACCCCCTGCTTCTTGGCCAAGCCAAGGCCTTATCACTGGACCCCGCATGTGACCCACCCCCAGGGAAGGCCCCCACGCTACTCACTTATGAAACCACCAGCTCTCCACCAGCTCCTCACTCAACTCCAACAGGCGGTGGCACTCGAAGTCCGACTTGCTGCACACGCCCTCGAGCACCTCTACCAGGCGGGTCTCACTGACGGGGACAGGGCAGGGGTGGTGGAAATACATTCCACCCCACCCTATCTCCTCGGGTCTCTCTCTTCACCCTTCCTCGTGCAGTGACAATATCAAAGGAGAGGCCATGGGGCATAATGGAAGGGATACTGGTTCTGGGAAGTAGACCGACCTGGGTTCAAATCTAGTTGTGTGACCTTGGGCAAGTCACTTAACCTCTGAACCTCTGTTTTCTCATCTGTAAAATGGGGACGACGATACCTCCCCTGCAGGTTTGTTGTAAGAGACCTCAGTTCCTGCATCTGAACAATGGAAAATAATACCCTTGCTGGGTAGGAATGATTAAAAATATATCATATAACAAGTGTTGGCAAGGATGTGGAGAAATTAGAACCCTCCTACATTGATGTGGGAATGGGAATGCAAAATGGTACAATCACTGTGGAAAGGCAGTTCCTCAGTAAGTTAAATATGGAATCACCGTATGACCCACCAATTCCACTCCTGGGTATACCCAAAAGATTGGGAAACAGGTATTCAAACAAAAACTTCCACACACATGTTCACAGCAGCACTATAACAGCCAAAAAAGATAGAAACAACCCAAATGTCCACCAACTGAAGAATGGATAAATACACTGTGTCATAACCATATAACAGAATATTATTCAATATTATTCATTCTTAAAAAAGAATAAAGTTCTTATATGCTACAACATGGATGAACCTTGGAAATGTGCTAAGTGAAAGGAGCCAGACTCGAAAGACCACGCATTTTATGATTCAAAATGAAATTAGCAAATCTATAGAGATTTCTGCTTGATTGAAGCAGATTAGTGGTTGCCACGAGCTGGGGGAAGTGGGAAATCGGAGTGACTGCTTGATGGATATGGGGTTTCTTTCCCAGATGATGAAAATGTTCTGGAACTAGATAGTGGTGATGGTGCACGACATTGTGAATACACTAAATGTCCCTAATGGTAAAATTTTTGTGTCGTTTACCACAACTAAAAAAATATATTCTGCTTAATTCAGCAAGAAAAGAAAAAAATCCAGTATATAAATATTTGATGTATTTATATCATGTATTTAAAGGGTCTGGCATAGTGCCTGGCACATAGGAGGTGATTTTAAAAATCAAACAACGCAGGAGCCATTATAAAGCTGGAAGTCCCCTTGGGGTTATCTTGGCCAATCCCCTCATTCCTAAATGAGGAAACTGAGGCCCATGGAGGGAAATAACCAATGTTACATAATAACAAACCCTCTTATTTCTAGTGGGCATCCCAGTTTAACCCCTACCACAATCCTATGAAATAGGCAAAGCAGGTAGTAATATCCCCATTTTACAGGTGAAGAAACTGTGACTCTGAAAGGTTAAGTGACCTTCCCTAGGTTACAAATAGTAAGAACCGACAACCAGGTCTATCTAATTCCAAGTCTTTGTTCACTCCTCTTTGATTTGACTTTGAAAAGCTGGAGGGCCTAGGGCCTAGGGCTCAAGCCTAAGCTTTCTATTAATATATGATCTCCTATCTTCACATGACTTTATATATGGACTATATGCTAATGTCTCTCAAATTCCTGTTTCCAGTTCCTACTTCTCCCCTGAATTCCAGACTTGGATGGAATCTACTTGGATGTCTAATGGATAGCTCAGCCCAAGATGTTCAACAAGAATACCTCATCTCACCCTTCCCTTAAATCTTCTTGGTCCCCCAGTCTTACCATCTCAGAGTACCCACACTATTCACCCGGTATCTCATGCCCAAAACCTAGTAAACATCTTTTATTCTACTTTTTCTCTCATTCCTCATAACAAATCCATCATCAAGTCCTATTGGTCCATCTGCAAAATATACCCAGAATGTGACCCCACCTTACCGTGTCTACCACTAGTTATCATCCTAGCTCATGCTGCCTTCATGCCTAGAGGATGTACTTGCTTCCCAAACTGGTCTCCCAGCTTCCTCCACCCTGGCCCCCTATAGTCTGTTTGCTACATAGCAGTGTAAGTGATCTTTTAAAGGTAAAAATAAGACCGTATCACTTTTTCTGCTCATTACCTTCCGATGGCTTCCCATTACACTCAGAACAAAATCTAAACTCCTTTCTGTAGCCATCAGGCCTAGATCTCGGCCTTCACCTTCTACTACGCTCCCTATTGCTCACTCCACTTCTCAAGTACACCAAGTTCAGTCCCATCCTCTGCCCAAATCCCTTCCTCAACTGTCGCATAGCTTGCTTCTTCACTTCAGGTCTCTGTTCAAATGTTACTCCTTGAACACCCTGTCTCCCACCATTCTGTAGTCCTTCTGTTTGTTCTTCACCTGACGTAATATTATTCATTTACTTATTCACTATTTGTCTCTTCTACTAAGATGTAAGCTCCAGGAAGAAAGGATTTTGCTTGTCTTGTTTACTGCTGTAATACAGATGTTCAGTTGTATTTGTTGAATGAATAAGTACTCCCTGGCCAGGCACAGTGGCTCACACCTATAATCCTAGCACTTTGGGAGGGTGAGGTGGGAGGATCGCTTGAGGTCAGGAGTTCAAGACCAGCCTGAGCATCTCTACTAAAAATAAAAAAATTAGCTGGGCATGGTGGCAAGAGCCTGTAGTCACCAGCTACTCGGGAGGCTGAGGCAGGAGGATCGCTTCAGCCCAGGAGTTTCACATTTCAGTGAGCTATGATGACATCACTGGACTCTACTTGGGGTGACAGAGCGATACTCTCACCCAAAAAAAAGTTAATGAAAAAAAGTATCCCCCAAGATTCCCTAGCCACCGCCACCAGTAGACCAAAGGTTGAGAGATAGGGTATACAGCACTTCCCCTCAACCAGCCCCTTACCTGTCTTTGTATTTGGACAACTTCTCTTCCTCCCAGGCAGTGTTTCCACCTCCAAAGTTGTCCCGGATAGTTCTTTCCAGGCCCTGGAAATAGATAAAATTAGTAATAGCTAAGTATAGTGCCTGGCACATGCTAGCACTTCACTATTTTACTCACCAGGAAACTAAGGCACAGAGAGGCAACCTGCCTAAAGCCACACAGCTAATAAGCAACCAAGATGGGACTTGAATCCATGCAGATTTGCATCCCAGAGCTCCTCACACTCAACAATGTGCCATAGTAGCTGTGCCCCCCTCCTATGAGGCTGCTGGTGCACCCACCTTGTTGAAGCTGTCCACAAGTGCCCGGCAGGTATGACACGGATGGGGCTGAGGCGGGGGAGAAGACTGAGGTGGCGGAGGGGGCTGGAGCCAGATGGGGCCTGGGAGGCTGAGGAAGAGGCTCAGGCCCCAGAGCAGAGCTTGGACCAGGCCCCTCGGGGGCCGTGGGGCCATCTTTTCCCAGGCTGGGGACCTGCAGATAGAGGGTGTGGAGAGGGTTCACTGAAGGAGCCAGGCCCCAGGTGAGAAAGAAAAGGGTCAGTTCCGAGTTGCCAGAGCTGGGCGCCCAGATCTGCGTTATTATGAGTAAAGGAGGCCAAACAGGGGTACCGCAGGGGCAGAGTAGATAGGTGGGGAAAGGCCTAATCTGCAATTCCAGGAGGGAAATAAGTTATCCCCATTACTGTGGGGAAGGTGAACTGGATCCTTGGCAAGCGGGTAAGAGTTAGCCCACTGTTTTAGGGTCTGAATAAATGTTAAGGGCCAAATCAGCAGAATTAGGGAGAAGAGGTCAGATTCCAAGTATTGAGGGAGAGGAGGCCGGATGGGCGGTTTGGGGGGAGGCGTCTGGAACCCGGATCCGGATATGAAGAAAATGGGTCAGGTTCAGGGCCTGGCAGGCGGGCAAAGGCACGGCTCACGAGCCGGTAGGGAAGGATCCAGACCCGCGTAGACCACTGAGCAGGAAGAAACGACCGCCCCAGCCAGCAGGCGCCGTGGGCTCAGTCTCCGAAACGCCGCCGCTGGCACCTCCTGCGTAAAACGTATAACCTCTACGGGCTCCGCAGTCCGGGGGGCGGAGCCTGCCGTCCAGCCAATAGCGATGGGCCATTTGCCATTGCGTCACCCCACGCTAACCAACCAGAGGCGGTGCCGAGCTGCACCTGTCCGGGCTTTAAAGGGCCGCGGGATGAGGGCATGCAACTTGCCAGCCTAGCTGCTCCGCCGTAGAGACACGCGTGGGCAACACGGATAGAAAAATAGCGTCTGCCTTTATTCAAGTCTGGTCCCCCGCCTCAGGTCCCATCGTGCGTCCCGGCCCCGGGGCCCTCGGGGTCTGGAAGCAGCTGTCCAGGGCTTGCTGAAGGGCCCGGGACACCTGCTCCACCGTCTCCCCTAGCCGCCTGGGGCGGCGAGCGCAGGGCCCCTGCAGGGCCCCCAGGAAGTCGGGCAGCTGCGAGGGCAGTGAGAAGACGGGCACGGTGCGGAAAAGGGCGGGCACGGCATCCGGGTGGAGCAGTCTGTCGAAGCAGGCCCCCACGTAGCGGCCCGGCGCCCGGCCCTGCAAGAAGTCGGGCAACACGCAGCTGAGCGAGGCGGCGAAGGCGTCGTGCGGGCCGTGCGCCCCAGGCGCTGGCGCCGGGTCCTGCAGCCACTCGCTGCACAGCGCCACGGCCCCGGGCGAGAAGAGCAGGACCACCATGCCGCCCTCCTGCAGGGTCTGGAGCCGCTGCGCGTGGAACCAGGCCAGGGGCCCCTGCGCGCTCAGTTCACGACGGCTCCACAGGTCCACGGCCACGCGCAGCGGCAACTGGCACAGCGCTGACGCCAGGACGCCCACCAGGCGCTCGAAGCCCGCGTCATCAGCCGAGTAGAGGAGCAAAGTCGCGCGGCCCCTGGTGGTCGCTGCTGGAGAGAACAGAGAGGGAAAGAAGGGGTGAGGTGGCCAGAGGCCCAGCCCTCTGGGGGCGGCCCCCCGCCCCGCGCTTGCTCCCACTCACCCCCCGAGCGGACGTCCTGCTTCAAGAGCCTCAGCCACCCTGTTAGGGGAGAGGGGCGGAGGTAGCTGGTGAGCTTGGCCGCCGCCTTCCCTCGGAGAACTCCCAGGCTCACTCATCCTGCCCCTGGGGAATGGGGGAGCCAAGAAGTGCTCACCTTTCACGTGGTCCTTTTTGAGAAGGAGGAGGAGGAAAAGCACAGCGGTAAAGAGTAGGCAGGCCAGCCACACCAGGGCCCAGCGCTTGTGGATGTCTGGGAGACCCAGAGAGGAAGATTAGAAACCTTACACGTTCACCCCCCTTCATAGACACGTAGAGAAATGGAGTGCTTTGCTCAGAGTCAACTGGGACGTAGTGCCAGAGCCAGTATATGAATATAGCTCCATCTATTTGGGTGACTTTTGGATAAGTAACTTCACCTTCTGCCTCAGTATTCACCTCTGTAAAATTGGGATAACAACAGCACCTACTTTATAGAGTTGGTGTGAGGATGAAATACATTAATACACATACAGCTCTTAACACAATGCTGAGCATTGTAAATGCTCAAATGTCAGCTAATATTATTGTCCCCTAAGCCTAGGGTTGCTGGGCCCTTGACCTTGCTGTCTTGGATGTCAGCAATAGCCTCCTAAACTGGTGTCCCTGCCCTTTTTTGTCTCCAATTTGTTCACCACATGGCAGTCTCAGAAATCTTTTAAAAATATAAATTTGATTGTAATCCTTCTGGAAGCTCCTGCTGCTCCAAACATAAAATACAAATTCCCTACGTGGCTCCTGCAGCTTCATCTCATGACAGAGGCTTGCCTGTCAAGACTCTAGCCACATTTGGTCACCTTGGAGTTCCTCAAAAAAGTGCCCCACAGTTGTTATAAAGGTGCATCTCTGGCCGGGCGCGGTGGCTCACGCCTGTAATCCTAGCTCTCTGGGAGGCCGAGGCGGGCAGATTGTTTGAGCTCAGGAGTTCGAGACCAGCCTGACCAAGAGCGAGACCCCGTCTCTACTAAAAAAATAGAAAGAAATTAATCGGACAACTAAAAATATATAGAAAAAATTAGCCAGGCACGGTGGCGCATGCCTGTAGTCCCAGCTACTCGGGAGGCTGAGTCAGGAGGATTGCTTGAGCCCAGGAGTTTGAGGTTGCTGTGAGCTAGGCTGATGCCATGGCACTCTAGCCAGGGCAACACAGTGAGACTCTGTCTCAAAAAAAAGAAAAAAAAAAAAGGTGCATCTCTACCCGCTTCACCTAGCTCAGCCTTCAGAGTGCAGCTCAAATCTTTCACCTGAACCCCTCACCCCACCTAGGTCAGGTCCCCATTATATGCATTTACAGCACTGAACACTTTTTAATGCTTCAATAGCTCACAGTGTTGTAAGCTCACACTTAACAAAATGTAAGTGATTGGCTAATGTCTTGCTAGTCTTCTATGGGTTCGGGCAGGAATTGTATCTTTTCGGTGATCCTGAGATGTTTGCAAGCTCTCACGCTTTTTAAATAAATGAAGGAATGACCCTCTGATTTATCCGAGCCCAGGGAAGGACAAGGCCATTACACGTGCTGTTCCCAGTGGTAGTCCCTGTCAAGATTCCAGCTCCCGGTACAGAGAGAAAGGGCAGTTCTTATAATACTCACATTTGTCCATGGGGCAGGCCCATAGGGCTCCCAGGTCATCATCCCACAGCTGTAAGACACAAATAGAACCAAGTCCAGGGCTCCAGCTTGGTTTTCAACATCCACCAAGTTCTGGTGATGGTGATCTCCAAATTCCCAGCCTCAATTGCGTATATTTCCCCCAACCCACAGCAGGCTCCTGCAAGCTGCTCTGCCTTTGCTTATGCTGTGTGTACTGCCTAGCATGCCAAGTCTGGCTCCCAGGAAGAAATCTTTCCTTGAAGCTCTCTCTAGAACCCAACACTTAGGACCTGTGGGTGTGGTTATCTGTTTACTGGTCTCTAGCTAGCAGTGAACTTGGGGATAGGAACTGTTTCTTCTACTCTTAACTTTTCCAGGGTTGAACACAAAATAAGCACAAATAATAGGTTAGTGCTAGTTTTAGGACTACTGTCCTTAGGCATTAGGGCAGGGCCCTTCTACCTCCTACTCACCTGCAAACACTGGCCTGACTGCAGGTCTAGTAGTAACTGCTCTCCGAGGTGAGCTGCTCTCTGCCAAGCCAAGGGGTGAGGGGGGCTGTTACCTGGGGGCAGCACCCACCAGGCTGCAGGTGGGCAGAATGGGGAGGGGGGTTGGGCAACTTTTGAGAAGCCACTGAACAGGGCCCAGTTCTGAGTCACCCCCACATCCCCAGAGACCAACACAGGGTGGCTGGAGTGAAAATTTGAGGCCAGGTGTGAAAAGGTGCTGGAGAGGTCTGTGTTGGAGGGTTCCCCAGCCCTCACCGTGGAGGCCCTGCTGGGCAGTGAAGTACAGCCGCTGGGTTCCAAAGCACAGAGTGATCTGCTGTCATGGGGCCTTCGTGTCTCCACCAGCAGCACATCATCCTTGAGGGGCCCCAGGGAGTCTGGAAGGGGTGAGAGGCCACTGTGACCAAATCCCCTTACTGGGAATTGCCACTTGCCCTCCCCCGATTCCCTGACCTTCACCCCCAGGAGCCAGTTCACCCTGCCCCAGCCTTCTTCAGGCTCCACTCACCAGCCCAGAAGCACTCTTGCAGCTGCAGCTTCTCCCAGCTGCTCACCTGCTTAGAAGGGGCCAGGGTTAGGGCCACCAGGAAGAGTAAGAGCCAAGGCCAGAAAGACCGAATAGAAGAGTCCAGGCAAGAGGAGGCCTGTCAGGTTGGGAGTCTGCACTCTGGCCCTGACCTTAGGCAGATTTAGGTTCAAGGCGGGTGATTGGGAGTCACTCGTCTTTCTTAGCCCAGGCTTTGTGAGGTCATCTGTGCTAAAGGGCTTCTGACCCCAAAGCTCTTCTCATGTCTTACAAAGCACTTTATACATTCTCTCATCTGACCACCTTCTCAGTGAGAAGATTCCCTTTTCACCTGACCACCCCACTTAAAATTGCGAGCCCAATCCTCCCCATCTTTCTATCTCTTCCCATAGTATTTGTATGCAATTTTAACATACTGTGTAATTTACTTACAATGTCTATTGTCTGATTTTCCCCATTAGAACATAGGTTCTATGAGGGTGGGGATATTTATTGTTTTTTTTTTTTTTGAGACAAAGTCTCACTGTGTTGCCCGGGCTAGAGTGCCGTGGCGTCAGCCTAGCTCACAGCAACCTCAAACTCCTGGGCTCAAGCGATCCTACTGCCTCAGCCTCCCAAGTAGCTGGGACTACAGGCATGCGCCACCATGCCCGGCTAATTTTTTTTTCTGTATATTTTTAGTTGTCCGATTAATTTCTTTCTATTTTTAGTAGAGACGGGGTCTCGCTCTTGCTCAGGCTGGTCTCGAACTCCACCCGCCTCGGCCTCCCAGAGTGCTAGGATTATAGGCGTGAGCCACCGCGCCAGGCCTTATTAATTTTTTTGAGACAGAGTCTGGCTCTGTTGCCCGGGCTAGAGTGCCATGGCGTCAGCCTAGCTCACAGCAACCTCAAACCACCGCACCCAGCCTATTTATTGGTTTTGTTCACAGCAGATCTATCACAAGTGCCTAAAACAGTGCCTAGCACATAGTAGATGCTCAATAAATGTTGAATGAGTGAATATTTTTATAATCACCCCTTGAAGTAGTAGAGCAACCCATTCTACAGGTGGGGAAATAGAATAATGATAGCAATAATAAAAGCAGCTAACATTTCTTGAGCATTTAGTCTGTATTAATCCCTAAGGCAGAGCACTTCTCTTATTTCATCTTCACAACCACTCTATGAAGTAGTTACTATATTATCATCTGCAGTAAACAGATCAGGAGACTAATGTTCAGAGAGGTGAAGAGACTTGCCCAGGCTCCTGTGCCCTTCCAAAGAGGAAGCCATAACCATTGCACCTTAGGGGCCCAAGAATAAAGGGGGTGGAGAGGACAGTGACTTGTTTGGGGGTCTGCACAGGTCCTGCTCCCAGCCCAGCTCTGGCATACCTTCCTGACCTGGACACAGAGGTTAGGGTGGCCTTTTAACAACGGGAATTCGCGGGCCTCCTGTGGAAAGAGGGCAGTGGGTAGGATCACAAAAGGAGGACCCTGGGTTCCCCACTCTTCCCTCAGCCAGGGCGCCACCCTCCGCCTGGCTTACGTTCACAGTGACATTCTCCCAGGGCAGCAGCGGGACCAGCGGCTGGCAGGGGCCCCCACCCAGTGCCTGCCAGCACAGCCCCGCCTCAGCGTGCAGCGAGCACGGCGCCTCCAGTCGCCAGCTCCGCGGGGACAGCAGCCGCAGCCGAGCGGCATGCCAGAGGTTCCGGTGTGCGCGAGGGTCTGCAGGGAAAGGGCGCGGGTCACCGCGTGCCTAGCACCCCTGCTACTGCACCGCCCCCAACCCGGGCCCGGGCTCACCCTCCTTGAAGGGGCAGATGTCCGTCCTGACGGAGTCGGGCTCCAGGGGCCACACCTGGAAAGGAAACAGAGCTCTACGCAGATCAGTTAAACCCAGACAACCCTCCGCGATGAGCATGTGCTGGGCCCGCCGCTAGGCCCCGGGAACGCACTTACTCAGCAGACATTTCACAAGCACTTGCCGGCTCTTCTGGCCTTTTACAAAGCCCTGCAGATGCGCACGTTTATTCATCCAGCAAACACAATGCCAAGCACTGGCAACGTCTTCATTCAAGAAGCTTTGAATGAGTGCCTACTATGTTTCTTAGCACTATGGTAGGCACAAGGAATGTTCAATAATTAATTTTAATTCATTCCACAACCACTTTGTGAGCACCTACTAGGTGCCTGGTAATGTGCTAGGTACTAAGGACATGTTCATATATTCCTCAGTAGACTTTTTTCTTTTTTTTTGAGACAGAGTCTCCCTCTGTTGCCCGGGCTAAGTACAGTGGCATCATCATAGTTCATTGCAACCTCAAACTCCTGCCTCAGCTTCCCAAGTAGCTGGGACTACAGGTTCCCACCCGGCTAATTTTTCTATTTCATTTTTGTAGAGATAGGGTCTCGCTCTTGCTCAGGCTGGTCTCAAACTCCTGACCTCAAACGATCCTCCCACTTTGGCCTCCCAAAGTGCTAGGATTACAGGTGTGAGCCATTGCACTCGGCCCCTTCAGTAGATTTTTTTTAAGAGCATCTATTATGTGCTTAGCCCTGTGTTAAGCACTAAAGATAATAGTTTATTTAATCAAACCTTTAAGAGTACCTACTATGTGGCAGGCACTGTGCTTGGCAATGAGGACATTAAAATCACAGCAAACATTTCATGAGCATCTGCTGTGTTCTACTGCTGGGCTAGGCAGTAGAGATTTATTCACTCATTCATTCAACAACCAGTACCCACTATATTCCAGGCACTGTGCAAGACTCTAGCAAAGTTATTACATTTGAATTAGATACAATTTGCTTGCTTTCAACGAAATCATAAACTCACAGTTGTCTGTAGTAAGGGTAAAATATGTAAATAAATTAGTAAATCAATCGCTCATTTCACAATATTTATTGAGCATTTGTTGTGTACAAGAAGAAATTAGACAAATGCCCAAATAAGAAAGGAAATGATAATGGACATGGACAGAGAAGGACAGAAGAAGTGCAAGGGGATATGGAGCCAGGAGAGGCCAGGTAGTTGGGGAAAACCTTTGGGAAAGAAGCGACACATGAGCTGGTAGGATTCGGTTGTATGGAAAAGGGGTAAGGGCATTTGAGACGGCGGGAAGTGCCCGAGCAAAGGCACAGAGGTGGGTGTATCTCGGGAAGTAGCTCCACTGGATGTAACAGAGTTCCCATGAAGGGGAATCATTGGAAAAAATACAGTGGAAAAGGTTCCATCGGGGGCAGAGTATGGGGCCCAGAATGCCAGGGAAGTGATGGGAAGGGAGGTGAGGCTGAAGGTTATTGAAACAGTCTAGAGGAAAGGTGATAGAGGCCCAGACAGGACTGAGATGGACAGGAGGGAGAAAGAGAATGAGAGACATTAACATCAGAGGTGAAATGAATGGGACCTGATGACCAACGTCAATCAGAGGAAGAAGAAAGAGCCAACATATTTAAGCCTGGAGGTGCCACATTTCCTTATAACAGCCCTATGAGGCTGGTACTATCATTATTCCCATTTTACAACGGGACACAGGCTCACAGAGATGAAATGACTTGCCCAAGGTCATACGGCAAGCAAATGGCAAGAGCTGGGATTCAAACCAGTCTGAGTCCACAGCACATGTTCTACCCTCCAGGGGAGCACAAAGAGAGAATCAGGGGAGTAGGGGAAGGCTTTGAGGAGGAGGTGACATTGGAATGGGGCCATGAAGCTCTGTGGATGTAGGAATCCTGTGGATGGGGGATCAGGAAGAGCATTCTGGCATGTAACAGGCAGAAGGCATGGGACAGCAAGAGTCAAGGGAGAGCCAGCCCCCCCCAGGGAGCCACAGTTTCCACCTCAAAAAAGAGTATGGAGAATGGTGAGACGAGGACATGGGGTTGGGGGGTCACTCCTCTCACCATCTTCCCAATCCCCTCTCACTGGCACCCAGCTGGACTCTGTTCCTACCTGAATACAGAGGCAGGGAACCAGGTCTGTGTGGTTCAAGGTAATGGTCTGTGGCCCAGTCTGTGGGACAAGCAAAAAGAGGCAGTTGGAGAAGATAAGGAGGAAGAAGAAGGGGAGGCCAAAGTCAAGGAAACCAGGTGGGCAGAAGTTCCCCCACCAATGTTCCCTTGCTTCGGGTGTGTCCTCTTCAGGGGTCCTCTTTGATAATGCACACACCTCCTTACCATGGGCATCCCCCCTAGAGTGGGCATGGGCTCGGGGAGGGGGAGGCCTCACCAGGTTTCTGTTCCACCAGGGCTTTGGGGAGCCCTGGACCTGATTCCAGTACAGGGAGAGGCCAAAGCGCTGCTCCTCAGAGACATTCAGCACCAGGCGCACGTCATCACCATATGTAGACACGTCGAGCCAGGGCAAGGCTGGTGAGGGAGGCGCAGAGAAAGAGGGCCGCTTACACTTTCTTCACCTCTTCTGCATGCCCACGCCTGGGCCGTACCCACCAACTGTGTTTGAGTTTCTTTTAAACCCCTTAGACTGGGAGGCCCTCGGAAGGTAGCCTGTGTCCCCATCTCAATTCAGACTCTGCCTCTAGCAGCTGGCCCAGGGCTGAGCCCATGGAGGGCCCAGTATGTAGTCTTAGGACAGCTCTTCTCCTTGCTTCTCCCTCTGTAGCCAGGAGGATCTGTAACCGGCTCCGTAAGCAAAATCACCTTTTTATAGTTCTCTTATATTTTGAGTTCCCAGGCCAGTAAGATTTGCTGACCAGAA
>NW_012134636.1:1972157-1973977 GCF_000956105.1 Propithecus coquereli | reverse complement strand
ATTGCCTGGTGTGGTGGTGGGTGCCCTGTCATCCCAGCTACTCAGGAGGCTGAGGCAGGAGGATCGCTTGAGCCCAGGACTTTGAGGTTGCAGCGAGCTACGATGATGTCACTGCACTCTAGCCCAGGCAACCAAGAGACCCTGTCTCAAAATAAAAATAAAATAAAACAAATCCAAATAGTGCATGGGAAAAAATCAGAACCTTGACTTTCTTAGCTCTTATTTCAGGTTTAGTATAATTTTAATTTTGACATATGGAGGAGGGCACCATAATCTTGACAATGCTTTGGGCCTCTAGATGTCCCTGGTACTAATAAATATTTGTTATAAGGAATGAGAGACTCATCTTTACATTCCCCAGTGCCTAGCGCAGAGGAGCAACCACTGCAGTCCATGAGTTATGAATGAATGAATATGCTCTGCAAGCTTCTGGGATGTGGCAGTCCAGATCGGAAGCAGACTCCAAGGGTCCCTCACACTTCAGACCCTGCCCCTCCCTCCTCCCAGCCCACCGGCCCTAGCCCCTACCCCAGCAGCTCTGGATGCTGTTCCGGACTTCGAGCCCCCTGCAGTCTGGGGAGAGATCACAGAAAAGCCTCCAGTAGGGCTGGTGGCCAAGGAAAGAAGGGGTGCAATCTGACCCACAAGGGGCACTGAGAAGGGTTCCCTGTCCCCCAAATACCACCCACATCTATCCAATACTCAAAACACCTTCCCCAGGGGCTGGAAAGCCGTGTTACCCAGGAAGAGAAGTCCCAAGGGACTAACTCTGGGAAGGATATGAGCTCAGACCTCTGCCTGAGAGTGGATGGGACCAAGAAGAGGGTGAAAGCAGGAGGGGAGTGGCTAGAAGGGACAGAGACTAGGGAGGCCAGGACTTGGGGCCCCTGGAGCTCTGTGGCCACTTACCAGGCAGCTGCTGTGTGAGGTTGAGTTCCTTCTGATACCTGGGCTGAGTGTAGGACCAGATTCGCATCTCACCCCCCAGGGCAGCCTCGAAGCAATCAAATACTACAGAGCCCTGTGAGGAGAGGAGTGGGGCGAGGCTGATGCTATAGGGCTCAGAATCCAAGCCAAGCGCTGTGAGCTCATCTGTGTGGACCACTCTGCTCACCGACCCCTATCGCCAACCAATGACTATATTTATACTGTATAGCCTGAAATCTACCATTCAAGTTTCCTTCAAGGGTCCCAATTCTAAAGCACACATCCTCAGCAAGGTCGAGTGTAATCGGCTTTCTGTGTGGCGAACAACAGAGAGGACCCCCTTGTGGATTCGTTAACAAATCCTGTAACTTCTTTTAAACAAATCATTTTCCTCTGCTTAGAACTGTGACCTGTCTAACCTCATCTCCTAGGACTCATGTCTTTATTCTGCTGCAGACACACTGGCCTCCTTACTATTACTTAAATACATATGACACATTCCTGGCCCCAAGCCCTTTGCACTGGCCATGCCCTCTGCATGGAACCCTGTTCCCTCAGATACTCACCTGGCTTCTCCCTCACCTCCTTCAGGTCTTTGCTCACTGAAGTGAGGCCATCCCTGACCTTTCTATTCCCCTTCCTGGAATTTTCTCCTAAGCTCTAATCACCATCTAACTTACTGTATACTTCACATCTCCGTGTGTTTACTGTGTCCTCCCTCGCCCCGACTCCAACCCCAACTCCCAGATCCATGAGGGCAGGGTTTTTTGTCAGCTTTGTTTATTGATTCATCTCCAGTGTCCAGGGCCATGCCTGGCACGGAGTAATTACTCAATAAACATCTGTCGAATAAGTGAATCAGTATCTACTGAATGAATGAAGCAATGAAATGC
>NW_012134636.1:1960840-1971062 GCF_000956105.1 Propithecus coquereli | reverse complement strand
GTGAAAAGGTGCTCAACTTCATCAGAGATGTACAAATTAAAACCACAATGACATACCACTACATACATAGCAGAAAGGCTAAAATTTAAAATTACAACACCAAGTACTGGCAAAGATGAGAAGCAAGCGAAACTCCCTACACTGCTGGCAGGAGTGCGAAACAGTAGAATCACTCCAGGAAGTTGTGTGATGATTTCTCACTAAGTCAAACACATGAGGTAGGACTACTCTTATCCTCATTTTACAAACAGTAAAACTGAGGCATAAAAGGCTGAAAAGAACTTGTCCACAGCTCTGATCAGAATCAGGACTTAAAGAGATAATGCTTGTGAAAGCGTTTTATAGATTTCATATTTAGAAGGTGGTTGTCGTTGCTATTATTATTATTATTTTCCATACCACAGACTGACCAGGCTGCACAAGGGCAGCAGGAACTTGCACCTCCAGCAGGACGCAGCGGGTGGTGGGGTAGGCCTGGAAGGAGAGCACGACTTGGGCCTGGAGAGAGGCTGTGAGAACAGGGCAGGGGTCATTCAGGCCCAGGGGCCTCAGGAAAGACCCTGGCAAGGGACGGTTGGGCCAGCCGGGTTCTCCTCACCATTCCTGGGCTCCTCAAGCTCTTGGTCAGCTGCTCCTCCGAGCGTTTCCTCATCTTCGGGCTCTTCCCAGTGCCCTAGAAGAACCCGAGAACAAGGCTCAGGTGAGGCTGGGCTGGCTCCGGGCATGGCTTCCTTCCAGGGCTGGGAAGCAGGGCAGGCTCGGGGAGACCACACTGGTTGGGGGTCCTTCAGCAAGTGTCCTCCAGACTACACTGAGCACTGCCCGCCAGATTCCCCAGTCCTCATGCCCACCCTGGGCACTCTGACATGTGCACACGCACAGCCGCAGGATGCCTCACTCACCATGCACGGCCAAGTGGACAGCCACACGAACACAGATGCCACAGTCGGTCTCCTGGTGGCACCTCAGCACCAGCTCTGTCTGCAGGTGTGTAGGCACCAGCACAGGGCCGGGGACAGGCACGATGCTTCCAGGCAGGCAAAGCGTGTCACCATCTGTGTGTGAAGAGGGAGGTGGGAGCTGAAGCTGTTCAGAACTCACAGTTTGGTGGCACTTACACCTCCAGAGGGCCAAGGAGCTTGGCTCTTCCTGGGCTGAGGGTGGGTGGGGAGGCACGGGACTGGGATAGCTCTCCTCCCTTCAGCCAACCTGGGAAGTTCTTTTCTCTATACTCACCCCAGAGGTGGCAGGAAAGGCCCTGGGAAGGAGAGGAAGGAAAGTCAGAGTTTATGCCCCCAATTTAAGCACCTCTGTCTGCCTGAGACCTTTACCCAATTCTTTCTGGGGCTCCCTATTCCAAGCCCCTCCCAGACGAAGGCAGATCCGGCTCTTTCCCCCCTCCCCACTCTTCCCTTCTCCCATCAGTTCCAGACAGACCAGCCTGGGCAGTTCTGTTGGTGGCAGCAGTGACAGGAGCCAGGCTAGGGCTTTGCTGGGCCAAAGACTGAACTCTGAGTCTTCCCCAATCCTGCCAGGGCCCCAGACTCACCGGAGAGCAGTAGGCAGTGTCTTGAGGCTCCACAAGCCTCTCCAGAGAGAAGACCACGGGGCTTCGGCCCAGGGCCAAGGACAGCAAGAACCAGGGCACAGGCATCTTCCAGGTGCCAGGCAGCACTGAGGCCTGAGGCCCCGTCCTGCCCCCCCGAGGGGGGGCAGGCTCCCCGCCCCTGACCCCACTCAGCCCCGTGTCTGTGGGTGACAGGGGTGAGAGGCCCTTCCCAGCCTCTGGGGTCCCAGCGCTGGGTAGCTTGTGCACTCCCTCTCCCGGTGTCCTGACTCTTGTCCTAGTTCCAGCCCAAGTGCTTTCGCTTTGGCTCCCAGCAGGCAGCCGGCTGTTCCCGCCCCTGCTGTGTCCCTCCCACCAACACCAGGCCTGGAAGCCAGCAGCCTTGGACTAGGGTGGTGGCCTAGCCTCCTCCTTCTTTGGCTCTCTTCCTCCTCCTCTGCTGACACCTGGCTGGGAGGGGCCCCCGAAAAAGGCATCATGGCTGAGTAAGGAAGCTTTTACTCACCCCGGGAATCCCTGAGGAGAAGGGCTCCGACTTAGTGTGCTCAGGGCCTGGGCAATCCAGTGCCCAGTGGCATTCCCGCTTCCCACGGCCCTGGGATCCTGGGGCCCACTGAATCCCCCCTTACTGAGTAACCCAGGTCCCCTCACACACTTCTCTGGGCCTCAATGACCCTTTGTGGGACAGGAGCTCTAAAGCCAGGGCCGAAGGGCACCAGAAAGTAGACTATCCACCACTGCCTGACTTAGGCTAAAGTGTGGTATGGGGAGAAGAATCCCAGGACCCAGAGCCAGGCAGGAGTCCCGTTTGTGCTGCTGCCATGGGCCGGTTGTGTGATGGTGGACACAGCACCTATCTAAGCTTGTGTTTTCCTCTCTTCTCCTGGAAGAATCACGGTGAGGACCAAGGAGATTGCCCACTCCTCCTTTGCCTTTGGGAGGCACTGCTGGTGGGTGTGGACAAGGAGGATCTGGGCCCAACAACCCCCAGGCAGCGTCCTGCTGACCCCAGCCACACCAGAGAAGCACATTGCGTTTCGTAGTTTATCTACCATGTTTGCCTTTATTCATCTTTCTGGACCTTAGTCTCCTGGCCACCCAGAGCCAAAGTCTCTTTTCCTGGGTCCAGTCTTCCCTCCCTCCACTCTGTGCAGGGCCCTGGTATGGGAAAGGGAGCTTTCTGGCCCCCGAGGGGTTTTGCCCAATCCCCACCCAACGCACCTTCTTTCAGAGCTGACATGGGGTCAGCTCCTGCCCCCTCTACCCCTGCCCCCATCTCTCCAGCCTGGACTGGAGCATTCCAGTCTTGCAGTTTTGGAGAGAGGAAGTGGGAAGATCGCCCTCCCTCATCAGAACAGGGGTTTGAGGAATTCTCAGCGAAGAGTGACTCCGTAGGGATTCCTAGAGGCTGGGTAAGTACCGGGAGGAAGGCGGACACGCGTCGGGGAGGGGCTGGGACTCCCGGGCTGGGCGGCCGGAATAATGCTTTCCGGCCCTTAGTCTCAGGAGGCATCCGGAGGACTCCAGGGCGGCAGGCTCATTCCGGGGTTCCAGCCAGTGCCCCTACGCGCTGCAGCCGCAGACGTCCGGGACTGCGGTGCAGCTTGCTCAGCCTTGGTCGGCAAGTTTGGCGGCCTCGCGTTCGAGCCGGCGGCACAGCTCCAGTCGGCCCCGCACGCACTGCCGCGCCCCGAGGCGGCCCCAGCTGGTGGCTCTGGCGGAAGGCCGCGCGTCCAGGGCCCGCAGCAGGCGCGGCAGGTCGCGCAGCAGGCGGTAGCGCGGCAGGGCGCGCAGCGGCGGGGGGATGTCGCCTTTGGCGCAGAGGCGGCTGAAATAAGCCAGGAGCAGCAGCGGGCGCGGGGCGGCGCGGAGCAGGGCGCGCAGGGGCGCGGCGCGGGGGTCGGGGCGGCGGGCCGGGCCGGGGCCGGCTCCGCTCCACAGCAGCAGCACCGTGCCCCGCTCCCGCGCCACGCGCGCCCGCGCCGCCCAGAGCCACGGCAGCGGGCCCAGGCGCGCCACACGCCTCCCTTCCCACAGGTCCACGATCACGTCGCGTCCGCCGCCCAGCGCGGCCCGCAGCAGTTCGGCCAGCGCCCCCACCAGGCGCCGCTGCGCCTCTGAGTCCGCAGCGTGCAGGAGCAGCACCGGCCGCGCTCGGCCCGGGCCTGGGCGGGAGCAACAGATGAACCGGGTGCGGGTCTAAGCGACAGCCCAGCCCTCTCCTCCCCCGCCTCCAGGCCACCCCGTAGGGTGCCTCCCCTCCCCCCTTTTTTGCCCTGGGAGTTGGTACCCAAAGCAGCCCTAGCCCATAGGGTGGCTGTGGGCTAATTCCGGAGCAAGGACCAGGGCACCGGGCTAGGTAAGTACAGTGCAGGCTGGATTTCCGCCCCGCTAGCCTCTTGCCCCTTGGTTCGGTGACAACGGGCACGGAGGGGCCTGAGGCTCACCACTTGGGTAGTAGTGGCAGGAGGCCTGGGCAGGGGAGGGTGAGGGGGCGACTAGCCTAAGAGCTGCACAGATCTGAATCCCCAGGTTACCCCCAGGTGAGCTTACCTGACAGTGGGCGGCGGAGGATGAGAACCAGAACAACAGCCAATAGGGTGGTGAGGGCCAGCAGTGCCAGGATCAAGAGCCCCAGGTGTCTGTGAGAGACTGAGTCAAGCAGGGTGAGGCCAAGCCCAGCTCCTCAGTGCCCAACCTCCCTCTGACCTCCCCTTCCCCCACCAAGAACTCACCATCAGGACACAAGCGGCGCTTCCAGGCAAACTGGACATCTGACCTCCACACCTGAGGGCACAGAGCCCCCCACCCCTGTGAGCCAGGGCATCCCCTTCTTGCAGGAGGGGTTAAATAGGGCAAGCAGGGGAGAGGGGAGAAGGGGATGAGTTCCCACTGGCTAGGGAATTCCTCCAGTGCAGGGTTTGTGTCTGGTCCAGCTCTCGCCCTGGCACAGAACATGTCAAGGGTGGCAAACTCAAGTGTGACAAGTGCCAAACTCAAAAAGTAAACTCATAAAGTTGGCCAGGGCTGCTGTGAGGCTCTGAAGCGCAGGCCTTGACTGAAACACTCAGACACCACTGAGCCCCAGGCCACTGCCACCATGCCAGAATGCAGAAACACAGCACCGGGTTTTCTGATTTTTCAAGAGAAGCCAGAAATTCAGCTTTATGTATATATGTAAATGTCTAATTCCAATTTCAAACATTGTGCTGGCCAAACCAAACATTTTTGCAGATGGGATTTTTCACATGGGCCACCAATGGAGTAGATGCCAGGGATCTGTGTGCAGAATGAGGGTAGGATTCCTTACCAGGACACAGCCCCCTGGCCTCAGGAAGGGAATGATGAGGTCTAGTATCACGGGGCTTGAGCCCTGGGTCTGCAGGAACAAAAAGCAGGATGACTCTCCCCATGGCGCCAGATCTGGCTCTGTCCAGCCTCTGAGTCTTTGCCCATGCTGTTCCTCCCCAACCTGCCTCCTCCCTAGGCCTCCGGGCAAGTGCCACCTCTGGCGGGAAGACTTCCCCAGCAACTCTAGCCCCCACTGATCTTTCCCAGATCTCGACTCTTGCTGCAGTCAGGCACTTGTCAGCAAACATATTCTGTGTGCCTGCTGTGTGCCAAGCCCTGAGGAAAGAAGACAGAGACAGACCTTGTCTCTGTCCTCCAGCGGCTCACAAACCAGGGAGGCTAATTATCTGCTGCCTCCCTTCACTCTCCTACACAACTGAAGAGGTACCTTGTCCATCGGAAAGAATGTAAGTGGTAGAGTCAGGAGACCTAGGTTCAGGCTTTTAACTGTTGTTTCTGTAGCCCCTGGCTGTGTGGTCTTTGCATAGAGATACCTCTCCTCCCTGAGCCTCAGTTTCTTCCTTTGTTTATGGGGGCGGGTAATAATCTTTATTTTACTGGTTATTGAGAGCATCAAATGGCAATGTGCATATGAACATTCTTTATAATAAACTGCAGTGTATATTCATTTATTAGTAGTAGCTATCATTAGACTGTGAACTCCTCAAGGGCAGAGACTGGGGTATATACTTTTCTTGTATCTCCCAGGGCCTAATACAGGGTAGGTACAGAGTAGACACTCAATAAATGCATGCTGAATTGGGCAGAACTGATTGCGAGCTGTCTGCAGGCAGGATGTGGGTCTACCCTGTGTTCTGGGTGCCCGATAGGGAGTTCACCACAGTCCCCATCCTTCAGGAACACTTTCCACTCCCTACCACCAAACCTACACCTGCACCTGCTTCAGAACCCATTCTCTGACCAGCTTGTGATATCGTGGCTCTCAACTTATGGTTGCACTCAATGAAGGTGGTCTTTACTCAGCTCACAGAAATAAATGAGTCAGTGGATTTGATCTCAGTCTTAGGTTATCCCAAGACTTTGTCTCAAATCTTAAGCATGACTTGGTCTTAAATCTTAAGTGTTGGCTTACCTGTCTGCTTGGGAGCCCTCATAGAATGCGAAACAAATAAATCAGCTGCAAGTGAGCATATAAGAAAGAACTGGAAAGAGCTAGTCATGCTTAGTCAGCTTGGTGCTGTGGTATTGTGGATGTTTTTGATTGTGGTTTTTCTATCAGATACACAGAAGAGAGTCTGCTAGGCAAACTGTTCCTAGTCCACGTAATAGAGTTAAATCTGTCAGTAGTTTACACTATTGTGCAAAGAGCACTTCAGCTTCCCGGGGCTCTGCCTCCTGAGACAGAGAACTTCTGCACAGGTGCTTACGGAGGCAGGACGGTAGTGGTGAGAGGACAGCTGAGTTCAATGAAAGGCATTAATATAAAATGTGGCAGCAGTTCGGGTAGGCTAGGGAACAGCTGGATGTGGGAGGGCCACTCCCTTGCCTCTGTTATCCCTGTAAATTCAGAAACTGAGAGGATTAGAAGCTACCCCCTTGAGGACCCCACTAGCTGACAGAGGAGCTTCTAGTTAATAGAAGTCAGGGATTTGTTTGCCTCCACCTGCCCAGGGTCTGTCTCAATGAGGTGACAAGGAAATTGGGGGTTGTGCTCTGAGCAATAGGACATAGTAGGGGCGAAGCCCTGCCCAGACCATACCTGGCTGACACTGTACACAGGGGGCACCAAGGTGTCCTGCCCCAAGTCTGGGTGGCTCCAGGCAGCACTGAAGGTGGCGTGCATCCTCGAGGAGAAGTGGAGGATCAGCTGCTGGGCCTGGGTATCCATGCTCACTTTCCAGGATGTGAGAGACCCTGTATGTGTGGGGCGATAGGAGCTGGGCTGCCGCTGACAGGAAGCTCAGGGCTGGGCTAGAGTTTGGCTTGGTCACAGTTGGGTAAGTGTGAAATGGGAGCAGGGGGTCCCAGCCGAGGTCACTTCTTGGCTCACCAGTCTGGTGGGGGCACTCAACATGGCTGCTATTTCCAAACGAGAACTGCAAAATATAGGAGTGGCAAGTCAGCATGCTTCAGGCAACACCCACTACCCTCACCATCCCCTCCTCTCACCCATTGTTGTACCTTGAAGCAGAGCTGCGGGTGCAAGTCCACTTTCTCCAAAACATACCACTTAGGGAGAGAGGAAAGTCAGGGAGGAAAATTCCTGGGCCCTAGCCCTGCCCACCCCGGCCCAGGGAGGGCCTGTCCTCACCCCCTCTGACTCTTGAGCCGTGGCATTGGGGAGGTCTTCGCAGAGGGTGTGCCAATCCTGTTTCTGGCAAAGGGAGGCCTCCAGCTTCAGTGGGCAGCGGAGTGTCAGGGCCATGACCATCTGATTGTGCTGGCTGTAGTCAGTAAAGTGCACTGACTTCCAGAAGTCGGAGCCATCTGGGCAGGTATCAGGGTGAGTGAGGCCTCAGCCCTGCCTCAGTGCCACCTTGCTGCCCACACCCCCACGGCAGCAGGAGGTGCCATTTGTGAAAGTACACGGCATGGTTCCTGGCCTGAATAGGTAATAAATGAGCATCCCTTCTCCATTCTCCTTTTATTACCTTTCTATCCAGCTGTCTCGTCTCCTTCCTGGGCCTCCATTCTGGCCAGCTGCTTGCTGCTCCCCCAAATTAGAAATCTGCTTAGGCTCCTCTCACAACTAGGAATGACTTCTCCCATCTCTCCTTTCTAAATCCTGTGCATTTTCTGAGCCCAGCTCAGGCGCCACCTCCTCTAAGAGACCCTCCCTGCTCTCTACAGCCTTGACGGGCTTCTCCCTTCCCTCCCTTCCTGCCCTCCGGCCTAGCCCTCAATTATACCCCTGCCCTGTCAGTACTGCAGGCTGCTTTGTGCTATTCACTCATCGTGTCTGAGTGCCCTGTCTCTCTTTGAGGACAGTCATGTGCATACAACACGTTAGACATCACTGACCACTCTCACATGTAATATTTAATTGAAGCCTCACAGACAGCTTGAAAGGCAGGACAGGTATCATTATTTTACAGGGGAGGGAAGTGAGACTCTGAGAATAATCAGCAGAACCTAGATGTGAATCTAGGTCTTCTGGCCCATCTTCTTAGGACACTACCCTGGATCTCATGTTTGTGAACCTCTCACAGTGCTACAATACTAGGGACTCTGGTTTATTGGCAAGCTGATTGGTAGACAAGGCAGCCCTTTACCCCCACCGACTCCAGGGAAAGTGCATGCCTTCTGGGGCTTTCCTCCAACACAAGTGTGAAGTGTGTGTGTGTGTCTGTGTGCGTGTATGAGAGAGAGAGAGAGAGAGAGAGAGAGAGAGAGAGAAGGTATGTGTGCACAAGAGAGCACATGAGCATTTACAGGCTTCAGGCCAGCTCTGGAAGGGACATTTTTTATGCCTCATGGTGTCTTCTTGCAGGCAGGAAACCTAGGGGACAGGGGAGCAGGCAGTGTGTGTGTGACTGTGTGTTTGTGTGTGTGTGAGAGAGAAAGAGACAGAGAGAAGGTATGTGTGCACAAAAGAGCATATGAGCACTTACAGGCTTCAGGCCGGCTCTGGAAGGGACATTTTTTACGCCTCACGGTGTCTTCTTGGAGGTAGGAAGCCTGGGGGACAGGGGAGCAGGCAGAGAGGGTCAGAGGACTGGCTTTTCCTATCTCACTCAGACCTGAAACTCATTCTGGCTTTACCTTCCCATGATGTGAGCTGCCTGAGCTGGCAGGGCACTGATGAGGGGAGCGGTGTGGGGTGTGGGCAAGGGTGGGGAGGGTCTCCAGCGTGCAGGACAGAGATCAGCAAGTGAGGGGCGGACTCCTCCTCTCTCTGGACAGAACTAGCCCCAGAAGGAGGGAAACTGTGAGGTCCACATTCCTCAACTTTGGTCTTCCCTGGCCTCCGCTCTCAGCCATTCCCACAATGCCCAGTTCCGAGTTGGCTCCTCACTCTGGACTGTCCAAATGCCCAACTCTTGTCCACCCTGGCGGTTGCCCTCGCTCCAGGTCTCTGCCTGCACCCTCCCTTTGGTCTCCAACGGAACAGGGTCCCCTGCCTTTTCTGTCTAGTTCAAAGAACAGGTGCTTCAGACTTATAAAGAAAGGGGGAAGGAAAAAAAAAAGGAGGAAGATGGCTACAGAGGCCCAGAGGGGACAAGACTTTTGGGGGCATTTGGAATGTTGCAGTGGCCATGCCCATGCCCCTGCCTTGACTCCTCAGAACACACAGTGATGGTGGCTGTCTATTCTGGCTGTGTGGGCTGAGGCCAGGTCTAGGCCAAGGAAAGCTGGGTTTGGATGGGGCTGAGGTTGGAATCACCCTAAGAAGGTCCTGTGTTCAGGGGGACCCTCTACCTCTGACCCAGCCCATCTGGCACCAGGCTTCCTAAGCATCTCAGTAACACCCAGACCCTTTAAAACCTGACTTACTGGAGATATGCCTGACCAACTGTGCTACCTGGGGGGCCTAGGAGCAGAGCCATGGACAACCCACACCTTTTCCTCTGCTCACCTCTATGCACAGACAGGGCAGAAGGAATTCATAAGGCAGTTCTGCAGCGTGGCCCCCAGACACGACTTTCTGTTGACGGCAGTGAAGGGAGAAAAGAGATGCCTGAGAAAGAGTGTAGGCACCACGGACAAGGGCAGGAGGGAGCTGGGACCTTGGCCAACACAATCTCATTTTCCTTTCATGGGAGACTTACTTCTTCCACCAAGAAATTTCCTCCTACAGAGTCTCTGCTCTGTAGTCTGACCGTTTGCTCTAGGTGCTCTAGGTGGAGTTGGGGGAAGGAGACAGGGAAAGGAATATACACTTACTGAGCTACTACTATATGCCAAGCAGGGTACTAGGTGCTAAAAGCATTAACTCAATCAATTTAATGCTAGCATCACAGCGATCTTGTGAGGTAACATCACAATTATATAAATGAAGGGAGCTGAGGGCCTCAGGGGTACAGCATCAGTCCCTGCAAGTGGTACCAACTGTATACAGCTGCATCCATAACAACTGCAGGTGGAGATGGGAGGTTAGGGCCTGAGCTGGGAGAATGGGGGACATCTCATTCTTTGAGGGATAGGAACAAAGGGAGGGAGGTAGAAGGGTACTAAGACAGATATGACTATTTTGTTATATTCTCAGGACAAACAACCTCTTAGGGGAACTGAAAAGGCTTTTTTTTTTGAGACAGAGTCTCGCTTTGTTGCCCTGGCTAGAGTGAGTGCCATGGCGTTAGCCTAGCTCACAGCAACCTCAAACTCCTGGGCTCAAGCGATCCT
>NW_012134636.1:1946799-1960513 GCF_000956105.1 Propithecus coquereli | reverse complement strand
GTCCTCTCATTGGGGGCAAATACAATATTCATTTCTCTGCTTGTCATTCACGGTGGCTTCAGGTGTCTGCCTGCCCCTCCCGTTCCTCTCTTCCCAGGTGACAAGGCATCCTGCCTTTTCTGTCTAGTCCAAAGAAGTGTTAGTGCCAGCCACTTTAGCTTGTAAGGAGGCCCTGGACAATTGCCTTCCCTCTCTGGGCCTCGGTCTCCCCATGTGTGCAATGAGTGGGCCTCTTTTGCTCCAGCTCTGAGTGATCTGGCTTTTTACAGGGGATGACCAGCCATACCTGGGCATCAAAGGGACTGCTCAGGTCTTCACACTCCAGTGCCCACTGGTGACAAAGACGCATGCTGACCTCAGGGCCTGGAGGAATGGTCACCCGAATAGCCCGTGCCTCAGGCAACAAATCAAAGGAGAACTCAGGCCCTGGGGAGAGGAGGGACTTGGTAGCCTTGTCTCATGGCCTTAGCACAGGTATTGCTACTCAGCGGAACCCATCTCCTGTCCTACCCTATGCCTACCTCTATGCATTTGTGTGTCCAGTCTGGGGAGCATTTCCACTGCCTCTGGATCCGAAGGTTGGGTCCTTTTGGTGCGCAGCCCCTTGTGGGAGATGTCTGGGGAGGGGATGGAAGTACGATGGCTCTTCCCAGACAGGCAACAGATACCCAGCAGCTTCCTCTGTAGGCAGAGAACAAGGCTGGCCTTAAGCCAGGAATCAGGAAATCTGGTCTATGGCCATACTACCCTGAACGTGCCAGATCTCATCTGACCTCGGAAGCTAAGCAGGGTCGGGTCTCGTTAGTATTTGGATGGGAGGAAATCTGGCTTCTGTTTCTACCTCTGGAACCTGAGGTACCACAAACAAGTAAGTTGTTCAGCCTCTTTCAGCCTCAGTTTCCCTAACTGTGTAATGGACAGGATAGTCTACTTCATCTCCACACTTTCCATCTCGCTCACATGACTGGAGAGCAAAATGAGAAGCGAGAAAGAAAAGGGCTGTGAACCATAGGGTAGGGCTGGAGTGGCAGGGAGAGTACCTGAGCAGATGCTGGCATCTTGTGTCTCCTACAGAACTTGAACGTGGAAGGCTTTGTGGATTTCTGCACGAGGAGGTGGAAGCAGCCCCGCTGAAGGCCTGCACAGGGGAGGACACACTTACTATCCAGCCCTTCATTGCTCCTCCCCTGCCTGGAGACGTGGCCCAATTTTGGATAGTAAGTCATTTTAAATAAAGGAGGGTAAGGATGTCAAGCTTCTTTAGTCCCGAAAATTACGATGCAAATTTAAAAAGGATTAATTTCTTAAGTAGATTTAAAAAAGCTATATACACAAAGATATTCATTGTAGTATTATTTCTAACAGTAAAAAATTAGAAAAAACTGCCAATTCTTAAGCAGTGTTATGGGCATTTAGTATGCACCAGGCACTGAGCTAGCCAATGAAAATTTAGAGTTGAATAAGAAAGAAGATCCTACTTTACAAATAGAAGGTAATAACAGAAAGTTTATAGAACTCAAAACTTTTAATCCCAAGAATCTTGGCTGAAAAGATTAACATCTTCACAAAATGATACAATTGCACCCATGAATATCAGTCATGGTGTGTTATTTTAGGATGCTGTAAGTCCCTGTTGAGGTTGAAACAGGACAAATATCTGTTCTGGTATGACAGATCCAACTTGCCTCAGCCTATGTGGCCCCCCAACAATGTCCCTAATTCACATCTTCACTGAGAGTGGCCCAAAGGGCTGTTTCTCATACCCGGGGGATCTGACAGCAGATGCAGGCACAGAGAGCAGGAGCAATGCCCAGCACACCGAGGCTTTGTGGAGCGGAGGGCCACCTGGGTACGGCAAGGAATACTGGCAGAAGGTCCTGCGAAAAACAGAAAGGAAAGCAAACAATAGGGTCTAAGGAGGTCCTTCCCGCCTGACACAAGTTGGATGTGAGGCTGAGCTCTGCCACTTACATCCTGGAAGTGTGACCTTGGGCAAGTTACAGGGCCTCTCTAAGTGTCAGATTCTTCATTCATAAAGTGGGCCTGTTGTAAAAGTCAAGTAAGGTAACGTGTGGGGGAATGTGGAGTGGAGTACACCGTAAAGTACAGACAAAGGATTACTGTTGTATTACTGATAGCAGTGAGCGACCGGTTGAGGGGAGGAACCAATGTTTACGGAGTGCCTGGAGATTTATCCGTGCCTCTTATTGAATCCTCCCTAGAGGTCAGAAGCAACACTGTCTTCATTGTGCAATCATTTCTGCTATGCTACTATGCTCCTCAGAAACTGAGGGCCCGGTGGAGGGGTTAACTGCCCTGTCTGAGGCCACACAGAAGTCTGTGGCAGACCCGCAGTGCAAATGCAGGCTTGTCCTAATTCCAAACTCGTACTTTTTTCTCGATACTGTGCTCCTTCCCAGGTTGGGAACTAAAAGTTAGAATGGAGAGCCTGCTGTGGTTCTGGAACAAAGGGAGAGGTTGGGGAGAGGAGTGGGGCAGGAAATGAGACTCACCGGTGAAACTGTCATCCTGAAGGCACAGGGCCCAGTAGGGAAAAGAAAGGAGAGAGTTATTATTAGTAGGGACCTCCATAAGGAGCATTCTCGCTGGGATCTTTGCCTCAAGTCTCTAATCCCGAGTAGCTGTCCACAGCTAATCGCTTATCCAATGGGCTCTGTTCTTCCCAGCTCCACTCTGCCCAGGCCCTCAGTGCACCAGGACCTTGGCTACCCCTCTGAGGACACACTGAGACTGCCACCAGAGCACAGGGACTGGGGAGGTAGCAAAGGCGGGCAGGCGAGTGGGGAGCTTTATGCCCGAGTGAGCAAGGTAGGCGTCCCTACCTGGCAGCGGCACCTTACCACGTGAGAGGCCAGCAGACGGCAGGTTCTCCAGAAAGGCAGGTGGGGACAGCCAATCCCAGCAGGGGCAGAGAGGCTGATGAGCAGCAGGAGGAGAGGCAGGAGCAGGGCTGCGAGTCTGGGGTGCCCCATGGGTTTCTGTGCGATCAGGGTGCCCAGAGCATGGCTGCACTGCCTGAAGGTGGGCGGCAGGTCTCGCTGCACAGCAGCAGGGAACACGGTACCAGCGCCGGAGCCCTCGCCTCTGCCTGCCCTGGCCCCGCCCTGCCCTGAAGCTCCTCCTCGATCCTAACCAGCCAGCCAGGCCACATTCCTTCTCCTCCAAGCGGAGGGACTGAGGGAGCCTTGTCCCCCAAAAAACCCTTCTGCCCCCTACCTGAAAGACAAGGGTTTCCTGCTACAGCAGAGAAGCAACAGGAAAGGGGCCGGCACCAGGTTGGGGACTGCACCCATTGAATAACCCCTCCTACCCCTGAGACACCCTGCGGATCTGACCCGCCCATCGACACACTCTTGAACTTGAATCTCCCATGGACATGTGCTTCATCCCCTCACTTAGAGAATTAACAGAGCTCTGTTCTGCACTGGGTGCTGGAGATAAAGAGGTGACTGAGGCACCATTTAGAGTTGGGCCAAAAAAAAAAAAAAAGGAACTAGAGGATGCACGTGAACCTCACATGCCTCTACATGTACCCTGGCTCCCCACTGGTTGACTCTCATGACTATATCCAAGCTCTCTCTACCCATCAGCCACTTCCAGCTCTTCTGGGCAAAGGGCTCCAAGGGGCCTCCAGCTTCAAGAACCGACTGATCAGTATAGCCTGCTCAGGAAGCCCCAGAGCTCATAGCTGAGCCCTGGAGCAAAGGGAGTGGGCCCCACGCACTGACCTGGTTTCCTGTGGTTTCCGGTGCTGGAGAAAGGCTGACGAGGCTCCATCTTTGTGGGAGCCCTCCCCATCATCCCACAGCTTCCTCCCCCTCATGGAGCATTTGAACTGCTTCAGCCCTTACCTTGGTGACACACACAGTGGAAAGAAAGTTTTGGGCACACCTACCAGGTTGAGACATCTTGAGATGGTTATTGTCCCTCGCGACTCTATCCAGACCACCTGTCAGTAGCCTGACCACAGCCTTCTTTTGCTCAATTTTGTGCTCAAGTCTCCAGGTTCGCCGTCTGGACGCTGTATCCTGCCCATTATCCTAAAAATATCCTCTAGCTTTTGAGCTCATTAAAAGATAAAAACCCTTTCTTATTCTTTGTTTCTCCAGTGCCTAGCAGTGGATGTCATGAAATAGGTGTTCTGTAGTTGAATAACTGTAAATTATGATACATTTCATCTAAGTAGTTTTTATCTGTTTCACACTTCACAAAGCATTTTCATATTTGATCCTCCTAACCACTTCGTGAGACCGGTAAGGGATAATTATTGTTTTTCTTTCATAAAGAAAGAGATAAGGAAGCAGAAGGGAAAGTGATTTGATCAAGGGCAAAGTCTGTAGCCCAGAGAGCTCCACTTCTGCTGGGCCCTGGCAACGGCAACTCAATTCTCCTTCTATCCTCCTATTGTCTCCCCTCCCACTGCCTCATCTGTCTCTGCTCTCAGAAACCAAAAGGATCTGCATGACACAGTATGGTCTTTTGGCCGTGGAGCCCATCTCTGCAGCACATCAGTAAGATCTGAAGGTAGGCAAGGGTGGTCTGGCCATATTAAGAATAGGTTAGGGAGCCTTCCCCCAAATTCTTCCTACCTTGTAGTGGTTTAGATCTGCAAAAATAAAGCTTTCAGATGCTGGGGGCATGAAATGAGAAACTCGGTTCTATTCTAGAACACTCCTCCTCCCTGATCTGTATCCTCTGATCTGACTCTGACAGTGAAAATATTTGGTTAATTACTCCTGACCCTGGTTAAGGTATGGTAGGACAACTCGCCAAGAAAACAATAGAGACAAGAAAGGAGGAGGAAAGAAGAGAGGAAAAGAAGAAGGGAAGGAGAGAGAAAGGGAAAAAAGGAGCGCACAGAAAAGGAAAAGGAATAAAGATGAGGGTGAAAGAAGGAGAAAAAAGAAAGTGTGTATTTTATTAATTTGTCTTGCTGGTTTACTTATTTACTGTGGAGATGGTTCCAAAACTGATTTAAGGTTAAAAAAAAAAAAGGACAGGGGTGAATTCCAGCACACCCTGGGGAAGGGAGGGGTGGGGTCAGTAGCTGCTGAAATCCTATCATCAGTGTCTGGACCATGCGCTTTGCCCACTTCATCTCATTTTATTAATTAGTACTACAGCCCTGAGATCAGTCTTATTACCCCATTTTTTAAAAACTGGGAAACACTCAGGAAAATTAGGAGACACGTCCAAACGTACTCAGCTAAGAGGAGTCAGCCCCTCACTTGCTGATCTCTGTCCTGCACGCTGGAGACCCTCCCCACCCTTGCGCACACCCCACACCGCTCCCCTCCTCAGTGCCCTGCCAGCTCAGGCAGCTCACATCACGCGAAGGTAAAGCCAGAATGAGTTTCAGGTCTGAGTGAGATAGGAAAAGCCAGTCCTCTGACCCTCTCTGCCTGCTCCCCTGTCCCCCAGGCTTCCTACCTCCAAGAAGACACCGTGAGGCATAAAAAATGTCCCTTCCAGAGCCGGCCTGAAACCTATGAGTGCTGCTCATGTACACTCTTGTGCACTATGCTCTCTCTCTGTCCCTCTCTCTCTCTTTTACACACATGCACACACACACTCATACAAACATATGCTTCACACCTGTGTTGGAGGAAACTCCCAGAAGGCGTGCAGGTACTTTCCCTAGAGTCAGTGGGGGAAAAGGGCTGCCTTGTCTACCAGTCAGCTTGCCAATAAATCAGAGAGTACCGAGTATTATAGCCGTGTGGAGGTTCAGAAATATGAGGCCCAGGTATCCTAAAGGGATGGGCCAGAAGACCTGGGTTCACATCCCAGCTCTGCTAATTATTTATTCTTCTCGGAGCCTCACTTTTCTCATCTGAGATTTGCCACTATGTCTTCCTGCTTCTTTCTGCTAGAACACACTGCTGGGGAAAGCTGTGGGAAGTCAGAGATTTCTGGACCCTGTAGTCCACAGAAGGTACTAAATTTAGCAGTGTGATATAGTTGGCAGGGTTAACAATTTATAGAAAGAAATTGGAATGGTCAGAAAGAAGAAAGCAGGCCTTATGATAGTGAGTTATCAGTGGTCGGACTTCTAGAATAGTGGGGACTGTTCAGCAAACGTCAACAAGGGAGGACTAACCCTGTGGCTAGAATAGGAGGTGACCAACTGGAGTAAAGGCGGCAATGGTGTATTGTAGGACTTCAGCACAGAGGCCCTGTCCTCTTGGAAGGTGGCTAAGGCCTCTCTCACCTGTGGTTTGTATCTAAATGAACTACCAAATGAGAGACTTCATGCTCTAATAACCTTTACCTGGGGACCCAGCAGGAGCTCAGGAGTCCTCGCAGGCCTCTGCACATGCTCAGGTACAGAGTACACAGTGGGGGCCTTGGGCAGCCATTTTTCTTGTCATAGCCTTACCGGTGTGGACTCTGTCAGATCATGAAGCAGCAGCTCCAGAATCTTCCTGCAATGGCCAATATCTAAGGTCCGTTGGGGTAACTGTGCCCACCATTAGGGCACCCTGGGAAGGAAGGTTCAACCAATTAGATCAATGTAACCCAAGAGTGGGCAACTGTCCCTTCCTTACTCTTTCTCTTCCAGAAGGGATCAAACTCTAGCATTCTGGGGCAAGAAATGATTGCTAAGAGAAGAGGAAAGGACTCCCAGTCTGAAGGAGGAAGCCAACACAGCTCATCAAAGGATGGCATTTTGATATTTATTAAACCCCTACTATATGTTAGACTGTTCATAGCATTATTTATTTAAGCCTCACATCAAGCCTGGGAGGCAGCTACCAGGATGCCCATGTGTCAGATCAAAAACAAGGGCTCAAGTATCTTGCCCAGGGCAAAAGTTAGTAAAATGCCTGACTGGAATCCCAGCCTAGGTCAGTCTAGTATCGGAAGAGGTATTCCACTATACCGCACTGCCTTTCTTACGGCCTAGGTGCTCTCTAACAGTTCCTTCAGCCCCTAAACTTTTAGTCCTGTGAAGATCAGGAAGCAATAACCATTCTTCACATTTATACAGCGATACATAGTTCACAAAGTGCTTTCACAATACTTTACCTTATTTGGTCTTCAAAGCAATCTGTGAAACAAGTAGGGTTGATCTTAGTCCTATGATTAGCAGGTGCTTTGGTACTTGAACTCCAGTCTTCTGATCCAAATATGGTGTTCCTTCTATTACATCAAGATCCAGCAAGGGGGTTGTATTTGGTTTAGGAAACACTACAACCATGAGGCAGGGAAAAATTATAGGGAAAGCCCAGAAAAGCAGAATCCCAACAACCCAACAAGCAGAAACTAACATAAACCAAATGGTTTTTGTCCTTTTTAAATTGTTGACAGTAATTTTCACCAGGTACTCTAAGATCATAAAGTCTTTAAGGTACTCTAAGACCATTCCAAAGAAATTTTAACCTTTTTTGTTTTGTTTTTTGAGACAGGGTCTCCCTCTGTCACCCTGGCTCCAATGCATTGGCCTCATCATAGCTCACTGAAACTTCAAACTCCTGGGCTCAACAGATCCTCCTGCCTCAGCCTTCTGAGTAGCTGGGACTACAGGCACAGACCAACACACCCAGCGAATTTTTCTGTATTTTGTAGAGACGGGGCCTTGCTCTTGCTCAGGCTGGTCTCGAACGCCTGGCTTCAAGCAATCCTCCCATGTTGGCCTCCAAAAGTGCTATGATTACAGGCGTGAGCCACCACGCCCGGCCTTAAACTTTTTAAAACTAATATTTGCATTCCAATTCTTTGAAAGCTAGCAGTCTGTGCCTGGTGCTCATGGTAACTCCATTACCTGTACATTTCCATCTTCCTCTCTCTGCTCTCCAAATTCTATCTCTACTTTAGTTCTATCATCTGTGACATACATCCTGACTTTAGTTTACAGTAGGGAAAATTACTTCATTCAATAAATTTAGAATGCATGCTGTGTGCTAGGTATGAGCAAGAGGTGTGGAAAAGACATGCAAAACAATAAATCTGTCAATAAAAGCAGTAAAATAAAAATTCAGAGAAAGAACTCTTGCTCCTTGAATAGCAGGAACTGGAAGGCTCCAGAATTACCATACGAACTGGGTCTTAAAGGATAAGTAATAAAGGAATGTAAAAGTCAAAAGGGGAAATTTTTGTGCAAAGGAAACTGGGAAACCATGGAGCCAATATGGGGATCCATGAGAGGTTGAGTTGACTAAGATAGGGTATGAGAGGGAGTACTGGGAGATAATGCAGAACAGGTGGATTGGGACCCCTTGGCAACCTCAGAAAGAGATTAGGACACTTAGGTTGCTACAAAAATAACAGCACATGGTAGGGACTTAATGATCACGGAATGGATGATGATCCAGAGCTGGGCTCTTGGTATACTCACTTGAACACAGGATACAGGAAGAGGAATGGGTATGAGGCAGAAAGGCAGTTAAGTTTGGGACACACTGATTTTTTTTTAGAGACAGGATCCCACTCTCTCACCCAGGCTGTAGTGCAGTGGTGGGATCATAGCTCACTGCACCCTCAAACTCCTGGGCACAAGTGATCCTTCTGCCTCAGCCTCCCAAAGTGCTGGGATTACAGGCATGACCTGCCTCGCCCAGCCAGCACATACTGATTTTGCGATGATAATCAGGACATCTAACAGAAGAGATATTGCAGTTAGAAGTACTGCCAGTACCTAACACTGTATGACTGTATGACTGTATGAGTGACTAAGTATATACACAGGTTTATAAAACGAAAGAATGACTACAACTCTGGACAGGGCAGAGCTCTGTAGTTACAGATCTGGGCATCATCCAAGGGCAATAAAGTCAAGTGTAAAGGGACACACGTCTTTCATGCAATAAATACTGTGTCGGAATTTTAGGTGTGAAAGAAAGGACCTTTAGTTTAATCACCTCTCCCACTTCTATTTTTAATTTATCACTCCACGCCGTTGGACTTACGTTCATTGGTTGTTTCACATGTATAGCACGTTTCGCCTAGATTGTAAACTCTTTACAGAGACACTTTAAAATTCTTTTGGATACCATTATATAGTAGTAGATACATAACTGACATTAACATTGACTGACGAACATGAAAATCAACTAAAAGAGCCCACAACCCAAGCTAGATAGATGAGAATGGGCCATTTTATACATGGAGAGATTACATGTCTGGCCCAAGGTAGTTCTTGCCCATCAGCTGCAGGGTGCAACTGCGGCTTAGGTTCCCCACGGCTAGTCCACTTCTTTGTGGCCACTGCCAGCTTTCTCAGGTAGCTTCTGCCTATCTCCTAGTGCCTGAGACCACTCAAACAACACACCTTTCACACTCTTTCAAGCCCCAAACACGAGACACAAGGTAGACAGGGCAGTCTTAACTTTATTGAGGTTCTTTTCAATTAAAATGCTCTGCAGAAGAGACCACAGCCTGCAGGGGAAACAGCTTTCCAAATGTTTGTTGACCCATGACCTAGAGATTGAAATAGAATTTGATTTATTCTGTTTCCTTCAGTCTCAATGGCTAAGGGGTGATGGATGGAAGTAGGGAGAATGACAAAGAGGAGGCAAGGATGGGGCTCAGGCTTAAAGAAAAACCCCAAAGGGCCTTAATTTCAACCAATTGAAGTTTGTTTCACAGCTGTTGGTCATCCAGTTCTAACCGACCAGGAATATATTAAATATAGTTTTGCCACCTCAGCAGATGGCAACACGAGGGGCTTTCCAGAACTCTGGCCTGGTCAGCATCACAGCTGCTAAAATCACCAGAAGAGATTTTAGAACAGCTCGTCTATCCCTGTCCCTTCGTTCAGTGGGAGGCCCAGGCTTCACCCCACAGAGCGGTCCATCAGGCAGGCTTCATTTACGCTTCTTCTCCTGTGTGCTGGTGAACCAAGAGTCTAGGAGCTTCTTGCTGTAGTATAATTGCCAGGCATGCACTTGGACTGCCAGCACCAATACCAGGTACATGACGGAGACAGCAGAAAATCCAAAAAGGAAGCGGTAGGCCTTGCCATGGCGGTAGAGCTGCTGTGCAGCAGGGAACATCTCCATGCTGCCATAAATGAGAGGAGCAATGGAAAAGAGCCCCATGCTGATCATGGAAAGCACCAGGTAGCTGATGTTGTTGCGGGGGAATGACAGAAGGCCCAAGAGAGAGGGCAAAATGCTCAGCAAATACGGGTACTCCCACTGATAGGGCATGGCCACCTGATCATGTGACAGGAGCCTCAGGTGTCCCACGCTCATCTTGGCAACCAGCAGCAGCCATATGACCAGATGTATGTAGATCAGCTTCTTGATTTCATACTTGAGGGTCACGCTGTGGGGCAGAGCAGAGGGAGAAGTACCTTTCAAATTTTTCTGACCACCAACTATACGCACAGCAACTGTATTGCACACTGGGATACAAATTTGAGTAAGACAGCCCAGATACTAGGTACAAGAACAGAGGAGGAAAAAATAATTAGAAAAGGAACAGAAACAGCTCTAGTAAATACATGTTCCAAGATATATGGGATCACAAGAAGGAGGAATCAATTCTGCTTGGGATGGATTGTCAGAGAAGGCTACCTAGAGGAGAGTGACACCTGAGCTAGGCTCTGAGGGATGAGTGAAGATGGGCATTCCATGCAGAGATAACAGCATGCAGGCAAAAAGGCATTAAGCATTTATGTTCCAGGAAGCAAATGGTTGAGTGTGGCAAGAACGCATTGTGGGGAAAGGGGAGTAGAGGGATATGAAGTTACAAAGACTATGAAAGAGGCAGTTTAAAGGCAGAAGAGTAACTCTGTGTTTAGAAAGATGACTTTGCACCATAGGAGTACAGCCCGGAGGGAGAAAGGTACTGGCAATGAGGAAAGGAGCTCATGCTGCCCCTACTTCTCCAGCTAAACTTTTCATCTAAAGGAAGCACATATCTCTCTTACTCTTCTAATTCTCTCAGTTTCCAAAGTATCTTCTTCATACCCCCAAGGGCAATGTTTCTGCTCTGGGCAGGCATGAAAACACCTTCTTGGGTTGTGAGGCTCTCTTAAGTAGGGGCCTAAAGATGAGAATGAAGTGAGAGTCCAAAGAGCTTGTCATTCTTCAAAACTATAGAGAGAAGGATGTGAAGAACATTCTCGGAGAGTTCAACGGATTTAAGGAAGTAAAATCTTTTTGAATTTTTATTGTAAAATATTTGTTACAGAAAATGTGGAAAAAGCAGGAAAAAATAATCAGTCATCTCTAGACCTCAAGCTCAATGAAGGCAGGTAACAGTTTTGCTTTTTGTTTCGTTTTTTAATAAATTTTTTTATTGAAAATATAACATGCACTCAAAGACCAGGTCTGTTTTTTGCTCTTAGAGCCTCAGTGTCTTACACGATGCACCATGGGTAGAAGCTCAAGAAGTATTTGTCGAACAAATAATTGAATGTAGAAATATCCCTCACATGGGAGTGTTTATAAAATTCGTGCTAGCCAGGGAAAGGCTGCCTTTTACCCTCCACATCCCCCCAAACGGACCAAAATATAACAGCTACCATGTATTATGTGGTAAGCCTCAAGCTATCTTCTTCACCAAAACCTAAAAGGTAGATTATTTTCTCCTTCTGCAGATGAGGAAACTGAGGCTCAATTAGAAATCAGGTTTCCAAGCTGACAGAGCGGGGCCAGCACCGATGTGACTCCAGAGCCCACGCGGGGCTGGAACCCCTCAAGGCAACCAATTGAATAAAGGGGTGGCGCTCGCGAGGGCGACGGGGCTTCCCAGGACGGGAGACAGGCCCGAGGCCCGCACCGGAGGAGGGGACTTGCCAGGTGTGCGGGACTGGCTGGGGAGAAAGACCCTGAGGCTGGGCCGTCGTCTCTCCCGCCAGGGAGGAGGCCTCCGTACTCCTCGCTTCGCTTCATACCTCATCTGGTAGTGCATGGCGACGCGCTCCCGGTGCTGAAAGTCGCTGCCGTCGGTGCCGGCCGCACGCGGGCCTGCCCGAGATGCCATTGTAACCGCCCAGAACCCCGGATCCCCTCACGCGACCGCTACAACAGCGCCAAGCCGCGGGGGAACGCTATTCGCACCGCCCCAGCTCCGCCACCCAACAGCCGCGCAGCTCTCCGAAGAGGACTTCCGGCTTCTCTGTCTCGGGAGGACCGACTCGGTGGTCACTCCTCCGCGCGCACGCGCCCCGGCTCTCTCTCGGCCCCGCCCCACCCCGGCGGAGCGGAGCGCGCAGGAAGTTAGTCCCCAGCCTTGGCTGCTTTTTACTGTCTACCGGAAGGCTTCTTGAACGCTGTCAATTTCTTAAGCTCTAATATGAGTCCAAGACACCGCTGTCCCCGCTTCACAGAAGGGAAAACTGCTCTTTGGAGCACACATCATTCACACAGTTTATCCACTTTCTCCCCTAGGTCACTTAATCATTGTTAAAAGAAACGGGTAACTTTTCATTGAGGAAACCTGGTGCCTCCCCCTTCATTAAGTAGTCAAAGTTAACCTGACCGCTAATGAGACAAACTGACACCCTAGGACTCTCGACGCGCTGAGGACAGAGCATCACTTCTGCGGTATCTCTGCCAAAAATACTTAACCTGAATGTAACCATGAAGAAATGACAGACAAACCCAAACTGAGGGACATTCTACAAGATAGCTGGACTGTACTCTTCAAAAATGTCAAGGCCATGAAAGAAAAAGAAATTATTCCCAAATAAAACGTTATGTCATCTGTAGAGACAGAGTAGAACGATGGTTACCAGGGGCTGGCGGGGCTGGGGCAGCGACTGGGGAATTACTGTTGAATGGGCACAGAGTTTCAGTTTGGGAGGATGAGGAAAGCCTTGGAGACGGGAGGTGGTGCTGGTTGCACAACGATAAGCATGTGCTTAATGCCACTGAACTGTACCCTTAAAAAGGATTAAGATGGTAAATTTGATGTTATGTACATTTTACCACAATAAAAAATAAAACTTTAAGGAAGTTATGTTATCTGAAAAAAGAAAGAAAAAAACATGTACTGAACATCCTATACGGACCAGTGTACTATACTGTGTCCCCAGTATACCTGGGGACACAGAATGAAACAGACATGGTCCCTGTCTCTTGAGGGATCACAGCCCAGTGGGGGGAAGAACTTAGACCCGTGAAGCTGTGAAATAGGGTGGTCAGTGCCATGAGGAGAAAGTACAGGAGGCTGAGGGAGCAAAGAGAAGGCACCTCTCCCCCACTTTGAGGGTTAGGAAGGCTCCCCAGAGTGGCAGCATCTAAGCTGAGGCCTGAAGCCTGAGTAGGAATTAGCTGGAGTAAAGAGGTAGGCAGGGGAAGAGTATTTCAGGCAGAAGGAACTGAAGCTGTGAAGGCCCAGAATCCAGAGAGCACTTGGCTGTTTAAAGAGCTAAAAAACTTCAGAGCGACTGGAGTATTTGAAGGCCACAATAAAGAGGTAAGGCTTGGTCAGGCATGGTGGCTCACTCCTGTAATCCCACCCTTTGGGAGGCCAAGGCAGGAGGCTTGCTTGAGCCCAGGAGTTCCAGACCAGCCTGGACAACAAAGTGAGATCCCATCTCTAAAAAACAAAAAAAAAATACATTTTAAAAATTAGCCAGGTGTGGCGGCACATGCCTGTAGTGCCAGCTACATGGGAGGCTGAAGCAGGAGGATCACTTGAGCCCAGGAGTTCAAGGTCACAGTGAGCTATGATCATGTCACTGTACTCTAGCCTGGGAAAGATAGTGAGACCCCATCTCTAAAAAAAAAAAAAAAAA
>NW_012134636.1:1943730-1946004 GCF_000956105.1 Propithecus coquereli | reverse complement strand
AGGCTGGTCTCGAACTCCTGAGCTCAAACAATCCGCCCGCCTCAGTCTCCCAGAGTGCTAGGATTACAGGCGTGAGCCATCACGCCCGGCCAGTTCCCATACTTTTTGCTCAGCAGGTTCAGTGTCTACTAAGCCTGGTCTAGGACCATCTGTGATAGAATCATCTAGGATGTTTATTAAAAATACAGATTTCTGGGCCCCACTCTTACCCATATAAATCATTCTCCAGAGTTGGGCCTGGGAATCTCTAATTTAAGATGTTGACTAGGTAATGCAGTTACATGGTTCAAAATCAGACAATAAGCAAAGCACAGTGGCATGTGCCTATAGACCCAGCTATTCGAGAAGCTGAGGTGGGAGGATCGCTTAAGTCCAAGTGTTTGAGGCCAGCCTGGACAACATAGCAAGACCTTGTCTCTTAAAAAAAAAAATCAAGCAATAGAAAAAACTTATGCACATTAAGCACAAGAAAAGGTGCTTGGCATCACTAGTCATTAGGGAAATGCATTTTAACCTTTCCATGAGATACCACTTCACACCCACTAGGGTGGCTGAAATAAACAAGTACTGATAAAAATGTGGATAAATTGGAACCCTCATACATTGCTGGTGGCAATGGTGCAGGCACTTTGGAAAACAATTTGGCAGTACCTCAAAAAGTAAGACATGGAGTTACTATATGACCATCAATTCGTCTCTGAGATACCAGGAGAATTGAAAACATATGTCCGCACAAAAACTTGTACACAAATGTTTACAGCAGGATTATTCATAACAATCAAAAGGGGGGAAACAATCCAGATGCCCATCAACTGATGAATGGATAAAATGTGGTAATCTGATATATCCATAAGTGAAATATTATTTGACAGTTAAAAAGGATACATGCTACTACATGGATGAACCTTGAAAACATTAGGCAAAGAAGTCAGTCAAAGATCCCGTATTGTATGATAACATTCATATATGTCCCAAATAGGCAAGTCCATAGAGATAGGACGCAGAGTAGGGGTTTCCAAGAGGGTTGCTAATATTATAGATATGTGATTTCTTTCTTTTTTTTTTTTTTTTGAGACAGAGTCTCACTCTGTTGCCCTGAGTGCCATGGCGTCAGCCTAGCTCACAGCAACCTCAAACTCCTGGGCTCAAGCGATCCTCCTGCCTCAGCCTCCTGAGTAGCTGGGACTACAGGTGCGTGCCACCATGCCTGGCTAATTTTTCTATTTTTAGTAGAGATGGGGCCGCTCTTGCTCAGGCCGGTCTTGAACTCCTGACCTTAATCAAATCTCCTGTCTTGGCCTCCCAGAGTGCTATGTGGTTTCTTTTTGGAGTGATGAAAATATTCTGGAATTAGATAATGATGATGATTGCACAACTATGTCAATACACTGAAAACCACTGAATTCCACACTTTAAAGGAGTGGAATTTATGGTACGAGAATTGTATCTCAATAAAGCTGTATTGAAGGGCCGGGGCATAGTGGCTCATGCCTATAATCCCAGAACTTTGGGAGACCAAGGTGGGAGGATTGCTTGAGGCCAGGAGTTTGAAACCAGCCTAGATAACATAGTGAGACCCTGTCTGTACAAAAAATAAAAAAGAAAATTATCCAGATGTGGCACGCACCTATAGTCCCAGCTACTGGGGAGGCTGAGGTTGGAGGATCACTTGAGCCCAGGAGTTTGAGGCTGCAGTGAGCTATGATGATGCCACTGCACTCCACTCTGGGAGACACAGACCCTGTCTCAAAACAAAACAACAACAACAACAAAAGCTGTATTAAAATGTATGCGGTCATATGGGAAGAGCAACAATGGAAGGTGTGGTCAATGCAGAGCTGGGGTGCTCGCTTGGGCAGCACATACACTAAAATTGGAACTATACAGAGAAGGTAAGGATGACATGCAAATTCATGAAACATTCCATAAAAAAATAAAGTAAAATAACAATTAAAATAATTAAAAAAATATATAGAGCTGGGGCTTGTATCCATTTGTGTGCCACGGATGCCCTTGGCCATGTGGGGAAGCTACAGATCCCTTCTCAGAATGTTTTTAAAATCCGCAAAATGAAATATGTAAGGTTACAGTGACAGCAAATTGTATCAAAATGAAGTTATACAAATTTTTGAAAATATATGCAGGGAAAAATCTCACTCCCAATTCTGCTCCACAGCTCCCAGATTGCAACCCAGTCCTCCTTGCTCCACCTGACCAGGGAACCACTTTTTCCTCCATTATTATATGTATTTCCAGTTTCTTTTTTTTTTTTTT
>NW_012134636.1:1942480-1943680 GCF_000956105.1 Propithecus coquereli | reverse complement strand
TTTACCTTTTCGTAAAAAAAAATGCAAGATGGTGGGTGATGAGAAATTACATAATGAGTATAATGTATGTTATTCGGGGGATAGATGCACTAAAAGCCCAAATTTCACCACCATGCAATGTGAGGTCTGTCTGGAAAGTATCCAACCATGGAATATGAAAAATAGAGACATTTACTGAAGAAGATACAAGATGCAAGAAACATTGCACACAGGACAGTGATGCCTCAGCCCCCTTCAAAGTAGGCATCTTGGGACCTCACACAGTTCTCTCAGTGTCTCTTAACCTAGCCTGTACATGTTCAACATTCCCAGGTGTTCTACTGGTTGCAGGCCTTCCAGAATGTGGCTCACTCTCAACAGATTCTCCACCATCTTTGAAGCATTTGGGCCACACTTTTGTTTACTCTGCACTCAATGCGTCATCCCTGAGTGCCTTCTGAATCATCTGAATAGTTTCCGAGGAGGATTGTTCAAGCTTAACCGAAAATTTGATGCAGATTTGTTGTTCTACTCGCTCAGTCATTTTGAATGCTATGGCCACACAGTACACATGCCCACTCAACTGGCGTCTAGTGCCCCACTGACTAGGACAGTGACGTCCTAGTTGTTCATGCGTGCGCATTATAGTCCCCTTTCCTTGGCCGCCATTGGTTATATTAACAATAGCTGGACACTTTCATTTATGTCTGTGTAACAAAACTGCACTTGTACCCCCTAAATTTATACAAATTTTAAAAAGATACAGAAAGTAGTATATTATACACACTATTTAGGATCGCTTGAGGCCAGGAGTTCAAGAACAGTTTGGGCGACTGAGTGAGACTCTTTATTTTGTTTGTTTGTTTGTTTGGGATAAGATTTCACTCTGTCGCCCTGGGTAGAGTGCAGTGGCATCATCATAGCTCACAGCAACCTCAAACTCCTGGGCTCAAGTGATCCTCCTGCCTCAGCACTCTGTCTTTTTTTAAAAAAAGGGAAAAAGGCCAAGCGTAGTGGCTCACCTCTGTAATCCTAGCACTTTGGGAGGCCAAGGTGGGAGGATTGCTTTAGGCCAGGAGTTTGAGACCATCCTGAGCAAGAGCAAGACCCCATCTCTACAAAAAATTGAAAAATTAGCAGGTGTGGTAGGCATGGTGGCTCTTGCCTGTAGTCCCAGCTAGTTGGGAGGCTGAGGCAGGAGAATTGCTTGATCCCAGGAGT
>NW_012134636.1:1940615-1942430 GCF_000956105.1 Propithecus coquereli | reverse complement strand
ATACAAATTTTAAAAAGATACAGAAAGTAGTATATTATACACACTATTTAGGATCGCTTGAGGCCAGGAGTTCAAGAACAGTTTGGGCGACTGAGTGAGACTCTTTATTTTGTTTGTTTGTTTGTTTGGGATAAGATTTCACTCTGTCGCCCTGGGTAGAGTGCAGTGGCGTCATCATAGCTCACAGCAACCTCAAACTCCTGGGCTCAAGTGATCCTCCTGCCTCAGCACTCTGTCTTTTTTTAAAAAAAGGGAAAAAGGCCAAGCGTAGTGGCTCACCTCTGTAATCCTAGTACTTTGGGAGGCCAAGGTGGGAGGATTGCTTTAGGCCAGGAGTTTGACACCATCCTGAGCAAGAGCAAGACCCCATCTCTGCAAAAAATTGAAAAATTAGCAGGTGTGGTAGGCATGGTGGCTCTTGCCTGTAGTCCCAGCTAGTTGGGAGGCTGAGGCAGGAGAATTGCTTGATCCCAGGAGTTTGAGATTGCTGTGAGCTAGGCTGACGGCACGGCACTCTAGCCCGGGCAACAGAGCCAGATTCTGTCTCAAAAAAATTAATAAAGCCTGGCGCGGTAGCTCACGCCTGTAATCCTAGCTCTCTGGGAGGCCGAGGTGGGCGGATTGTTTGAGCTCAGGAGTTCGAGACCAGCCTGAGCAAGAGCAAGACCCCATCTCTGCAAAAAGTTGAAAAATTAGCAGGTGTGGGTAGGCATGGTGGCTCTTGCCTGTAGTCCCAGCTAGTTGGGAGGCTGAGGCAGGAGGATTGCTTGATCCCAGGAGTTTGAGATTGCAGTGGACTATGATGAAGCCATGCGCTCTAGCTGCAAAGTGAGACCCTATCTCAAAAAAAGAAAAAAAAATGACCTCGGTTTTTGTTTTGACTTAATGTATCTGGGGGATTTTCTCTGGATCAGTATATAAAAAGCCTCCTCACTTTTTTTCCTATAGATTCCTAGGGCTATTCCATTATATGAATACAACAGAATTTATTTAAGCTGTTCCCTTGTAGTACATTTGTGTTGTTTCCAATATTTCCAATATTTTGCTACTATAAACATAGCTTCAGTGAATAACTTCATACGTATATAATTTCACTCATGAGAAAATAAATCTATAGTGTGGAATCTCGGTGGTGGTATTGCTGGGTCAAAAAATGTGTCTGTAATTTTGATAGACCTTGCCAAAATGACTTTCATGGTGGTTATATCAATTATATTCTCACCAGCAATGTATGAGTGTGAGAGTCCCTGTTTTCCCACAGCTTTAGCAACAATTCACTAGTCTGATGGGTGAAGAATGGCATCTCAGTGTAGTTTTAAATTGCATTTTCTGGCCTGGCACGGTGACTCAGGCCTGTAATCCTAGCACTTTACGAGGCTGAGGCAGGAGGATTACTTGAGTCTGGGAATTAGAGGTTGCAGTGAGCTGTTATGAGGCCACGGCACTCAAGCACAGGCAACAGAGGAAGACCCTGTTTCAAAAAAAAAAATTACATTTCTATCCTATAAGTGAAGCCAGGCATGGTGGCACATACTTGTAGTCTCAGCTACTCAGGAGGCTGAGGCAGAAAGAGGGCTTGAGTCCAGCAATTTGAGGCTATAGTATGCTATCATCGTGCCTGTAAATAGCCACTGCGCTCCAGCCTGGGCAACATAGCTAGACCCCATCTCTAAAAATAAATAAATAAATAAAATAGAAATGAATAAATAAAAGTGAGATCAAGCATCTCTTAATATGTTTAAGAGCCATCTGTATGTCATTTTCCCGGACTGTGTTCATATTCTTTGTACCTTTTTGTTTCTTTTTTTTTTTTTT
>NW_012134636.1:1936864-1937190 GCF_000956105.1 Propithecus coquereli | reverse complement strand
TGTGTGTGTATATATATATATGTACATATAATAAATATGTTTTTGTTTGTTTGTTTGTTTTAGAGATAGGGGGTCTTTCTGTGTTGCCAAGGTTAGATTCGAACTGCATGGGCTCAAGAGATCCTTTTATTAATACCTCAGTGTCCCACGTAGCTGGGACTACAGGTATGCCACCGTGCCCAGCTCTATATTATTTATATATATACACAAATACATATACTATATGTATGCATATAGAAGTAGAATTGCTGGGTCATAGATCTTACACTCTTTTTTTTCTTTTTCTTTTCTTTTTTTTAGGCTAGTCAAGTGAAGCAGTGGGAGTG
>NW_012134636.1:1932707-1933979 GCF_000956105.1 Propithecus coquereli | reverse complement strand
GACGAGCTGTTTCTGCTTCCTTCCCAGGTCCAATTTAGTCCAGCTGACGAGGATGGAATATGCCATGAAGTCCCTCAGCCTTCTCTACCCCAAGTCCAAGTCCAGGTGAGGAGAGCCCAAGGGCAGAAGGGAAGCAGAGCCACCTATGAGCTGTAGGCCAGACCTTCTCAAACTTCAGTGGGTATGTAAGTCATGTGGGGATTTTGTTCCAATGCATATTCTGATGCAGAAGGTCTGGCATGAGTCCTGATTTTGTACTTTCAACAAGCCCCCAGGTGATATCAGTGCTGTCACCTCCACCCACCACCATACATTGGGTAGAAACAGTAGACACTGTACTTGGTGCTTTATTCCTGATCCCATTTAAGCCTCACAACAACTTTGAGAAGAGGAGGTTATTAAACCAACTTAATAGATGAGGAAACTGAGGCACAGAGTGGGTGCTCTTAGTCACCTAGCAAATCCACAGCAGAGCCAAGATTCAGACCTGGGCCTGCCTGACTCCGAAATCCAGGTTCTCTCTACTTCTTTGGTTCTATATTGTGTATCTCAGAGTTCAAAAATACCTTACATTGGTTTCAGGCTTCCGCCACTTCATCCCACTTTACAGGCCGAGAGAGGCGGTAATCGGAATGTGCCGTCTTTTATCCCCTTGCTACTTACTCCCCATGGTCCAGGAACCGGCAGCATCAACATCACCTGGGAACGTGTTAGTCATATAGAATCTCAGGCCGCACCCAGACCTACTGAATCAGAGTCTGCATTTGGACAAGACCCCCAGGTGACTAATATGCCCATCAAAGTTTGCGATGCTCTGGCAGGATTTTGAGTAAGACTATCCAGAGCAGGCTTGGCGGGTGGTATGGGAGGAGGTCTACAGTGAACCCAGTCTGCAGGGGTGGAGGAGTGGTTACGCTGGTGGGGTGGGGGCTGAGAGCTGCTGGCAGCTCATCCTGATGCTCCAACCACCCCCAGGCATGTGGCAGTGAGCACCTCAGTGGTGACCCAGCAGCTGCTGTCGGAGCCCAGCCGGGAAGCCCCCAGGGCCCGGCCCTACCGAGTAAGCACCGCGGACCGGAGCGAGCGCAAGGGCGTCATGGCGCACAGTCTCGAGGACCTCCTCCACAAGGTGAGCGCGGGCCTGCGCTCTGCACAGCCCAACCACTTGGGCCTTGGCCGAGAGCTGGCCCTGCTGGCGGCCTCTGTCCTCTAGGTCAGGAGCTAGGATTCCGCAAGGATGGAGGTCAGGGATTAGAAGGTTTCCGTTCTGAT
>NW_012134636.1:1930397-1932657 GCF_000956105.1 Propithecus coquereli | reverse complement strand
ATTATGTTGTTTGTCTTCTTAATTTATATATAGGTTGGGGGAGGATGGAATGAAAGAGAAAGAGAGATTAGCTTCTTGTCTGTAATATTAGTTACAATATACATTATTTTCCATATTTATCGTATGCCTTTTGACTTTACTCATGGCGTTACAAGTTTAACATGCAGAATATTTTTTTAATGTATTAAACGTATCAATCTTTTCTTTTACGGCTTCTCAATTTTAGTTATAGAGTCCTTCCCAAAAATGTCTTGGTTAATTTTCACGTGCTACAGAATTTGAGAACCATGCTCAGACATTGCCTCCCTCACTAGAATGTAAATTCCTCAGTGGCAGGGACAAGAACTGAGTCATCTGTGTCCCCAGCAGCTCATAGTGCCTGGCACAGTGTAAAAGTTCAAGAAATGTTTATTGAATGAATAAATCCCAGTCGAGCCAAACCGTCCTCTTTCTGAGCACTGTGAAGAACCCTCAGGTTCGCCCCCTGCCGCCAGGCGAATGCTCTCTGGCTTTAGCGTGTGGCTACCTTTGTCTTTTCTGTGTCTGCTTTCTGCGCTTGTACTCAGGGTTTCTCGAGGCCACACTGCTTCTGAGTCACCCATTGGCTTATCTATCACGGGATGCCAAGTACCCTAAGGATGTTCAATAAGTGTCTGAGGCGTGAATGTCCAGAGACATTCCCCAGAACTTCCTTCCTGAAGTGCTTTGCTTGTACTTTTCTCCTGGCTCTTGGTCTGCCCTCAAGTTCCTCCCTCCTCTCCCTCCTGCTCATTCCCTCCTCAGGTCCTTTGCACTGATGTTTCCTTTGCCCTGACCGCTCCTCAGGACTTCAGAAGATCGGCTTTTCACCAGTCAGGATTCAGCTCGAAGCTCACCTCCTTGGAGGCCTTTCCTGAACCCATATGCCAATCTAACACTCCAGCCATTTGCTATCATATGACCTTGTTTTTTCCCCAAAACATTATTATCTGAAATTATTTTGTTTATTTGCATATTCGTTCATGGTCTGAGTTCCCCCTCCCCCAGATATGTCAGCTCCTTGACGTGTGGAGAGGGGGCACATAGTGTGTAATATCTGCTGAATGCATGAATCATGGTTGCCTGAGAGCTCCTTCGGGCAAGGGTTTAGATCTGAATAATAATCACAATAATAACTGCTATTTATTGACCTCTGAGGATGAACTAGGCTCCATAACAAGTAAATTTCATGATCGTGTCATTTCATCGTCATGAAAACCTAATGGAGTAGGAGCTATTTTTATCCCCATCCATCAGATCAAACTGAAGCTTAGAGAAGTTAGCTCACACACCAGACTGCTGTTTCTCAAAGTGGGCTCCCTGAGCGTCCACAGCGTCCCCATCACAAGGGACGCTTCATAAATGCAAATTCTTAGGCCCCACCCCAGACATACTGAGTCAAAAACTCTGGGTGGGGCCCAGCCATCTGAATTTTAACAAACCCTCCAGGTGATTCTGATATACTAAAGTATGAAAAACCTTGTGCTCAAAGAAAGATGAGGTTAAACTCTTTTTTAAAAAACTGGCACAGTGGCTCATGCCTGTAATCTCAGCACTTTGCAAGGTTGAGGCAGGAGAATCCTTGAGGCCAGGAGTTCAAGACCAGTCGAGGCAACATAGTGACGAGACCCACATCTACAAAAAAGACTTTTAAAAATAGCTGGTAGCTGGGAGGCTGAGGAAGAAGGATAGCTTGAGCCCAGGAGTTTGAGGCTGCAGTGAGCTATGGTCACACCACCGCACTCCAGCTTGGGTGACAGAGCGAGACCCAGTCCCTAAAAACAAAAAAACAGCTTTATTGAGATATAATTCATATACCATACAATTCACCCACTCAAGTGTACAAGTCAATGGTTTTAGTATATGTACAGGATTGTGCAGCCATCGCCAAAAATATTAATAGGTTGTGATTATTATAATAGGTTAGAAAATTTTGTTTCCCCTAAAAGAAACCCTGTACTCATTAGCAGTGACTCCCCATTCCTCTCCCACTCCCCACTCTGAGCTCTAAGCAACCACTAATTTATTTTCTGTCTTTATAGATTTGCTTATTCTGGACATTTCATACAAGTGGATTATGTAAAACATATATGATCTTTTGTGACTGGCTTCTGCCACTTTGCATAATGTTTTCAAGCTTCCTTCATGTAGTAGCATATATCCTTTTTATTGACAAATAATATCTCGTTTATGGATATACCACATTTTTTAATCCATTCATCAATTGATGATCATTCATGTT
>NW_012134636.1:1925093-1925802 GCF_000956105.1 Propithecus coquereli | reverse complement strand
GCCTGGTGACGAGGGAGGGCAGTACACTGCCATCCTACACTATCAATAGGTCAGTGGTATTTTCAGGGTGCATTTTTCTTGCTGGAAAGGATCTAGCTCTAGGTCAGAATCAAGTGTCTATTGAATTGTATGTCTCCTTAGTCCAATCCGGAACAGTTCCTCAGTCTTTCTTTGACTTTCACGGCCTTGACTGTTTTTAAGATTATAAGCTAGTTATTTTGTTTACTGTCCCTCGATTTGGAATTATTTCTTTCTTCAATTCAAGTTGTATATCTTTGGCAGGGATGTGATAAATATAGATTGTCATTGCGAAATTACATACAAGTTTGACTTGTCACATTACTGTTTTTTTTACTTTGACTATTTGAATAAGGTGGTACAGTCAGGCTTCTCTATGTAACATTGCTATTTTTCCCTTTGTGTTAATTATTTTCTAGGTCAGTACTTTGTACTATGTAAACATCAGATTCTGCATCTAACTTTTAATGTATTCATTTGTTTATATCAAAAGGGACTCAGGTATTCCTATTTTAATGGGATATAATGATGGTAACAGACTATTTATTGATGCTCAAATTGTCCCAGACTTGGCCAACGGGACACCCTTCAACTGCCTTCTGTGTCTTTTTGCTATGTCCCCATCATTATTTGAGTGCTTTCTTTCTTTTTTTTCTGGTACAAAAAGGTATTGAAGGCTTATCTTGTACTT
>NW_012134636.1:1922682-1925043 GCF_000956105.1 Propithecus coquereli | reverse complement strand
ATATAGAAGTAGAATTGCTGGGTCATAGATCTTACACTCTTTTTTTTCTTTTTCTTTTCTTTTTTTTAGGCTAGTCAAGTGAAGCAGTGGGAGTGGAAAAGGAACAAAGAAATCTGTGACTGGTTGCGATCAATTAGTAGCGAGCGCTACTGCACTCAGACCAGCCAGATCTTACACTCTTAGCCCCTCCACATTTCAGCTTGTCTTAGTCTCTGCTATGATTTAATACGTTATTAATAATACCAATAATCACTTTCATCTATCGAGTGTCTATATTGCAAAGCCTTTCCTTTTATTATCACTAATCCTTACCTCTGCCCTATAAAGCAGGACCCACCATCCTGTTACACAGATGAGAGGTGCTGGGGCTCACAGAAGTGAGGTGCCTTGTCCAGGTGCACAGCCGACAGGCAGTGGGGCTGGGCCCACACCCCGCATCTGCCTGCTTTCTGTGCCCTCTGTGCCTGCTGTCGTGTCCTGGGCCATAACCTTTCCTAAAGCTTTCGAAACATGCCTTCTCCCCTCCTTTCAGGCCTTTTCTGGAAGTCAGGCTGGATTGCAGCTCCTGTGGTGAGAGCTGAAACTGACTCCGGAGCTCTTTTCCCCAGCGGTGGCTGAAGGCCAGGGGAGGGGCTTCATGGGAGCTGGAAATATAATGAAGGGAGAGCTGGGCTGGGCTGGGCAGTGTTTCGAGGAGGCTGTGAAGGGGAGGTAAGGAGTTTGTTGTTTTTTGCTCCTGGAGAGCCGGTGAGGTGGGGCTTGGCAGAGTTTTGCGGGGTAGGAAGAGAGCAAGGCCGAAGCGAGCAGGCTTAAGTAGTGCTACGTGGGGAAGCGGGCTTTCTGCCTCTGCGGGGCCTGGTCTGCAAAGCCCTCAAGTTGTTAGAAGGAAAGAGAGGCTTTACCCAACCGGTGAAGAGGCTTTTGTTCCATGCCCGCTCCTCGCGCCCCTTGCTCTGTGCCAGGCCCTCTCTGTGCTGCGGGCTGGGAACAGGGGGAGCATCTCAAGGCCAGGCACCCAGGGATTGGGGCTAGAGCAGAAACAGACACTGAGGCACACTCAGCTAGGAAGGACAGGATGATGGGGTAATAATTCTGTGAGCTGTCTAAGAAGGCTTTCCAAAGAGTGGAACCCAGTGAAACGGGCTTCAAGGCTGCAAAAGTTTAGCCCTGGGTCAGAGAAAGGCATCACTGGTGGAGGGAACTACCTATGCAAAGGCTTAGAGCCTTCAAGAGCTGAAGCATAGAGCTTTAGGGGAAAAAGTGGTGGCAGGTGAGCCCAAGGCTATCTGCCTAGACCTGTGCTGCCGATATGGGTGCCAGGAGCCACAAGGCACAGTGGCTATTTAAATTTAAATTAGTTAAAATTCAGTAAAATTGGCCGGGTGTGGTGGCTCATGCCTGTAATCCCAGCACTTTGGGAGGCTGAGATTGGGAGGATAATTTGAGGCCAAGAATTTGAAACCAGCCTGGGCAACATAGCAAGACCCAGCAAGACAAAAAATAAAAAAAAATAATTAGGTCAGGTGTGGTGGCTCACGCCTGTAATCCTAGCACTTTGGAAGACCAAGGCAAGAGGACTGCTTCAGGCCAGGAGTTCGAGACCAGCCTGAGCAAGAGCGAGACCCCATCTCTACAAAAATAGAAAAAAATTAGCCGGGCATGGTGGTGCAGGTCTGTAGTCCCAGCTACTCAGGAGGTGGAGGCAGGAGGATCACTTGAGCCCAGGAGTTTGAGGCTGCAGTGAGCTATGAGGACGTCACTGTACTTTAGCCTGGGCAACAAACTGAGACCCTGTCTCAAAAAAAAAAAAATTCAATAAAATTAAAAGTCCAGCTCCTTAGTCACGCTAGCCACATTTCAAGTGCTCAATAGCCACTTGGCCTAATGGCTGTGATATTGAGAGTACAAACATAGAACATCATCACAGAAAGTTCTCTTGGCCAGTGGGAAGTCTCAGGGAGGGGCACAGATTGCTCAAGGACCCATGGGAGAAAGCAGACTCAGGCCAGGCTGCCTGCCTGTGAGGTCTCTGGACTAGAGGAGAGGTAATCGTCCCCAGAAGAGTGAGGTGGCATGACTCACCTCTGCCAGCGCAAAGTGGACTCTGCCCCCAGGGACAGAAAGGAACCAGGCAGGGCCTTTTCAGCCCCGACTTGGGATACCTGTTCTGTGTGACCAGAGCCAGGGGGAGAGCAGCATGGAGAGTGGGGCTGGGGTGGGAAGAGCAGCTGCTGAGTGGGGTGGGGCAGGGGTCTCCAGTTCAGTCACAGTTGGCGTGCATGGGCATGGGCAGGAGAAGGAGGACTCAGGGAGGTGTGTGTGAGTTGGAATAGGACACCAGGGTACAGGCTTGTCGGATGG
>NW_012134636.1:1917073-1919882 GCF_000956105.1 Propithecus coquereli | reverse complement strand
TCATTCACTGGGATTTAAACCCAGGCAATCAACATAAGAGTCCTTATACTTTTGCATTTAATCATCATAACAATTCTAAGACCGTACTTGCCTCAACATTTTTTAGATGATGAAACTAGTTCAGAGAAGTAAGATAAATTGAAATGGATCAAATATCTAAGTGTAAGGGCTAAAACTATAAAACCCTTAGAAGAAAACATAAGTGTGTAAGTCTTCATGACCTTGGTTTCTTAGATTTGTCACCAAAGCACAACAACCAAAAGAAAAATAAATTGGACCTTGTCAACATTAAAAACTTTTATGCATCAAAGGACAGTATCAAGAAGGTAAAAAGACAACCCACAGAATGGGAAAAAAATTTGCAAAGCATATCTTTCATCAGGCTCTAGTATCAAGAACATATAAAGAATTCTTACAACTCAACAATAAAAAGACAACCCAACTCTGGGAGGCAGAGGCAGGAGGATTACTTGAGGTCAGGATTTTTAGACCAGCCTGAGCAAGAGCGAGACCCCATCTCTATTAAAAAAACAGAAAAAATTAGCTGGGCATGGTGGCATGTACCTGTAGTCACAGCTATTTGGGAGGCTGAGGCAAGAGGATTGCTTGAGCCCAGGAGTTGGAGGTTGCAGTGAGCTGTGATGATGCCATGGCACTCGACCTGGGATGACAGAGCAAGAAAGAAAACAGACAACCCAGTTAAAAATGGGCAAAGGTCCAGCTCATTGTTCATGGCTAAAATACAAACAAAATAAATAAATCGATTTTTAAATGAGCAAAGGATTTGAGTAGACATTTCTCCAAAGAAAATATACAAATGGCCAACAAACACATGAAAAGATGCTCAATATCATTAGTCATTAGGGAAATGCAAATCAAAATCATTTCATATTTACTAAAATGACTAAAGTAAGACAGACAATAACAAGTGTTGGTGAGGATGTGGAGAAATTGGAATCTTCCTACATTGCTTGGGGGAATGTAAAATGATGTAGCTGTTCTAGCAAGCAGTTTCATAGTTCATGAAAATATTAAACAGAGTTAATGTATGACTCAGAAATCCTCATAGGTATATACCCAGAAAAATTGAAACCATATGTCCATATAAAAGTGTGTACACAGAAGCTTATAGCATTATTCATAATAGTCAAAAATGGAAAAAACTCCAGTGTTTATCAGCTGATGAATGAATTTTAAATGTGGTATTATCTATACAGTAGAATATTATTTAGCCACAAAACTGAATTAATCATGCTACAACATGGATGACTTTGAAAATATGCTAAGTGAAAAAAGATGCCAAGTTGTGTAATCCCATTTATATGAATTGTCTGGAACAGGCAATTCTGTAGAAACAGACAGTAGAGGTTGCCAGGGGATGAGGAATGGGGGTGTGACTGCCAATGGGTATTGGGCTTCTCTTTGCGGTGATGAAAATATTCTGAAATTAGATAGTGGTGATGGTTGCACAACTCTGTGAATATACTAAAAAACTTTGAATTGTATACTTTAAGAGGATGAATTTTATAATATATAAATTACATCTCAATAAAAAATCACATATGTGAGTCCCATTATATTATACTGGACAATCCTGTTCTAGACTACTAGCCCTGAAGCCATGTACCAAGAGGTACCATGATATAAAATCTTTGGGTAGTGATCTACAGGAGAGAGCCCGGGTTCCAGTTTCATGCAGTACATCCCAGCCTACTTGTTCTTTCCCTGGCAGCTGAGGTGACATCATGTGAGTCTTCCCCATACCAGCTCTGGGACTCCATGGGGATGGCTGAAACATCACTGACCTTATTCCCCAGGTCCGGGACACCCTGATGCTGGCAGACAAGCCCTTCATCCTGGTGCTGGAGGAAGATGGCACAACCGTAGAGACAGAAGACTATTTCCAGGCTTTGGCAGGGAATACAGTGTTCATGGTCCTCCAGAAGGGGCAGAAATGGCAGCCCGCATCAGAACAGGTTAGGTCTCACCTGTTGGGGGGGAGGGGAAATTGGGAGCCTGGGAGAAGACCTCGAGGGGTACTAACTATCTGCTTGTCTTGATGCAGGGATCGAGGTACCAACCCTCCCTCTCCCATAAGCCTGCCAAGAAGATTGATGTGGCCCGCATAACCTTTGACCTGTACAAGCTGAACCCGCAGGACTTCATCGGCTGCCTGAACGTGAAGGCGACTCTCTATGATACATACTCCCTTTCTTATGATCTGCACTGCTGTGGGGCCAAGCGCATCGTGAAGTGAGTGGATTGCGATTTGCTGGGGGCAGGGAGGGTGTCAAGCAACAGGAGAACCCTGATCTGTTCACAGGCACCTCAGCCTTCTCAGGGGCTGGGGCTGGCATTGATGCTGACAAAGCTTAACATCGTATTAGAGAACACAGAACTTTACAATTTATCAAAATGCTTTGATCGCACTAGTGTGTGCCAAAGGGGCACACGTACTCCTCCTGGTGGAACTTGGATACATTTAGTTTTATGATTACTTTCTACTATAGCAACTACATTTTTTCACTGAAGATAGTAAATTTTCCTAAATAGTCTTCTAATCAACTTTTACAAAGTGAACATGTGTCAAAGATTTTATTGAATTAATTAATTAGAGAATTAGCAAGAAGTTACAATTATTTAAAAGGAGAATTAAAAATCCCACACATATATAGGTCCGTCAAGAATGATGAGATAGGCTGGGCATGGTGGCTCACTCCTGTAATCCCAGCACTTTTTAAAACATTAATTAAGTAATTTATTTATTTATTTTTAAGAGATAGTCTTGCTCTGTTGCCCAGGTTGGAGT
>NW_012134636.1:1913536-1915520 GCF_000956105.1 Propithecus coquereli | reverse complement strand
CATTCACAATGTTGTGCAACCCTCACCACCATCCATTCCCAGAATTCTTTCATCATCCCGAGCAGAAACTCTTGTACCCATTAAACAATAACTCTCCATTCCTTCTCCCTCCAGCCCCTGGTAACCTCCATTCTACTTTCTGTCTCTATCAATTTGCCTATTCTAGGAACTTCATATAAGTGGAATCAGAAAAATGCTTGTCCTTTTGTGTCTGGCTTTTTTCACTTAGCGTGTTTTCAAGGTTCATCCATATTATAGAATGTATCAGAATTTTATTCCTTTTTAAGGCTGTCAGCTAGGTTTTAAGCCTCAGTTTAAAAAATGGGTATACTTCTCAGGTATAGCCTTTTAAAATGTAACATATTTTCATGTGTAGATATTCATGGTTCTAAGTGTCTTTCTGCCCCCTCCACCCCAACCAGAGCATAAGTTCACCTCTCGAATGAAGATTAATAGAAGACTAAAGTTTTAACAATAGCCAAAGAGCATTTCTTTTCCTTTTGTCTTCCCCTCCTCATCCTCCCTAGGACTAGATGCCTCTAGTGACCTTCACCTATCTCTTTTAAACAGATTTGATGAGAATTTGGTTAAAGTTGTCTAGCATTCCACCAGCTGCTCTTGCTCCCATGTACTTTCTAAACATCAGATGCGTGTTGAGTGATTTACGTTACTTCAACTTCACAACCTTGGGTAGCAGGTACTAGCCCATTTTACAGATGAGGAAGCTGAAGCTCAGAACTAGAGAAGTTTGCTAAAGTTCACATAGCTAATGAGACTGGATTAGAACTCAGGCCTCTGATTCAAGTTCTCAGTTCATGGTAACAACCAGGTGTGGGGGTCTTCATGTCCAACACTCTGAAAACGAACTAGATTACAAGTGACTTGGAAAGGCCTCAGAGTCTAGAACAGAGTGCCATGAAGGGCAGAGCCATGTTACATAGATTAATATGGCTAGTCCAAAGTAGTATTATAAAAATAAAAGGCCTTATTGAATGAGCTTGAGTTTCGCATGCGACAGTAGGGAGGTTCTGGACATCTCAGGGTACGACTGCAGGTCATGCCTGTAGACCCTCTCCCTTTACCGAGGGAAGGCAGCATCTATTTCTGTTTGCACATCACTCTAGAATTCATGAAATGGTTTTAGTCCTACCACCTCAGTGGTATTCAGATTTTATTAATGAAGAAAACGAACATAATGAAACTAATTCCTTCCAGGCCACCATGGGAGTATGGGGGAGGAGGCATTTAGGGGATGTGGGGAGGGGTATGCTTCCTGTTTTTGACTTGAGTGTCTTTTCATTCCACCCAGGGAAGCTCTCCGGTGGGCCCTCTTCAGCATGCAGGCCACAGGCCATGTGCTCCTCGGCACCTCCTGCTACATGCGGCAGCTCCTTGACGCCACAGAGGGAGAGCAGCCCCCCAAGGGCAGGGCCTCATCCCTCATCCCGACCCGTCTGAAGATACTGCAATGAAAGCCCAAGTCCCTGGAGGCCTTCCCCAGCCAAGGACTAGACTGGGGTCCCCACGCTCAACTGGTAGCACCCGCAAGCCTGGCAGCTTAACACGCCTCCCTCCCTGCACAAGCCCATGAGTGAGGAAGCAGGAGGAAGGCCTGGAAACCTCAGCTGAACTGGCCAAAGGAGAACTTTGTGTTCCTGGCCTGGCCCAGCTCCTTCTTGCCCAATGCAGCTTGGCTGACCGCGACTGGTCAGCCTACGTATCCAGTAGGCTACGGCATGAAATCTGCCCCTTAGCAATCAGTCCTCACAGGTTACACTCACGACACTCCCTATCTCCTGGCTCCTCCATCCCAGAATCCTCTGGAGTGAATTGTCAGGCTCACCAGTGTATGCTATTAGAGAGTTTACAATAAATTATTTATGCTAATACATCTTTGCCTGTGCTCTTTGCAGGGGGCAGGCTTCTATCTGGAAGGTTGGAAGGAGCCAAGGGAAGAGAGGAATCTATTGTCAAACCATTCTCC
>NW_012134636.1:1893821-1910456 GCF_000956105.1 Propithecus coquereli | reverse complement strand
ACGCATCTCCTTCCTGGCGGGGGCAAAGCTCCGCCTTCTCACGGCTCTGAGTCCCGCCTGTTCGCCATTTAGATTGACAGGCAATCTAACCAATCAGCGTTTCGAAGTGGAGCACGAGGGCTGCCCTTTCGAACACACATGCGCGCTGTCCACGCTGGGGAGATGGATGGCCGCGGCGTTTGGGGCCGGCTTTGGGGTGGCTGGCGGCGGGGGCTGAGGGTCTGCGCAGCGGCCAAGGACGCAGGCTTTGTCACCAGGGCCCGGTGATTAAACACCTTCTCCTTCCTGTAGGAGGGAAGCTAGGGCAGGGGGTGTGCGGGATCTGGATTGGGTAGAGGTTCTTAGCCCAGCTCTGCTGTGTGACCCTAAACTAGTCCCTTGGCCTCTCTGAGTCTCAGTTCCCTCCGCTGTAAAGTGGGGCCAGTTGTAACTGAGTTTTGGAGAAGCTCAGCCCGGACATTCGGAGGCATTTGTAAGAGGCGGCAGGTTTGTGAAAGGTGTGCGGAGAAAGGAATAGACAGCGCCACGGGAAACGAATGATTCCTTTGTTGCTCTGCCCACTTTTTGTAGGCATCAGCTGCAACCTAGAGGCTCCAGCAAACGGCTGGGGCCCCTCGGGGACCAGCCCTTCCTGCGGCTGCTGCAGCCAAAGAACCTCAGTCGGGAGGAGTTGGTTGAGGTGCTGAGGGCAGCCGTGGTGGACCAGAAAGGTGAGGGTTGCTAGAGACAGCCACAGAGGCCGGGGAGGGTAGTCTGCCGCCGGAACGTTGGCTGGGCTCTCCATTAAAGCCCTTGGTATCAAATCCTGGTTCTGCCTGCCGCTAGCAAGCAGCGTGAGCTGGGATGAGCCACACAGGACGTGTCCCAGCATCATGGCGATAGGGTTGTGGTGGGGGGAGGGTGCAAATGACTAGAGAGCGTGCGCATAGCAGGTGCTCAGTAATGGGAATTGCTATAGCAGTAAATTATTGTTTACTGACGGACAAAGCATAGGCTTTGCAGTCAGACATATCTAGGCTCTGTAATTTAGCTTGCTGTAGGCTTTTAGGAAAATAATTTCTCTGAACCTTAGTCTCTATTCAGTGATGTATTCATTTTCTCAACTGTTTATTCAACATACGCTATGTCCTAGGCACTGTTCTAGGCAATCTTCAATGCTAAAAAAGGTAAATATGGTTCCTGTCCTCAGGGAGCCAACATTCTAGTGGGAGAAATGGGTTAATCAGAAAATAAATGAACAAGTGACTAGTGATCAGTGCTATGAATAAACTAAAACAGAGAGTTATGATAGTACGAACTGTAGAAAGCAGCAGATTGGAGATTCAGGTCTCTATGGCATGACATTCGCACCAGGATGATGTGAAGGAGACAGGCTCTTGAAAATTTGTTGGTTTTGTTTTGTTTTGTTTGACACAAGGTCTCATTCTGTTGCTTAGGTTAGGGTGCACTGGCATCCTCATAGCTCACTGCAACCTCAAACTCCTGGGCTCAAGTCATCCTCCTCCCTCAGCTCCCGAGTAGCTGGGACTACAGGCGTGACACCACGCCCGGCTAATTTTTTTGTTTTTTGTAGAGAGGGGTCTTGCTATGTTACTCGGGCCAGTCTCGAAGTCCTGGCCTCAAGCGATCCTCCTACCTTGACCTCCCAAAGAGCTGGGATTATAGGCATGAGCCACCACACCCAGCTCGTGAAAATTTGGGACAGAGAAAGCAGCAAGTGCAAAGGCCCTGAGGTGGCAGTGAGTTTGGCATATGTGAGGAACAGAAAGAATTTCAGTTTGGGGGGAGCTGGTAACTCAAGCCTGAGAGTTGTCATGGGCCATGGGCTAAGATGAATGAGAAAGTGCTTTGTAAACTCTCAGTGCTGCATAAAGGTTTACTGATGCTTGTGCTGCTGCTGATGTTCATGTAATGTATGTTTCAGGACCTCTAGTGACGCTGAATAAGCCACAGGGTCTGCCAGTGACAGGTATGGGCAGGGCATGTGGAAAGGGAATGCAGTGAAAGGGGGTTTGATGTCGGTGAGGGGGGGAGTAGTGAAGAGAAGGGAATACAGGGATGAAGCTTTGGCCTCTGGGAGCAATTTCTACCTACCTATCTTCCTTTCTTTTCTTTTTCTTTCTTCTTTCTTTTTCTGTTTTTCTTTTTCTCTCTCTTCCTTTCCTTGCCCCTTCTCCTCCCCCATCTCTCTCCCTCTCCTTCTCCCTGTCTGTCCTTCTTGCCTGTCTTCCCTCCCTCCCTCTCTTTCTTAACTCTTGGGCTCAAGCCATCCTTCTACCTCAGCCTCCCTAGTAGCTGGACTACAGGTGCATGCTGCCACACCCAGCTAATTAAAAAAATGTTTTTAGACATTGGGTGGGGGGGGGCTCACTATTTTGCCCAGGCTGGTCTCAAACTCCTGCCTCAGCCTCCCGAGTAGCTGGGACTACAGGCATTAAGCCACTGCACCTAGATCTTCCTTCTTATTTTCCAGGAAAACCAGAGGAGCTAACATTGCTCTCAGTGCTGCCAGAGCTGAGCCAGTCCCTGGGGCTTGGGAAGCAGGAGCTCCAGGTTGTCCGAGCACCTGGGAAGTAAGTGGTGGGGGTGATAGGAAGGTAGGAGGACAGGTATCTATTTGGGGTGGGGGGACAGCTTCTCAGGAATAAGCTGAGACATTTTCCATGGGAAGGTTTGAGATCATACAGGTAGGATACAAGGACTCTGAAAAGGAGGAAGCCAATGGAACTGAGTTCAAATCTTGTGTACGAACTGTGTGATATTAGGCAAAGCATGAAGGGGAGCCTCAGTTCCCTTAATCGTAAAATAGAAAAAATAATTCCTATGCTCAGTGTGCAGTCACTTCTCCAAGCTCATACTCAAGACTGGCCTTGGTAGTCAATCCTTGGTATTCTTTCCTTTAACTGCTATCAATTAGAGATGGTACTTAAGATGAAGTATTTCTGCAGTTCCACAAACTTGTGAGCTTGTTTGTGGGGAGCTTAATTATTTAAGTTCCTAGTCAAACTTAAAATTCCTAGTAGAGTGCCTGGCATATGGTGGACAATCAGCAATTGGTGGCAATTGTTATGACATTTGGCTCTGAGCTTCCTGGCAGCCAGGGCAAGATAAGAAACACATCAAGCTAAATAGTCCTGTTATCAAACAAGGGGAAGCCTTACTTGTTTCTGAGGAGGTGGTCTGGGTTATAGTCCTGGTGTTACTGTTTGGCCTTAAATAGGTCAGTGTTCCTTCATAGGAGTCTCCTTTTTTGTGTGTGAGCCCAAGGGACTTTAACTTGTGTAATTTGTCCCCTTCCTCCAGGGAGACCTCTGGGCTTGTACTCCTTTCCAGTTGTCCCCAGACAGCAAGTCGCCTCCAGAAGTTCTTCACCCACTCACGGAGAGCCCAGAGACCCACAGCCACCTACTGGTGAGAGGTGCTGGGAGGTTCCTAGGACAGTGGGGAGGTCCCAGCAAGCCACTCTCTGACCTCCTCTTGCCCTCTTTTCAGTGCTGTCACCGATGGGATCCCAGCTGTTTCTGAGGGGAAGATCCAAGCAGCTTTGAAACTGGAACACGCTGATGCAGTCAATCTTGTGAGTCAGCATTTGAGCCGGAAAGAGGAGGGGTCCTTCTGGATATGTTACTCCTATGGAGGAGTCAGGGGTGTGGACTTGGGGTGGCTGGCTCTCCTGTCCCCTAAAACAGGCGAAGGACCACTGCCTGTGCTGGGGCCCTGTCCTGAATCTTTTGGCAGCAGGGACGATCTGGGTACGGTTCCCAGGTGTGTGTGAAGCTTGTGCATTCTTGGCTGGCACCACAGGTAGTTCCAGTGAAGGACCCCTCCCGAAAGGACATCCTAGAAGGTGTCAAGAAGACCCTCAGCCACTTCCGTGTGGTGGCCACGGGCTCTGGCTGTGCCCTGGTCCAGCTGCAGCCAGTGACAGGTGGGTCTGGACTCCCAGCCAGCCTTCAGAGCAGGACTTGGCTTGGGGACGCCAGGGGGTGGGAGGACAGTGGTGCTCCTCAGCAGCAGCCTAGGGAACATTCGATGGGCCCCATGGGTGTATGTGACCAGGCCCAGCTGGCGGAGGCAGCTTCAGGCTTGCACCCCACGAGTTTAGCACTCCCGCAGAAAAGAGCAGTCCTTACTCCCAGTAGCCTCAGCAGTTAGTTCAGGGTTGCATCTCATCATGAGCAAATCCCACAGGCCAGGTGGGTGGCAGTTTTGATTGTCCTGACCTGGTCTTCTGCCCCTCTCTGGAGGCAGCGGCTGTAGCACCCTCACTGAAAGCACATGATTTGAGAATGGAGGTGGTGTTTCCCCAAAGGAAAGGGGGAGGGACGGTGCTGGGCGAGACGGCAGCTGCGCACCGTCCATCTTGTCTCTCCTGTCGCCCAGTGTTCCCCAGTCAACTGCAAGTGCACATGGTGCTACAGCTCTGTCCTGTGCTCGGGGACCACACGTACGCTGCTCGCGTGGGCACTGTCCTGGGCCAGCGCTTTCTGCTGCCAGCTGAGAGCACCAAACCCCAAAAACAGGTACTCAAGGCCCCCTGCCTGCTGCCTTGGTTGGGGGAGCATCTCCAAACCCAGCTATGCAGCCCGGGACTGGGAGGCAGCCCTCTTGGCTTCCCAGGCTGGCTGTGCCCCTACCTTGCTGTGTGGCCTTGGGCAACTGACACCCCTTTCTTGGGCCTCATTCTGCCCATCTGTTCAATAAGGGAGTCGAAGTGGCTGATTTCTAAAAGCCCTTCCAAGTCTGCCATTCCTTAAGTCTGTTTGGTGCAAGGGATGAAAGAGCTTGCATGTGTATTTGCGTCCCTCTGTCTGCGCTAACGGTAACCCACAGTGCCGGCGTCTTAGCACAGTAACTTCTCCCCCACGTTAAGTTCAGTTAATGGGAGGTGGCTGGGAGTGGGCTCTGCCCCAAGCAGTCAGTCGGATCCAGGTGGTTGCTGTCTAGCCAGGTGAGGGGAGATGGCGTAGGTTCACGTGGATGAGGTTTTTGCGGGCCGGGTCTGCAAGTGGCATGCACACACCCCCACTCCATCGGCTCAGTTACGTGGCCTCACCAAACGGCAGGAGGGGCTGGCAAATGTAGTTCAGCTGTGCGCCCAGGAGGAAACTGATTTGGTGAACCCCCAGCCAGTCTCTGCCACACCGTGGGTGCTGGTGTGTGTGTGTAGAAAGGAAATGACTAACAACTGCAGACTGGAGAGAGAGGAATTGCCTTACTCCCATTCCCGTTGGAGCTGGGTACTCAGCGGGTCGGAATTTATGTGGCTCAACACCGACCGCCTCTCCCACTCCAGGTCCTGGCTGAAGCTCTCCTCAGACGCCTCCACCTCACCCCCTCCCAGGCTGCCCAGCTGCCCTTGCACCTCCACCTGCATCGTCTGCTCCTCCCAGGCACCAGGCCCAGGGACACCCCTGTCGAGCTCCTGGCACCTCTGCCCCCTTATTTCTCCAGGACCCTACAGTGCCTGGGGCTCCACCAACAATAGTCCCCCTCTGTTCCGGACCCCCCACTGAAAGGCAAGGGGTGCTGCAGCCGGGCCCAAGGAGAATGAGGTCAGTGCTCTACATGCAATAAGGCCGTGGTTTAAGGTCCTGGGCTCTGTGGCCAAACACACCTAAGATCAACTCCTCTTTAGGCCACTTGCTTGCTGTATGGCTTTGGGCAAGTGACTTCACCTCTCTGGATGTGAGATAATAAAAGTTCCTACCTCATGGTATGGTTTTCAGGATTTGCTAAGCAAGTAAATGTTTGTCATGGACCATGCTTTCTGCTGGGTTGAATATATAATCTTTTTTTTTTTTTTTTTTAGAGATAGGGGTCTCACTATGTTTCCCAGGCGGGTCTTAAACCCTGGCCTCAAGCAGTCCCCCCACCTCGGCCTCCCCAGTCGCTGGGATTACAGGCAGGAGCCACCACACCTGGCAGCACACACTGTTGTGCGGTCTGCACGTGCACGCAGCTCCATCCGTCTCCAGAACTCTTCGTCTTGCAAAACTGAAACTTTGTGCCCCTTAAACACTAACTCCCCATTTCCCCCTAGTAGCCCCCATTCTACTTTCTGTCTCTATAAAATTGACTATATAAGTGGAGGTGTTGATCTTTTGCTTTAAAAAATTGTGAAATATATCAAACACACAAATAGTGCCCAAAGCATCTCTGTGATTTAGAGAATAAAGCTACCCCTCGGTATTTGTAGGGGATTGGTTCTAGGACCCTCCTTGGATACCAAAATCCATGGATGTTCAAGTCATTATATAAAATGGTGTAGTATTTGCGTGCAGCCTGGGCACGTCCTCCCCTAGACTTTACATCATCTCTAGACTCCTTATAGTACCTAATACAATGGAAATGTTATGTAAATAGTTCTACTGTATTTTAAAATTTGTTTTTTTATTGTTATTGTTATTTTTAGTACTTTTGGTCTGCAGTGGTTGAATCCGGGGATGCGGAGCCTGCGGATAAGGAGTGCTGACTGTAATTGTGAAGTGACACCCACATAACCCCCCTCGGGGCGTGAAGTAGAAGCACCCTCTTGCCTGTAGAGCAGCAATTCGCAACCCTGGCCCCACATTAGGATCCCCTCCCCCAGCCCCTTCAGGAAACTGAAGTCCCATGCTGCCCCGTGATTCTGCACCCCAAAGATTCTGGTTTACTGAGCCTAGAGTGGAGACCCTGGCATCGATGGCAACTTTTTAAAAGTTCCCGAAGGGTTTCTACTATTCTAGGTTAGAAACTACTGGCCTGACTTGGGAGAATTCTTTGCTTTTCTTTTTTTAACCACATATATAGGCATCCCTAAACAATACACGTATTTCATTTCGCTTGTTTTTGGGGTTTCCGTAAATGGAACCATGCCGTATGTTTCGTGATTTGCTCGTGCTCCTAGTTGTGAGCGGCATCTGTGTTGTGTGTCACATGGTTTGAATTCCAGTCTTGACAGGCCATAGTTTATCCATATTACTGCTTTCTTTCTTTTTTTTTTTTTTTCTTTTCGTCAGCAAGTAGAATGTCCGTTTACTGCTAATGGACAGTGAGGGCATTTGGCTGTTACCCCAGACCTGCCTATGTGCGTTCCTGGTTCAGTTCTGCAGGCGTTTCTGGATCAGAGTATGTGTTTGTATCTTCAGCTTGACTAGTGTCTTAGTCTCCTAGGGCCGCCACAACAAATGACCACAGCCTGAGTGGCTTAAAACAACACACATGTATTCTTAGTTCTGGAGGCCAGAAGTCCAAAACCAAGGTGTTGACAGCACCACCTCGTCCTAAAAGCTGCAGGGGAGAATGCTTTCTAGATTCTCTCGTGGCTCCAGGTGTCTCTTGGCTTGGGGCTGCGCCATACCATTCTCTGCCTCCGTCTTCACACGGCCTTCTCCTGGTCTGTATTTTCTCTTCTGACTCTTAAAAGCACACTTGCCGTTGTGTTTGGGGCCCACCCACATAATCCAGGATGACCTCATCTCAAGATCTTAAATTCAATCACATCTGCAAAGACTCTCTTCCTAAATAAAGTCACGTTCACAGGTTCCAGGTGGACAGGTCTTTTCAGCCCACTACATTCAACCCACTACAACCAGGAAATACCATACTTTTTCCCACATGGGTGTGGCTTGTTGGATATTTCATTTTTAGGTGACTGTGGCCCCTTGCTGAGGAAGGCACAGACCCACTCGCTCTGGAGAGGGGCTGGAGTTCAGGCAAGGTCAACCCTTTCCCCTCTCATGGCATAAACGTTCCTGTGCACATTAGGTGTCATTCTGCTGCCAGGCCCCGCTCATCTTCTGGGGTTGGGGGGACTCCCAGTGGTCAGCATTTCTGGCAATATGTCCTTGCCTCCTACTCACTGCTATATGATCTTTGGGTCCTCTTTCAAGTTTCTTCGTCTGTAAAGCAAAGGCTTATCCTCCCCACGGCCATCCAGGGATGAGAGATGCTACAGGAGACCCTGAACAGGAAGCCCCTGGGCTGTCGCTAGGTAGGAACTGCTGATGGCCTCTCGCTCTTGCTGTGGACCTTGGGTAGAGGGCCTTGCCCCACTTCACCCTCCCATAGCAATGGGGCCGAGCCTAGAGTACATCACTTGCTCCTTTTTATTTGGTGCTGGATCCAGGACAGGGGCAGTGGGGATCAAGGCAGGGGCTTCCTTGGCCACATATCCCCAGCTTCTGGAAGGTATCAACAAGGGCCAGGGGTTCTGGGAAGCTCAGCCTCTTCATGGGGCATGCCTCAGCCTTGGGTTTGTCGCAGAGTCTGGCCTTGAACTTGCCTTTGGCCTTGACCTTCCTATGGGTGCTAGGAAGAGTTCCAACTTCAAAGGACAGAGGAAACAAGGCACTTCCAGGATGGAGGCCTTGAAGGCACAGGGGAGCAACAGCCTCGTTGTGAAAGGAGGGGAGGAGAGAGATGATCAAGAATCTAAGAAGGGGGTTCTGAGGGAGACAAGCCCTTCCCGTGGGGTGCCAGGCAGCCTGGGAGCTGCCCCTCTGCCTGTGTCCTCCAGCCCTGACCCCAGTGCTCAGCACTGCCCACTAGGGTGTGAGTCATAGTTTGAGGCCCACCTTTCTTTGCTTCGGGATGCTGGATGCCAGCTTGAGATCGAGGTTAGGAGGGAAGGAAATGAAAACCTTGGCCATGGGTAGAGTCATCAAGGCCTTGCCTGTGGTCGACAGGGCCTTAGAGCCCACCAGCTTGCTGTGCTGCAGTCTGAAGACCCGCCCCTGCGGTCGGAGCACGTGGGGAGAAGGCAGCCGGGCCTTGGCGTGGAGGCTGGGGAGGTGGTAAGGGGCTGTGGGAGTAAGGGAAGCTGTCAGGGCCTGGGGAGGCCCCAAGGACGACCAGCTGCCCCACAAGGTGTGTGCAGAGGGTGGGCGGGGGAAAGGGGAAGGGCAGGGGGAGGGCAGATGGAGCCCTCCCGGTTCCTCCTCCAGAGGCAATGGGGTGAACACAGGGTTTGAAGTCCACCAGACCTGGGTCTGCATCCCAGTTCTGCCCCTTCTGAGCTGTGCAATCTCGGGCAACTTCTTGAAACTTCCTGATACCTCAGCTGGAAAATGGGGATAACAGCACCTACCTTGCTAGGTTGTTATGAGGACTAAAGGAGCTGAGTAGGTAGCGGCACAGTGTAAACTGTTAAGTGCTGTACAAACATCAGTTCCTTTCCCCCAGAGGTGACTCTGCTTGGAGGCAAAGGCAGAATACTGCAGCAGGAAAAGCCTGGGCTCTGGAGAGAGATTAACCTGGGATTGAGTCTGGCTTCTTTGAGATGAGTATAACTGCCTCACAGAGTGACTACTTGGAGAGAACAATACTCACTTGGCTTTGTATTTTAAAAGGATACTTTGTGAATAGTGGCCTTTACTTGCTACTGGTAGCTCTTTGGTGGGGTGGCAAATCCCGGTGGCTGGGAGGGGCCTGGACAGCAGGAAGAAATTGCCTTGGGATGATAGGGTGTTTGGGGGAAATGGTCTTACCCAGGGCCTGGGGGTTCTTTGGATCCAGTGGCAATCTGTTCAAGGGCTGGGGTAGCCTGTCCCCACTAGCAAAGGTCATGGTGAAAATGCAGCCCATCCTGGTGCTGGGGGGGTCCCACTTCCAGAGACTGGGGCGAACCAGGGCTGTGGCACTTTCTGCCTTGCCTTTCTTCCCCTTTCCGGGGGCTGAGGTGACGGCAGTGGAGTCTGGCTTCTCACTGTGCCCCAGGCTCCTGGCCCCAGCAACTTTCCTAGAAGCTGACCTGTGGGTAGGGGTCCCTGAGTCCTTGCCTTCCCCAGAGCCTTGCTGGGTCAGCAGATGAGGGAGTGCTGGGCGGACCCCCATCCGCCGATGACACATCGCCATGGGCTTCTTGATGGTGGAGCCCTCTACCAGGAGCCGGATGCCCACATACTGGGGCACCTCCACAGCAGGCTGTGGGCAAGAAGAGGAGACAAGGCCCACTCAGACAGTGGTGCCGGGATCCTTGGCCCAGCAGGACCCAAGACAGAGATGGATGGGATTAATTTCTGAGGCATCTTGTCACGAGATATTTCTGGGCTGAGAAATGAGAAGCCCACCTCTGTTCTCTAAGGGATCTGGCCCTGGGGACCCGAATCAGTACCTAGAGAGTCCCAGAGCCCCAGGGATTGGTAACCCAGGGGAGTAGGGGTTACCTAGCCATGCCCCCACCATCACCCTTGCACCCCATTGCCCTCCTAGCTACCCCAGCCCCTGTTAGAATGTGTGTGGTTCCACTTCACAGGCTACTGCTGGTGGACAGCTTCTGGAACTGAGCCACATTCTCTGCACAGAGAATTTGAGTTATGACACCCAGACAGATAAGAGGCTTGGAGACTGCCTAGAGCCTCATATGACACCAAGGTATGAGGGAGCAGAAACTGAGAACCGTCAAGAACACAGTCTGTGGAGAGAATGAAGTAGCAAATATGCAGAGGGTGCAGACAAAAGGGTCTGGGAGAGGCACTCCCTGACAATTTTCTGTTCCTAGTAAGCCAAGCTGTACTTCTTGTAGCTGGGCTCCAGGAGAGCCCCTGTGCCTTGCCAACAACCTGCAGCTAGATCAAAGTGTCTTCTATGTCATTAAAGGATCCTGATTAGAATATATCTAAACATCAGAATCACATGGGGCTTGTTAAAAACACAGCTGTCACTCAGCAGGCTGAGGTAGGAGGATCACTTGAGCCCAGGAATTGGAGACTGCAGTGAGCTATGATGGCTCACACCTGTAATCCTAGCACTCTGGGAGGCCGAGGTGGGAGGACTGCCTGAGCTCAGGAGTTTGAGCCCAGCCTGAACAAGAGCGAGACCGTCTCTACTAAAAATAGAAAAAATTAGCTGGGCATGGTGGCATGCACCTGTAGTCCCAGCTACTTGGGAGGCTGAGGCAGAAGGATGGCTTGAGGCTAGGAGTTCGACACCAGCCTTGGCAACATAGTGAAACCCCATATCTACAAAAAAATTTAAAAATTAGCTGGGCGTGGTGGCATGGGCTTATAGTCCCAGCTACGTGGGAGGCTGAAGTGGGAAGACTGATTAGCCCAGGAGTTGGAGGATACAGTGAAGCTATGATGAGACCACTGTGCTCTAGCCTGGGCAACACAGTGAGACCCTGTCTCTAAAAATAATAATAATAATAATAATTGCTAAGGGGAGTGTATAGCTTAAATGGAGAGACCTGGTATCACCTCTGAAGTGTTCTTGCCTAATGTGTTTAACCTGAACCTCATCAAGCTGTTTGACCTAACTTCTAGTTTATGGGACATTCAGATAACAGAAGACGAAGTTAAATAACACCACAAGGAAACAATCAGATAAATTCAGAATGTGGGACAGTTCTACAAAACCACCAGCCCTGGTCCCTTCAAATGATCAAAACTATGGGGAAAGAAAAGGCAGTGGGGCTGACCTAGATTAAAAGAGATGAAAGAGACAATAAAACCAATAAAACCAATGCAAGGTGTGAGCCTTGATTCCCTGCTGGCCTAAAAAACAAAAACAAGAACAAAGCAGCAATAAAGACATTTGGGGGACAAAAGGACATTTGAAAAATGCAGATACTGTAGTCCCCAAGCCAGACATTTTGGGCCAGTCTCTGGGCTGTGGCCCCCTGACATCTAGACCTTTAGAAGGCTTTCCAGGTGGTTCTGGCCTGTGAACCAGCATCTGGGAACCATTGCACTATGACAGTACCTTTTTCTTTGGCTTTGTCATACTTTCCTGTCCTTGTATTTCCTCATTTGCATTTTTGAAATTAAAATGCCAGTGTATTAATTTAAGATATGATCAGTAACTGTAACAAAGACAAGGCCCCTTAAGTCATGGCGATTAGCATGTTCTCTCCCTGTAGCCAAACCTTGAGAGAAACCGAATTCTAACAGAAGGCACTTAATTAAACTGCCACATGAAATTATTTCCAGAGCTCAGAACCCCTGGAGATCGGTTTTCTGACTGATTTTTAAAAATCCTGTTCTATTCTACAAGTAGACTTAAATCTCTTTTTGGAATAGATGAGTAAAATACTGATAATAATAATGACAGCAGCCATCACTAATTGCCTTTTACTGTATGTTGAGGTACTTTTCAGGTGCTGCTATTTAGCATAAAACTCCTAACAACCTTATTAAGTAATAACAACATAGCTAAAACTTGTGTAGCCTTTACTATGTGTCAGGCACTATTCTAAAGTACTTATATCATCAACTCATTTAATTCTCACAACCTTATGTCTTGCTCTGTTGCCCGGGCTAGAGTGCCGTGGCGTCAGCCTAGCTCACAGCAACCTCAAACTCCTGGGCTCAAGCGAACCTCCTGCCTCAGCCTCCCGAGTAGCTGGGACTACAGGTGTCCACCACGATGCCCGGCTGATTTTTCTATGTTTCTGTAGAGACGGGGTCTTGCTATGTTGCTCAGACTGGTCTCAAACTCCTGGCCTTAAGCAATTCTCCCCCACCTCAGCCTCCCAGAGTGCTAGGATTACAGGTGTGAGCCACTGTGCCCAGCCTATTTTTATTCTTGGCTTACAAATGAGGAAACTGAGACTACCTAGAGGTTAGGAACTTGTCCAAAGTCATGCAGATCATAGTTATTGAGCAGGGATTTGAACTCAAGGAGATTCAGAGTCTGTGTTCTTAACATTATGTTATATGCCTCTCTAGAAATATTATCCACATGTATTAACTCATCTCATTCTCCCAAACCCCATGAGAAAGATGGTAATATTATCTCCATTTTATAGATGAGGAAACTGAGGCTCAAGTGATAAAATCACCTTGGTGAGACCAGGACTTGAACCCAGGTCTTGAACTGGGACTGACTGGAGAGCACTGTGCTCTACTATGGGGCTGCCTGGAAGAGGGGGCAGACTTCCTGGGGTCCTGCCCAGGCCTGACCACCTCACCTGCTTGTAGATGAGCTCAAAGGCTCCCGTGTCACAGTTGCGGTCCAGCCTCCGGTCGATGACCACTCGCAGGGTGTCAGCTTGCACGCCAGCACAGAGCCTGGTGGTGACAGCTGTGGAGGGTGCCATAGTGGGGCTAGCATTGATCTCGATCAGCCAGGGTTGGAAGTCCTCACCAAACACAAAGTCAGCACCGTAGAGCTCGAAGCTGGCCTTCCGACCCTGCACAGTGTCCTGGGAGGTCTGAAGTGCGTGGATCACAGCAGCCTTCATGCCAGGCACAATGATGGTGGACCAAGCGTTTGGGGCCCCCATCTCCTGCAGGTGGACCTGGAATCTCTGGCTGGACCACATGTTGTCTGGGGGCAGCAGTGGATGCCGATGGCACGAGTTCTCCAGGTGCTTCTGGATGGAGTTGTTGCACAGGTGCACTGAGCTGGGGCAGAAAGCAGGAAGCTGAGGTCCAGCCCCTGTGCCCTCCCACCCAAACTCAGGCAGGACAGGCAAACCCTGGACTGTTTAACTTGAGATGGGGCACTACTGGACGGCGGGACAAAAAGGACAAAGGCCTGGGCCTCACCACGTTCTTCTAGGGCCAGGACCAGTCTTATCTGTCAGGACTGCTCTGAGGGCACTAACTTCAGGGGCCACCGTATTAAGTGCCTTGTGCATAATTAACCCTCCCAGTGCTTGGAAGGTAAGAAGCTGGGTAAGAGTATGGCCCTGTAGTCACCAAGACGTGTTTAGGTCCCATCTTCACCATCAGCTAGTTGTGAGATCTTAGGCAAGTCATCAACCTGTGTGCTCCTCATATCTGTAAATGACAGTACCCACTTCATTTTTTTTTTTTTTTTTTGAGACAGGGTCTCGGCTCTGTCACTGGGCTAGAGTGTGGTGGTGTCATAGCTCACAGCAGCCTCAAACTCCTGGGCTCACGCAATCCTCCTGCCTCAGCCTCCCGAGTAGCTGGGACTACAGGTGTGTGCCACCATGCCTGGCTAATTTTTCTATTTTTTGTAGAAATGGGGTCTCACTCTTGCTCAGGCTAGTCTCAAACTCCTGGCCTCAAGTGAACCTCCTGCCTTGGCCTCCTAAAATGCTAGGATTATAGGTGTGAGCCACCACGCCCAGCCTTCATTGTGTTTTATGAAGAACAAGTGAGATAATATACACAAAGGCTTAGCAGATTACAGATGAAACACTCAATAATTAATAGCTATAATTATGAGTTTCATACTATTGCCTCCATTCTTTAGATGTGGAAAGTGAGGCTTAAACAGGTTTTCACCTGACCAAAGTCACACAACTTGGAAGGTGAAGAGATGCAATTTGAACCCAGGCTTCAACCGGGCTTCTTGTACCACCCCTGAGTTAATACCACATCTTGCCTTTATCCTGTTCAATTTTTCCTGATCTCCCTTCACCCTGCTCTACGTTTTCTTTCCTTTTTTTCCACATAACATGAACTACCTTTTAACCTATTAGATAATTTTACTCATGTCCATTGCTTGTCTATTTCTCCCTGCTAGAATGTGAGCTCTTGAGAATGGGGATCTTGTATTATTCACTGCTACATCCCAAGTGCCTAGAACAGTGAATGGCACAGGTGCATACTCCGTAAGCATGTGCAGGGTGGCGGGATGGCTGGCTGGATGAGGACCTGCCTGCCTGCCTGCCTGCCTGCAGAGTCTGTGTGGAGCCCAGCGTTGCTGCCTGAGTCCCCTGCACTGCCATTGCTTGCTAGCTCCCCAGCCAGACTGGGCGCTCAAGGGAAGTGAGGTGGGGCTCACTTGTCCAGGTTCTTCAGGGAGAAGGGCTGCGTGGAGAAGCGGATGTAGCTGTCTCGGTAGAACCACACGGTAAGTGGGTTCCAGTCGGTCACCAGGAACCACTGTCTCAGGTCAAACTTGGTGCCAAAGATGAGCAGGGGCCGCTCGATATACTTCTGCACCACCCACTTGCCGTCCTTCATCATCATGGGGTTGCCGTCCACCAGCTTCAGCATCTCCTCCAGGTGGTCCATACACATGATGCCTAAGAGGGGAGAGGGTGGTCTGGGATCAGGAGGTCAGGCTTAGGCTAGGAGAAGGGCCAGGGGACCACAAGCAGCTCATCATAATCTCTCACCTCACAGAACTGATAGGGCCGAGCAGGTAAGACTGCCTCCCTCACTCAGAACCCTGTTCCCTTTGGGAAAGCCAGGAATTTGCAAAGGATTTTAAATTTTTTCTAATTAACCAGTTTTGTTTGACTGAAAAGGAATCTATGCATGGATAAAAATTTAAATAGTATTGGGCTTTTCAAAAAGCATGTGCACATATTATTCTTCCCCCAATAGTTAACACCATAAAACAAAAACAAAAATTAGTACAAAAGAGTATAATACAACAAAAAATATGTCTCCTCTAGAGGCAGCTAATTGCTGCTTCCAGGTGCTTGCGGGTATCCTTCCAGGTTATGTGAGAGTGTATAGTCTATATGTGCCTTGGTTTCATAGGATTGTATAAATTAAAGCATGTTAAGGATTTCTAGGCACTTGGTGAGCATTCAGTAAATGTTAATTCCTATCATTATTATTACTTGTAGAATAAATTTCTAGCCATAGATTTGCTGGCTCCAAGGTTATGTGCATTTTTCATTTTATATTGCCAAAGATGTTCTACCAATTTGCAGTCCTAATGAGAGTATATGAGACTGTTTGCCCACATCCTACTCAACATTGTTTTTTTTTTGCCTACCCCGCCCCCTCAACACTGTTGATTGATTGATTATTTATTTATTTTAGCCATTCTCCTAAGAAAAATATGGCATCTTATTTTAATTTTATCTCATTCTGAGGTTATCTTATGCTTATAAGGTATCATTTTAATGCTAGTAAATATCATAATCATGTTACAAAAGAAACATACACACTCACAAATCAATCTCAATACTTCATTGTTTAGGCCCCAAAGAAGCCTGATCACTTGCCAGTGGCACAGAAAAACTTGTGACTGGTTTCTAGACCAGATCTTTTTTCAAAATGGCAAAATCAATCCCCAGGATTCCCAAGGATATGATGGCTTGTATATCAAAAGATTAAGATTCATGCCCTTTGACCCAACAATTTCATTTCAGTTTATCCTAAGGAAATAAATGGAAAAGGCCACAAAGATATCTGCACGGGATGTTCATCATAATGTTGCTTATAATAGCAATCAATAAATGAACAAATAAATAGGAAGAAACTGGAGTCCATCGAAATATCCATCAGAAAAGGATTAGATAAATCTATGAAGGTACATCCAAACAAGATGAGACTATGCAGCTGTAAAACAGAATGAGGTAAGAGAGTACATACTGTACTTTTATATAAGTGATTGATTGAATGATTATAGACAGTGCCTTGCTTTGGTGTTCAGGCTAGAGTACAATGGTGTCATCATAGCTCACTGCAACCTCAAACTCCTGGGCTCAAGTGATCCTCCTGTCTCAGCCTCCCAAAGTGCTAGGATTACAGGCATGAGCCACTACTCCCTGCCTATACAAAATTTAAAAACAGGCAATCTATGGTCTTATAAGTCAGGATAGGAGTTACCATTGTGGGGAGGTAAAGATTAGGAGGAGGTATGAGAGGGGCCCTTTAGGGTACAAGTAATGTTTTATCTCTTTTTTTTTTTTGAGACAGAGTCTCACTATGTTGCCCAGGCTAGAGTGCCATGGCATCAGCCTAGCTCACAGCAACCTCAAACTCCTGGGCTCAA
>NW_012134636.1:1882646-1892100 GCF_000956105.1 Propithecus coquereli | reverse complement strand
TTTCTAAGGTAAAAAAAGAAAAAAACCCAATGCTGGTTTTGACATGACACCCTCAAGAGGAGGAGTGTGTCTCAGAGTCTGGAGCTGCAACAGCTTTACTTGGGCATAAGAAAACTCATCCAAGAGCAGTATTTGGAGAGATCTAGTGCCGTCTGTTTTCTATATCTCAGGACATGACCCCACCTTGCTGCCTCTTCTATTTAAATTCCATTCACATTTGGCTAAGCAGCCAGAATAGTAGCTAAAAAAAGCACCTACATAGCAGTTACTATGTAAAGGCACAGGATCTAAGTACTCTACATTTGTTATGCTCATTTAATCCTCTTGGGAAGGTACTGGCCCCGTTTGAGTGATGATGAAGATGAGGCACAGAAGAGATGAACTAACCTGCCCAAGGCCTTACAGATAGAAAGACACAAAGCTTGGGTTTGAACCCAGCTTAAGGACATGAATCCATGTCCTTAGCCACTATGCTGCACCCCACAAGGATGCATTGGTTAAATCTAAAAGCCCTTAGATGGCAAGCAACTAACTGCACATGAGCGTCACTAATCCTAACTAAAACATGAGCCCAAACTCTGAATGCAGAAGAGGACGGGCTGGTGTCATCATCACAGCAGCCCACATTCATGGGTGACCACTCTGTGCCAGCACTGTGTCTTTAGATGCACCTCTTCATTTAATCCTCACCTCGCAGGAGGCATTATTGTCATCCCCATTTCACAGATGAGGAAACTGAGGTTCAGAGAGGTGATATATTAATAACTTGCTCAAAGTCACACAGAATACTAGTAGCAGAGCTAGGATTCACAAACCCATGCAGTCTGGTTCCAATAGAGCCTGCACTATTAACCTCTCTGGCCCCTAGTTGGGGAAACAGGTCATGGGGTGCTGGTGCAGGAAGCAGGGACTGACCCCTACCTCGTCCGCGGGACTTGGCTCCTGGCTTCACAATCCAGACGTTGCGATCCCCTTCCATGTCGATCTGGGGTACCACGGCCTGCAGCTGCTGCAGAATGTCCTCACAGCGCCGGACCTGAGTGTCTAGATGCCTGAGTTCTGCCCCCTCGCTGTATGGAGATGATGGCACTTGGGAGGGCTGGGATTGGGGTCCAGTGGGTGGACAGGGCCAGGGGAGACACAGGCTGCCCAAGGCCATGGTCCAACGAGCTTTGGTTACGCCCTCCCCCTACAGATCCAGGTATGTTCCTCCCAAACCTCTGTCCCCACCCTCAAGCCACCTCCCAAATCCTAACCTGCCCAGACTACAGGAATGAGGAAAGTCGAGAAAATTCCATTTCCCACATGCCCCCCAAACTCCAACACTCCACCTCTGCTACCTCCCTTCCAGTACATTAACACTGCCTTCGGCAGAATTCACTCATTCTGGCTCCTAACGATGGGGCACCACCGTGTGCCAGGCACTGGGCCAGGGCTTTCCATACAGTATCACTAATCCTTTCAAAGGCTTTGCCAGGGACGTATTACTGGTCCCATTTTAGAGAAATGTAAACTGAAGCCTGGAGAGTGAAGGGCCTTAACCTAAGGCCACACATTACATTGAGTGGCTCAGCCAGGATTCAGACTCTGTCCTGCCTGACTCCTGCACCCATGTGTTTCTTGGAGTTTATTCCCCTCCTAATCTGTGCCTAACACTGGCTGACAGATGGGTCCCTTTCTCGTCTAACTGCTTTCAGGCCCATCTGTATCACACCTCTCCTGGCTTTGTTCTCTCCCCACCATTTGCCCCCGCCTGACACATACATTGTTTGTCTATTGTCTGTCTCCCCCACTAGAACGTAAGCTCCATAAGAACACAAACATTTTTTGTAGTTGTTGTTTTCTGTTGTATTCCCATCCCTAAGCACTACACCTGGCACTTAGCAGGTGTCCCTAAAAGTTTGTTCAATGAATAAATGGTTGGCTAAGTAAATGCTTTGGCAGGAGCTTGCCTCGGCAACTGGGCTGCACAGATGGGTTCATGGTTCATGGACAAAGAAGGACCTGTTCTCTACAAGGCAGAAAATGTCCTGAACTAACCCAAGTCACAAAACACTGCAGATGGCTGCCTTATCCAAACTCTCCCATTTCTTTTCTTCTGACTGAATAGGAAGGAAGCCTCCACTAGATGCTAACCTCTCTCCAACATCTTAGCCTCTTGAATGTCTCTGGCCATGGAGAGAGGTTCTCTCTTTTTTAATGAGGAGGCAGCGGCCATTGGGGCAGTGCCAGGAATAGGGAGAGCCAGGTGGAGGGGACTTGGCAAGGTCTCCCAGGAACATTCACACCTAAGTCCTGATGAACTTTTCCATGGTCCATGGAATAAAGTATCTGCTCAGTAAATCTGTGATGTGGCCCAGGAAAATGTCACATGGCAGGAGCACGTGTAATTTGAAAAAGTATGTTCAATATGATTTTATATTTAGCAAAAAAGAAAAAAAACAGTATTTTTGTGGAAAGTCAACCTTGATAAAAGCCAGGCTGGTGAGGCATGGATTTGTTTTTTAAAAGCTGAGAAACAGGGCCGGGCGCCGTGGCTCACGCCTGTAATCCTAGCACTCTGGGAGGCCGAGGCGGGCGGACTGTTTGAGCTCACGAGTTCGAAACCAGCCTGAGCAAGAGCGAGACCTCGTCTCTACTGAAAATAGAAAGAAATTGGCCAAACAACTAAAAATAGAAAAAATTAGCCGGGCACGGTCGCGCATGCCTGTAGTCTCAGCTACCTGGGAGGCTGAGGCAGGAGGATCGCTTGAGCCCAGGAGTTTGAGGTTGCTGTGAGCTAGGATGATGCCACGGCACTCTAGCCCAGGCAAGAGAGTGAGGCTCTGTCTCAAAAAAAAAAGAAAAAATAAATAAATAAAAGCTGAGAAACATAGCAATACATGTTGAATGAATGCATGCATGCTAGTTATCTGTAGTGAACCACTCAACACTGTCTGTTATATGATGCAATATTTTACGTAATCCTGACTTTGGGGATATTCCTGCAGCCCTCTAGAACTTTCCCCACACCGGAAATGAAAAGGACTCACGTGCTTCACACCCAGTGTTCTAACTCAGCCTTGATAATTCTTAATCTAAGAAGGGTAACTTTAAATTTTCTCATAGCTAAGGGGCAAGTACAGGGTCACCTAGCTGTCATTTTCTGACATTTAGAAAAGATACAAATGAATTCTTTGCTAATGATGTGGGTTTGCAGCTATGTCCTTCATTCAAAGTTCATTCATTAGTTCTTCAGCCTCCTCTATGGAGTAATTAAATCTGTCCATTCCTTTCTATTAACGTCACCCCAGCTGAGACCCTTAGCACTCCCACCTGGCCTGTCGCAAGCCTCCTACCTTGAGCTGTGTCCCCCTTGAGAGAAGGGGCTGTGCTCCATTTCTGGAACCCAGCAATGTTTGGCACGTAGGAGATGCTCAAGAAATGCTTGCTGAGTGGTCTCCTGCCTTCAGGGCCCTTCTCCCCCAAGTCCTTCCTGTACGCTTCTGCTGAGTGGAATCTCCCTAAAGCAGTACCAGTGTCATCTTGATCCTCCCTTCTCCTGCCCAAGAATCTTTTTCCGAAGTGTGTTCTGAAAACACTACCCCTCAGGATGCTGGGACTTGGAAGGAGGACACTGAGCTCACCTGAGTCCAGGATATACTTCTCCCCCCGACCCCACTCCCTCCCTCCTTCTCTGAGAGGTTTATACCACCAATAGGTTCTGGAAGGTCCTGCATCAGAAAGCCTGTTTAATTAACCTTGCTTAAGCTAATGTTTTCTAAATTTCATTGACGATAAAAGCCCTTTTTTCATAAAATCTACTTACTTCCCTCAATGCACTTTGGGCAATGATCCCCAGGAGAAAATCTAAACGACTTGGATTCCTATTTCGCGAGTGCACACTATGAGCCTGTGCTGAGCACACAATACAGACTATCCTGTCCAATCCCATCTTCGAAGAAGACATTATTTTTAAATCTATTTTGTGTTCGAGAAAAGTAAAGTTCAGAAAGATTAGTGATGTGCCCACGGTTACAAAGCTTGCAAGTTGCAAAGCCAGAACTTTAACCCAGGTCTGCCTCACGGCACAGGTCATGAGGTTAGTGACGGTGCTGTGCCAAGACCCAGGAGGAGTGGTTTGGGCCCTATCACGGAGGCATGGGAGTCCATGAGGGTTCCTGAGCAGAAGAGCAGAGCGAACAAAAGAGGGAGGCTTGGGGAAGAGGTGGGGGCTGCAGTAGACAGAGAGGGTCTTTCCCTAAGCACCTGCCCATGGCCCACGGCCCGTGGCCCTGGCTACAGAGGTACTCACTGGACCACTTGGTAGTAGCGCTGCAGGAAGAGGGACCAGCCCTCAGGGCTAAGGTACAGCGGGGCCTCCAGGTCTTTGTCGATGTCCATGTGGGCCAGGTTGCTAAGGTGCTCCTCGCATGCACACAGAGCTTCATCCACAAATTCTGGGGACACTGACACTAGCTTTTTTCCCTGTTTCATGGGCTGCTTGTCTCCTGTAGAGATAGGGAGGGGCCTGTAACTATCCCACATCCAGGCAGGTCACCTGACACAGGCCACAGCCCTCACTGTCCTGAGGCCTTGTCACTTACCCTAAAGACACCCGAGGCCCAGCACGAACCTAGATAGATCCCCTACTGCCCTGGGATTTGTCATTTACCTGAGGCTTCGCTCTAAATACACCTATAACTCTAGCACGGGCCCCTGGCTCCCACTGTCCTAGGACCTGTCACTCACTTGAGGCTCCACCCTAAATGTCCCCAAGGCCTCACAGCACCTATATACCCAGCACACACCTGCGGCCTCTCTGCTCCTGGGACCTCTAACTCACCTGAGGCCCTGCCTAAGATGCACCTGGGAGCCTTGGCCTAGGGGAACCCAGTTATACATGAATCCCCTCCCCCGAATCTGACATGGCTTCTTAAGTCCACACACCAGAAATCCAGACCCCCTCCCAGAATCCTGACATATATCTACAAGCCTTAGCCCACTGAAGCGCTAACCTACATGTGCAACACTACCACTGCAAGGCCCTGACACACACCTGAAAGTGATAAACCAGGAACTGACCCCTTGGAGGACCTGATGCACAGCCAGCGCCTTGACTCACCCCGAACATCTGTAATGCTCTGAAAATCCTGATGTACAATGGACGCCCTCACACCCCTGCAGCCTGACCTATGCTACGAGACCGTAAGCATGGGGTCTCTGGCCACACGCAAGGCCCCTGTGCCCCTGATCCTGGCACAGAACAGTTTTCCTTGTATGTGACACAACCAGGAGTCAGCGATGGGGAGGTCTGCCTCTGGAAGAGGCAGGGATTTTCCTCATCCTGTGGAGCTGCCCCTTCCCTGAATCCCTTGCTAATGGGTCCTTGGATTATAGGACTAGGGGTGTGGAGGTAGGAGCTAAATCTAGCAAGAAAAAGGGCAAGCAGTGGGTTGGGCTGCCAAGCAGTGATAGTGAGGGTCCCTTTGCATCCCCCTCCACTCCCAGCTGCTCCTTCAGGCACAAGGGGTCCTCAGGCCACGTGTAAACTGCCTGGTTTCACTGCTTCCCCCTCCTCAGAGACCTGATGGTCACAGGCAGAGATGGACGTGTCTTCTTAATCTGTCCTCTCTATGGAGCCCGGCCACATGCCAGGCCCATGGGAGGGCTGAAGGAGGCAGTGGAACAATTAACAGATGGATAGGAAGACAGGTGTGTAGGTGGTTGGGTCAGAAGAATGGATGAGTGGATGGATTGGAGGATAGATAAGTAGTAGATAGGAGGATGGAAAGGTAGGTGGACAGATGGGTAGAGGACCTGTGGAAGGATAGGTAGGAAGGTGGAGAGCTGATGTCAGGTAGATGAACGAGATCTCCCATTGGTGGACATGTAGGTAGATCGGTGAATGAATGGATGAGTAGATGGATGGATGGAGAGAAGGGTGGGTGGATGGATGGACAGGTTGGTGGGAAGGGTGGTGGATAGGCAGATGGATGTGGATAATACATAGATGTGAGGATGAACAGGTGGGCGGGGGATGACTAGATGGGTGGAAGGGTGGATGGGTGGGAGGATAAATGGGTGGGGGAGTGGAGGTAACCATAGTACTTACCCAAGGCCTCTTCCTCTTCTGCCTGGATAGAGTACGACTTCCACTCAGACTTCACCACCAGCTTGAGAACGTTGCGGGCAGCTGTCAGCCAGAAGTCCTCTGCTCCCAGGGCAGGGGATACCCTGCTCAGCCCCTAGGCTCAAGGCCTGTTCTGGTTCCGGAACCTGATCATGACTTGCCCCATTTTGGATCCGGAACCTGACTTTACCTTTTCTGACTCTAGAACTGGGTTAGAACTTGCTCTTGTTTCAGTTGTAGAGCCAGACCCCAAATCTGACCTGACTTGGCTCACATTCTGCCTTTAGAATCTTGCATGGACCTGTTACCTGATTTATTTCTTGTTCTCAATCCATTTTTTATACTTATTCTAGCCTGAGAACCAGACTTTGGTCCAAATCCTATTTCAGATTTGTAATGCAGTCTAAACCTAGCATTTAATCTGCATCCAAATTATGAATTTAAAACATATTCTGGAGTTGGAGCTTATTCTGCCTTAGAAACCCAAAGCCTACAGCCTTTTGTCGAACCCAATCCAACCAGTGGAACTTGACATAGGCCTGGAACCTATTCTGGATTCCAAACTCAACTAACTGACCAACGTTAGAACCTGCTCTAGAATATAAGCTAAGCTACCTAAGCTTTTCTGAACGTCAGGGCTAACCAAGCTAGGAGGCTCATTAAGGGAGGGCACCGTTAGGGAAAGATAAGGATCGGGGAGAGAGAAGATCTGCTGGGGTAGAGGAGGGCGTGAGAAGAGACCAGATCCTCTCTGGTATGAGCCAGCGCTTTGGCCCTGGTCCTTCAGCCTGAGGGGCCCAGGCATGGGGCTGGGGGTCTCCTTACCTATGAAGGCTTTTTTGTCATCCTCAGCCCCCAGGCGGTAGCAGCGTGGGAAGAAGGAGTCGGCATCCGCCTCATCAAACCATGGCAAATTCCGGAGATTGAGACATAGGCCCACCTATGGAGTTAGCTGCTGAGGGGGCAGGGTGGGACTTGCCCAGAGAGCTCCAAGGGACTGCCTCACACTCAGCACACATCCAGACAGCTCGGGAAGACCTTGCCCCTGCCCCACTTGCTAGGCCTGACTTGCTCACATCTATCTCCATGTGTTTGCCTGGGCAGCCCGCTCTGCCGAGAATGCCCCACATCCTTCCTGTCCACCCTTTCACATTCTTAAAAGCTGCCTCCTCCAGGAAGCCTTCCCGGCCCTCACTAACAATCTAATGGCAGGTCACAATTATATAGCCCTTCATCCTTGCCACAAACCCAGAACATAGGCCTTAACTAGTATTCTCACTTAAATGAGGAATGAGATTCAGAGAGGTGAAGTCACTTGCTGAGAAACCCAGGGAAGACAGAATGGATCCATCAGCCAGATATCCTCTGCTTAGGAGCTAAGGGCCCTCTTGCTCACTGTCATTGGATTTTTGGTGTTTGTTCCAGCTCCAGATCCCATTTGAATCCTGGGGCCCGTTTCAGTCATTACGTTTACATGTGCCAGATATCATGCAGGGGCTGGATTGGAACCCAGGCCTGTCAGACTCCAAGTCTCACCGAATTGTATACCTCCCCCTCTCCTGAGAATTCCTTCTTCCTGACAAGGGTATCAGGGAGCAGGGTTGCCAGCCCAAGGGCTAGGGGTATGGAAGCTGTCCTGCCCACTCCTCTGGGGAGCCCACCTTTGTGGTAAAGGAGCCAGCTCGGGCATAGTGGTTTATCATCTGATCCTTGGAGAGGAAGCGACAGTCCAGCACATCCCGCCGAGTGGTCCAAATGAAGTAGGGGGTCTCATTCCGAACCATGCGGGACTGGGGAGCGGGGAGGAGACAGACACAGAGAGGCCAGTGTGGGCAGCATGGCCTGAGGCTGCTTCTCCCCACCCTGCTGAGCAAGGTAGGTGAACAGGAAGAAGAGGATGCTTCCAAGGTGGCCTCTGGCCCACATGCCATCTTTGTGTAAGGCAAGAAAAGACATCTCTTCCTCCAGGGCACATGCTTGGTGAGCAGAGAACAGGCCAGCCTTTCAGTATCCCTTTGGCTGGGTGTCCCTAAGCAGTGATGAAGCTGCACAACTGAATACCACATGTTGTTCTGGCCCAAGCCCGTCAGTGACTTGCCCAGTGGCAGGACGGTGACTCCAGGTTGATGGGCACACAGCATGGGACAAATGCTCTCTCATGGACCCCACCTCCCTCTATCCTTCCTACAACTCTGGGTGGTAGGATTATTAATAACCAACATTACCACATGCTGGGCCCTGTTCTAAGGGCTTTTCATGTCAACTCATTTAATTCTCACCACAACTCATGAAGCAGGGGCCACTGTTAGCTCCATCTCACAGTCGAGGGAACCGAGGCACAGGGAGGCTAAGTGACTTGCCCAAGGGTTCACAAGGTTGAGCCATATGAAACTGCCAGCATTCAACCTTTCCTGACATACAGAAATGGCAATCTCACGTAGTTTAACTTAGTAAGCGGTGGTGCCAAGGTTTGAACCTGTGTCCTCACTTCAGCATGCATGTACTCCACGCCATCATACCAGCTTCTTTCAGAGCTGTTTAAGCCCTTCCTTCCATCCTTCACTTGCCACGGGCAGAGGAAGGAGACGAACTATGGGGCTATTTGGAAAGGGGAAGTGCCATGCATGGAGGCTGTGCCAGCTTCTGATACAACCTAGCAGAGTTCTGTGGGCCTAGCCAGCCTTCAGAGAAGCAATCGGTGTTTACTATAGATAGGGAAACTGAGGCCAAGAGAAGGAAAGGACTTGTCTGAGGTCACCCAGCTGGATGGACACCAGTGCCCTCCTTCTGACTAGGCAGCCCCTGCCAGCCCCTGGGCCCTCACCATCAGAGCATGTGTCCCATCTAGGTCATCAAATTCCAGAAAATCATCGAAGTTGAACAGCTGTGGTGGCCGGAACTCCTCATCCTCATCTTCATCCTCTGTGGTTGCAGAGCCCAGGCCCGATGAGGCCCCGTCCCTGCCCCATAGGTCCCTCAACCCTAGGACAGTAGGAACTAAAGGAAAGGGACTCAGGAGGGCAGCTTCTCGCCAGGCAGGGAACTGCTCACCATCCTCAGTGGTGTCACTATCACCCATCACTGAGCTATCCAGATCCTTCTGGGGTGGCGACAGAGTGGTGCCTGAGCGATGGACCATCTTCTTCTCCACCCAGCCCCTCCGGCGCAAGAGACACCGGATCACTGGGTAACGGCCTTGGATCGTAAAGATCTTCTTCTGCTATAAGGTGAGAAATGGATACTCGTTCAACAAGTATTGCCTAAGTGACAGACATAGGGGGTATAAGGGTGACTCAGACAGCTATGGTCTCTGCCGTCAGGAAATTTTTTTTTTTTTTTTTT
>NW_012134636.1:1879931-1882030 GCF_000956105.1 Propithecus coquereli | reverse complement strand
TCCACAGAGCTGGGCAAATGGCAGTTCAGGCAGAGGGAAAGCATGTGCAAAGGCCTCAAGGCCTTGAGGGATGACAGGTTTGGGCAGGAAAATCAGAGCATGGTTTGAGACATGAATTTGAGACGCTTGTAAGTTCTGTGGGTGGAGATGTCAAGTAGGAGGCCAGATCTACAGGGTGTGGAGTTAGAGGCTGGGCTATCAAAGTCTATGGGGTGTAGCACACTGACTGCACTCAGAGCCAAGGAGACAGGCAAAGGAGACAGGTGTGAGCAGGGATCCAGGGAATCACTAATGTCCAAGGAACCTTCAAAGGCAACTGAAAAGCAGCAGCCAGGAAGGGAGAAAGGAAAAGTAGGCGTGCGCGGTCAGACAGCCAAGGGGAGGGTGTGTGGGGCAGCAGTGCAGAATGACACAGGCTGCCCAACCAAGAACAGGACGGAAAAAGGCTTGGCTCCCTGGGGGTCACCAGTGATCTTGACTAGAGTGGTTTCCCGTGGGAGTGGGGGAGCGAATCCAGGTAAAGAAGTAGAATAGTGAGTAGACAATTCTGCCAAGAAGTCTGGCCGTGAAGTGGGAGTGAAAAATGGGGAGGTAGTTGAAGATGGGCAGGGGGGTCAAGTTTTTTGTTTTTTAAGGATGTGACAAAACAGTCGGGGGTGGGGGCAAGCCCAGCCGCCCACAGGGCCCTTTCTAGGCACCCTCCCCCACTCCCGCTCCGACCTTGACAGCTCTCTCCACGTGGATTTTGGCGTTTCTGAGGCGGCCCATGTGGTGAGACGCCTTGGGGAATCCTCGCCAGAAGACAAGGGAACCTGCAGAAAGATGTGGAGTAGGGGCGGGGTAGGCTGGGGCTTAGCCTGGGGGTTTCAGCCTAGGATCTTTTCCGGCCCTGATGCCCACGCCTCTTCCTCCACCCATCATCCGGATGCCCACCCTCTGCCGCTCTTCTCCCAACCCCCATTCCCTCCATCCCAAAGTCTTCTTGTCCTCGTAGCCGCCACGGGCCAGGGCATGCGGGCCGCTCTGGGCCTCACCGTCCCGAGGGGCGGGATCGTCCAGGACCGGGCTGTGCGAGGGGACGAGAGGGTGGGGATCTGCGGCGCCCAGGGCGTGGGTGCCGGGGCCGAGCATATTGGAGGCGCGGCCTAGCCGGCGCGCAGAGGCGGGGCTGCCGGCCGGGCTGATGCAGCCTGCGCGATCCTCCTCGGGCCGCGCGGAGGCGGGCCCAGGCCAGGACACCCTCCCCGGAGGCAGGTAGTCGGAGCGGTGCGTCCAGGGCCACAGGGCGGGGGAACTGGTGCATGGCTCCGGCGGCTGCGGCTTCTGCGGCCAGCTGTATCCCGGGCGGCCCTCCGGACCGTACCAAGCGGCCGAGCCCAGGCGCACAGGACCCAGCTCCCCCGCGCCCAGGAGCAGCGCCACGCCAGGGCCCTGCATGCGCCCCTTGCCGCGCGCCCTCCCAGCGCCCCAGAGCCCGCCTCCCCTCCGGGGAGGGCCCCGGCGAAGCTCCAGCTGGGTCCTCCGTTCCGAGGCCCCGCCCTCTGTTTGCTGTTGCCTTGGAAACCATTCCCTGGGCAAAATCAGACGGCTAGTGGCGGGTTCGGAAACTGCCGTGGGCCTCAGAGCATTGGAGCGAGTGCTTTCTCCGTACTCGGGACTTCATCTTTATGAGGTACCAGCCCCTTTATGAGCTGGACACTAAAGGTGGAAGCGAAAACTGGGCCACGTTATTACTAATGTCGTGGTTCTTTATCCAGCATTTCCTGTGCCGGCAGCCTTAGGGCTTGAGTCATTCCACAGTATCTATAGGCACTGATGAGTGGTCCCTGACCTCATGGAGCTTACAGCCCAGTGTGGGGAAATAAAAAGTGACAAAGGAATAAAATCGCTGTAGGTATAAGGGCAGTGAATGAGCAATGAGCTGCAACCAGGAAAGGGGCACACTTTTTTTTTTTGGAAGAGATAGTGTCTTGCTCTGTTGCCAAAGCTGGAGTGCAGCGGTGTGCTCACTGCAGCCTCGAACTCCTAGGCTCAAGTGATGCTCCTGCCTCAGCCTCCCAAGTAGCTGGGACTACAGGCATAGTGCACCACCACGCCTG
>NW_012134636.1:1859820-1879201 GCF_000956105.1 Propithecus coquereli | reverse complement strand
CTCACTCTCAAACTCCATGTTATCTCTCTGAAGTGTTGCCTTTCGGTCATGGAAGTACAAAGCAGGGGCACTTTGAGAGGCAAACTCCACCAGTGCCCATTCAGGCAGCGTCCAGGGAAGAGTACCCTGGGTGAAGAACCTACCTTTGTTAAGTCACTGCGTAGATCTACTCTTACAGTGAAGGTGGGACCCCCACCTACCTGTCCAGCTGACCCCAACCACTGAGACCACCTTTCCCAACCTGCCTTTGGCTGGTGGCTGTGTTTCATAAAAAGCATGCCCCCCAAGAGAGAATCCACTGATTGGCAACCATCCAGACTGTTCTAATTGGCCTGCAATTCTGGTTTTAGGGACTTTGGACCCTGGAAGATAGATCTATGACAAATGAGGGTTGTGGTTGGCTCACCCAGGCAATGCTGTTCTGTGAGGGTTGTTGAGTGACCAGCTGCCATACCCTAGTAATCACCCAGCTTCACCATGAGCACCTTTAACATTCACTGCAAAGCTAGAAAATAACCATGTGCCCCAGAGGAAGGACACCTAATTCAGCAAGGCAGGATGGGGAGGTCACAGAGATAATGTCATAAAGGGGATGATAGCTGTTCAAGTTGCCACCACCCCCTCCCTCCTCCCTTTAACATTACTTTGTCCTCCCCTTCAAAAGAGATTCCCTTGGCCATCTGAAGGAATCCCTTTTGAAAGCTCAATTCAAAGGCCAACCCTTCTTGAAGCTTTTCCTGACACCTAAATATACCCCCTCCAGGGCCCCAGACTTGTAAAATTAGTATGACACACTTCAGGCCACGTGCAGAGGCTCACTCCTGTAATCCTTGCACTCTGGAAGGCTGAGGCAGAGGATCACTTGAGGTCAGAGTTCAAGACCAGCCTGAGCAAGAGTGAGACCCTGTCTCTACCAAAAATAGAAAAAAGTTAGCCAGGCATGGTAGTGCAAGCCTGTAGTCCCAGCTACTTGGGAGGCTGAGGCAGGAGGATCGCTTGAGCCCAGGAGTTTGAGGTTGCTGTGAGCCAGGGCAACAGAGCAACACTGCCTCAAAAAAAAAAAAAGAGAAAGAAAGAAATACTTCAGTGCCCCTATTTACACACCTAGCTCTTTTACTGGACCCCCAAGTCCTTTCAAGGCAGGGGTAACATCCCCCATGCCTACATATTGGAAGTTATCAAACAGCTCCAGATACCAGGCTATTTAATAATGAACAGCTATTGCTCATTCAGTGCCTGTGTGGCAGGGGCTGTGTCAGACTGTTCACATTCATATCTCCACTTAAAAAACGGAGGCAGAGAATGTAAACAACTTGCTCAAATTTAGCAACAAGGGTCAAGACTCAAACACAAGTTTTTTTGTTTTTTCTTTGTACTTTAAGGTATCACTAAGGTCTACCACTATTCAATAGAACTTTCTGCAATGATGGAAATGTCTATATATGAGCACTTGAAATGTTTCCAATGGGACTGAGAATTTTAAACTTTATTTAATCACAATAATTGAAGATTAAATAGCCACATGTGGCTAGTGATTACTGTCATAGCACAGGCAGAAGTCTCTCCTCTTGCTCACTGGCTGAGAGGTTTGAGGCAAGCTATTACATCTCCTGCTTGGAACCTCAGTTTCCTTATCCATGAAATGGGATCATTTTTTCTCTGAGGTTACCTTTTAGCGCAAATGAGATCATTATGTGAAAAGCACCAAAACTATACAGGCAGAGACAGTTTCAGAAATGGATGGTGCCTGGACTGCAATGAAAGAGGTCTTCGGGCTGGGGCCCTTGGCAGGGATAATGGTAGAACCAATCCAGAGACTGTGTCTGGTGAAGAGCTCTGGGCCCAAGTACCAGCCATATGGTCTCAGGGGAAAAAAAGCCCCACCTCTCCTCCTTTCACATAACACACAGAGCACAGACCTCACGCAGCCCCAAAGGGGCAAGAAAAGACTTTAATTAGGGGAAGGAGGCTCCACCAGAATAGAAAAGGGACAGCGAGCGTGGGAGCAGAGGAGCCAGAGCAGGCAGGAGGGGGGCCTGGCCAGGAAGCTCTGGAGGACTCACCCCTCCACCTCTGGTGCAGGCACTGCACTGATAGACAAGGCGAAACAGTGGCCCCCCCTCAGCTGGGAGGGCACCAAATGGCCCCTACAGCCAGAGGTTGCCTGGCTTTTGAGCCCCAGCTCCTAGGCATGACCGGTGGTCACCGATTCAGCCCTTGTCCCCAACCAGTGCTGGGTGGCCATCTTCAGGCAGAGCTCAGGAAGCTGGCAGAGGGTCCCCACCACTTATGCTGGCCCAAGGAGGCTTGGGAATAAACGGGCCCGGGAGAGGAACTGGAGTCTGAACCTTCTTCCCCTCGACGTGGGGTGGCATGGGGAAGGAAAGGTAGTCGCCTTCTGGCTCCAGGCCTGCCCAGACCCACAGCGACCAATAAGGTACAATCACTGGGACCAGTCACAGCCACTGGAGGAGGAGGCTGTTTGTTTAAAAAAAAAAAAAAAAAAAAGACAAAAAGGCTACAGTCTCCTACAAGCACAGAGTTTAAGTTTCAAGACATTAAAAAAAAATCCGTCCCAGCCCAGGGGACTGAACTTGAGAAGCCAGCCTGACCAGGCATGTGTGGCCGTGGGGCAGGTCCACTGCTGCTTTCTTGCCCAGCTAGCAAGCACACCACCCCCCTCCCACATCTAATGCCCACCCCGACCCAGCTCGTCGCCGCCGCCGCCACCGCCGCCGCTCTGGGGAGTGACTCCAGGACGCCTTCGCAGAGACACGGGGGAGTGTGGGGGGAAGGCCACGAGATCCAACCAGATGGTTTAAAACTGTCAAAAGAACCAAGAGGCAAGGGCATGGTGATTATTATTGTATCCTGGTGGGCCTGCTCTGGGGAGGTGGGCTGATCTGAGAGCTGCCACTGTGCTCAGATCTCTGAAGGGCAGAATTGGGTCCCAGGACACGCTGTGGTCATGCTGTACTTCAGCCAGCATTCAGCAGTGGCCTGTGAGTACTATCCCCAAACCCAGTGCTAAATAAGGCAGAAAAAGTAACAGTAATGATGGCTTCTCCACGGCTGCCCTGGGCCGTGTCATGGAGGCTGCTATAAAGCTCTGTCAGTGTCTTGCAGGGTGAACTGAGGTGGCTTGCTTTAGTCATGGGGGCACACATGCAAGTGGCTTAGGGACTCAGAGGGCCAAGGGGAAAAGGACCCAGGATCTGGTACTTTGTGTCAAGCTCTGGGTGATCCTCCAACCAGGACAGGCCCTTGAAAAGCTTTCTGCCCTCACGTATCCCTCATGGCGTCTAGCACAGTCCTGGACATCTTATAGACCAAAGGTTGTGAACCAATGGCCCCATGGCTGAATCCAGCCCAAAGATGAGTACTGTTTGGCCACACAGTGTCTGAAAAAGTATGAATTCACTGCCAACCTTGAAAACATGTGAGATGCCACATACAAATCCGTATTTGGGGATTCTCATGAGAAGCTGGGAGATGAAGCCACGATGGGCTGCAGCCACGTGATGGCAATCCTCTTCAATGAGGCTTGCGCTCAGCAGGTCCTCACCCCACCCATGCCACCCGCACGCACTACCTGCCCGACCTTTCCGTACACCTGAGTTTGTGACCCCTGCCAGATGCTGTGGTACTATCTTAGATCTCTGAGTTGGAAAACCCAGCTCCACGTTCTGGTTCCTCCACTTCCTGGCTGGGGAACCTGGGGCAGGTGACTTCCCTTCCACAGCCCCAGTTTACTTATCTGTAAAACGGTGAGAATACCTGACTCAAAGATTGTTTTAAGTATTAGACGGGACATGTGAACATGCTTTTTTAGCTGTATAACTCTATAAAAATGTAATTTTCATAAATAAGTAAAGGACTGTTGAGTGAGTGTGCCCAATATTAAACTGGGACAAGAGCTATTTTCCCTCACAGTTCAGTTCAGAGGCTTCCTAGTGCCCCGGCCACAAAATTTCGGTGCTACAATGTATGGAAAGCTTACTATATACCAGGTGCTACATTTTACATATATGATCTCATTTAATGCTCAACCACTCTGAAAAGTAAATATTAATTAGTAGGTCCTCATTTCACAGCTTGGGAAACCAAGGCTTAGTTGAGAGATTCAGTGACATGGCTGAGGAAGCAGCAGAGCCTGGATTCAAACCTGGTAGTCTGACTGCACAGCCTGAGTGAGCTGAAAAACCACGCTGCTCTGTGCACACAGTACAGCTTTGTCACTGGCCCCCCTCAGTATCATTAAACCCCAAGGGAAGCGGGTGTCATTTCCATTTTTAGGAATCTGAGCTCCTTCTGGGCATGCATGGGTCTGCATGGACTGGTAGGAGTAAACATTACATCTACCATCTGCAGATCGGTCAACTCTGGGTGGAACATATCAACAAGCCAAAGATTGTTTGGAAGAAGGAAAGAAAAAAGAAGGCATGTCCTGAATATCTAAACAAGAACAACTATGTCATCAGTTCATCAATGTAAACAATTCTTCCTCTTCAGAGGCCTGCTGTCCTTGGTTAGAAAGGCACAATTTAAGAGGGATCTGGAGGACTTAAGCCAGGAAAGTGAGGGAAAACAGGTTAAAGAAATCATGACTTTAAGACTGAGAAACAGATGCTGAAGTCTGTTTGAGAAGTGGAATTATACCATGATTAACTGTCCTATATTCCTAGAAAATTCACATGTGGACTTCACTTGCCTCACTTGGGGTTTGAATCAGATACACGTAAGGGCTTTACGGACATTTTAGTTGTAGAAATGAGTGTCTAAGTTCCTATGAGAGACTACGAGGTGTTCCAGACACCCAGATACGGAAAATGCCCTTCAGCTCTCAGAGATGAACCTCAGGTCTTCTAGCTCCAAAGCACCTGGCTGACCTGCCATGCACTAGAGGGCCTAGAGTCCTCAGGAAATGTAAACACACTGTTGGCACCACGTTCCCACCAGGTGCTAAGTTCTTAATATGACCCATGGCTCTGGAAAGAAATAGGAAGGCCCCTACTCACATTCTTGAGGAACTCCTCAGCCACGATGCGTGCACGGGCATTGACCGACAGCTTCATCTCACTGATTTCCTTGTCAATCTCCTCCATGAAGTGGATCACAAAGTCCACCAACTTGTGTTTGTACATTTGCTCTGTGTGGAAGTTGGTGATCAGAAAACTAATGTCATACCCCTAGGGAAGGAAGACAGTAGGGATGACGAAGAGAACAAACAGGAGACAATTAATGCTCTGGGGACATTTAGCTGGCCAAGTCCTCTACTTCACTCATCCACCTGCTTCCAGCAGACTGTGATCTTCTTCCAAGCTACACGCCCTTCCAGTCAGCAGCCCACTTGCTCTGAGGATGGTGGTGGGGCTGGGTAGTGTCTATGTTAGAATCAAGCAACTAAACCCAGCTGTGAGTTTTTTGTATATCAGACATCTCTGGAAGACTATCTGTGGCACAAACAGTTCTGCATTCAGAATGAGGGAAGGGACTTCAAATTTTTTTTTTTTTTTTTTTTGGGCTAGAGTGCCGTGGCGCCAGCCTAGCTCACAGCAACCTCAAACTCCTGGGCTCAAGCGATCCTCCTGCCTCAGCCTCCCCAGTAGCTGGGACTACAGGCATGTGCCACCATGCCTGGCTAATTTTTTCTATATATTTTTAGTTGTCCGATTAATTTCTTTCCATTTTTAGTAGAGACAGGGTCTTGCTCTTGCTCAGGCTGGTCTCGAACTCCTGAGCTCAAACAGTCCGCCCGCCTCGGCCTCCCGGAGAGCTAGGATTACAGGCGTGAGCCACCGCGCCCAGCCAGGACTTCAAATTTTTTTACAGAAGAATCTAGGTGGGCACCATGGCTCATGCCTGTAATCCTAGCACTTTGGGAGGCCAAGGCAGGAGGATCACTTGAGGCCAGGAGTTCAAGACCAGCCTAATCAAGAGCGAGACCCCATCTCTATAAAAAACAGAAAAATTAGCCAGGTGTGATGTCCCATGCCTGTAGTCCCAGCTACTCAGGAAGCTGAGGCAGGAGGATCACTTGAGCCCAGGAGCTTGAGGTTGCAGTGAGCCATGATGACGCCACTGCACTCTAGCTCAGGTGACGGAGCAAGACCATGTCTCAAAAACAAAGAATCTAATCGAACAATAGGGAACATTTAGTCCAGAGAAGAGATGATGCAGGAGAGGGATGGATTGAGGTCTTTTACTACTGGAGGGTTGGAAGAAGAGCAATTTTATTTAATTCGGGTCGCTCCAGAAGTTAGATCTTGGACCAGGAGAGTGAATTTGGCTCAGGATGAGGAGAACTTGGCCAACACATCCGATATGTCTGATGATGGCGTATGCTGCTCGGCATGGTAGTTGCTCAGTCACAGGGGATATTTTATGTTGACCTGGCAGGGGGGTCGGTGGAGAAGATTCAAGTCAGGCAACAATTGACCCAATGTTAACTGTGGCTTTGAGAGATTGATTCGATTGGTGAGAGTTTAGAAAGGATTTCTAATTCACTGTGTTCTTTCTGCTGCTAGACTGTAGGCTCTGGGAAGATGAGCAATGTATCTCATCATTTTTGCCTTTTCTATGGTTGAAGTAGATCCAACTTCTAAGCTTCTGATCCCCTCTGCTCCCACTCCAGCTGAGATAAAGGCCAACTCTTGACTCGGGCAGTGCATGCCCTATAGCTGGAGAAGTAGCATTCCTGGATGTAGAAACAATCCCAGGCTACTCAGTGACAGGATCCTGGGTATTATGAACACATGGATCACAGGGTCTCACCTCTACCGGTTTCCTTCGAAGGATAAAGAAGTTCTCTGCTCGCATCATCATGAAGCGCATGAACTTGTGGCATAAAATCTTCTCGATCTCATCAGCCTAGAGAAGAAAAAGAGAAACATGTTGCTCTAAAGCTAACACCCTAGGCAAAAAATAACCAGTAGCCTGGTCTTCTGACCCCACGCTTGCTGGAGACAGTGAAGTTTGGTATTATGATCAATCATGGCCTGAACTTTGAACTGCAGGGGACTTGGTTGCCAACTGAAAGAAGGGTCTACCTTAGAACATCTCTAACTTAATGAGGCACTACTGTGATCTTGCCCTCACCCATTCCAGAGAGGTAATTCTGGCAAACTAGTCTTTTATCAACTCCTTCAGAGTCTACACCTATACTCAAAGCTGCCTCTCCTGCAAAACCATGCTTGTTGGCCAGGCCAGATGGCTCACGCCCATCATCCCAGCATTTTGGAAGGCTGAGGCAGAGGATCACTTGAGGCCAGCCTCAGCAATATAGTGAAACCCTGTCCCTACAAAAAATAAGAAAAATTAGCCAAACATGCTAACAGCATGTGCCTGTAGTCCCAGCTACTTGGAGGGCTGAGGTAGGGGGATCGCCTAAATCCAGGAGTTTAAGGATAAAGTGAGCTATGATCTTGTCATTGCACTCCAGCCTGCATGACACAGCAAGGCCCTGTCTCATAAAAAAAGAAAAACAAAGGTGCTATTCTCTTTCTCATTTCACTAGTGCTAAATTTCCCAAAGCGTGTATCACGTACCACCTGGGGTATCAGAGATAACCTTAGGTGGTCTCTGCTTTATTAACACAGAACATCAAACAATCCCCAAAGCTTCTCCCTTCTGAATTCTTTCAGTATTTCTAAAGGAAGAACTTGGCAGCTGGATGCTAGTATGCCCACATCACCTTCCAACACTTGTTAATCTTCCATTTAACAAAGACAGCAAGCCCTAGGGTTGGAGTTTTCTGTAGGCAACAGTACACAGTCTGAATTTAATAACACTATTTTGTGTTTATTGTGTTTATTTTTAGAGTTGTCTTCTATTGTGGCAAGTGATGCTGTTTTCTCATTTATGGCATAAAGTTTCTCTTCAAACAAATTTAAGTAAAAGAAAATAAGACAATTTAAAGAAATCTATTAAATAAATAACCACCCAGGTGGTACATAAATATGACAAAAATTATGGGGTGGTGGGAATGATAGGCATTTGTGAAACACTGTCTGAGGAAATGTAAAAGAAACAGCACTAAGTCTCAGTTTCTGAGACTACGGCTATCTTTTTTTTTTTTTTTATTTTTTTTGAGACAAAGTCTCGCTCTGTTGCCCAGGCTACAGTGCCGTGGCGTCAACCTAGCTCACAGCAACCTCAAACTCCTGGGCTCAAGCGATCCTTCTGCCTCAGCCTCTCGAGTAGCTGGGACTACAGGCATGTGCCACCATGCCTGGCTAATTTTTTCTATGTATTTTTAGTTGTCCAGCCAATTTCTTTCTGTTTTTTAGTAGAGACGGGGTCTCACTCTTGCTCAGGCTGGTCTCGAACTCCCGAGCTCAAATGATCCTCCCGCCTCAGCCTCCCAGAGTGTTAGGATTACAGGCGTGAGCCACCGCGCCCGGCCCAGTTTCTGAGGCTATGGCTATCAAACTGGTACTGGCAATGCTTGTATTTCTGAACTGTACTTACTCCTCATTCCTCAGGAATAGTTCTGTGACCTGACACTCAACTGGTCCCCCGGCCTTGGCTGCTACATTTCCTGTCTTCTAATCCAGAGCAAGGCCTCCAAGATGGGGTTTCTTTCTTTTTATTCTACTGACCTGCTGAGTTTAGCAAATCATCTCCTGAGTACATTTAAGAAAGCAGAGCCTAGGTTTCCTACACTCTGAATCTGGGACACTGATCTCTTGGATGGAGACCCCAGGCTTGGAAGAGAGCTCCCAATCTGGGCCTCCTCAATGGCGAACTTACCTGTTTCACAGCGATGCTGACCCGGACAGAGTTGATGGAGCCCTCAATGAGAACCTTTTCCTTCTCATTTCTGCTGATGGTCACGGGCTGTAACAGGAGTTCTTTGCTACTCCTGAAAACACAATATCACAGAGGCCTCTGTAGTATAGAGGGACAGAACAGTCAGGGCAACCCCATAGCAGGTCCTGAAGTCACCATCTGAGATCACAGAGTCCAAGCAGTAGAAGACTCACAAGCAGGGGTGCTCCAAGATGGGGGCCAGTAAGCATGTTCTCCAGCAGAAAGAGCACAGGCTCTGGAGTCGGGGCGAAAAGGTTCTGAAATCCAGCCTCCTCTGTTACTTTCCTTGGACAAGTTACCCTGTTGGAATCTCAATTTCCTCATCTGTAAAATGACTGATTCTATTTCACTGGTGAGGACTAAGAGAGATCAAAAAGGGTCAAGTGTCTAATAGCGTGCCTGGCACATGGTAGGAGCTTTACAAAAGATATCTGATTTTAATAACTACAGACTAAACATCCTTAAGCCAAAAATCTGAAATTCAAAATGCTCCAAAATCCAAAACTTTCTGAGAGCCAACATGACACTCAAAAGGAAATGCTCACTGGAGCATTGTGGATTTTGGATCAGGGATAATCAACTGGTTAAGTATTTGCAAATATTCCAAAACCTGAAATCTGAAACACTTCTGGTCCCAAGCATTTCAGATAAGGGACACTCAACCTATACAGGCAAACTAGTACACATTTAGGGAATGAGGAACGAGCCCCTGCCTGGAGATAAGGACAAGCTAACATTGAACAGTTTGGCATCCTTCAATTATCATTCCAGAAATGATTCAATTATTCACTATTGAGGTAGCAAAGGTCCTAAGCTGATGCCACTGAATCCCTAGATATCTATAACGACAGTTAACTGAAGTGGTGGTATCTGTGAGCTGTTATCATTTTTAAATGCCTACTGGAAATCATATATGTTAAGCATGGCACATCTTAACATCTCGTCAGTTATTTTCTAAAATTCAAATCAAATCATATCACTTAATGGGGTAACACAGCTTATCTCAATTATGTATGTCCCAGATTTTATTTTAAAGGGGAAAAAGAACAATTTATTTATGAAATGGAAAATACAGAAGAAAAAATCATTCCAAATATGGAATATTTCAAGTACAGGGTAGGAGGGTCTAGGCTGGTAAGGAAAAAAATCCTTGATCCTTAAATTAGAAAAATATGAAGATGGCATCTCAGATGACTAAATTCTCCAACTACTCCTTAAACTGCCAGTGGGTTCAATAATACCACAGGCTACTTCATAAACAGCACTGCTCTGAGAAGTCAGATTGTGTGTAGAGCGTCTTGGCTTCTCCCCTGGGTTTTGTCCTGCCAACCCAGTGACCCTATTTTTGTAACTCCAAATTGGGAACCAGTGTTCATTTGGCAGCAAGACAAAATGTCAACTGTAGCTGTCCTGACAACTCCAGGATGTAAGTTCATGACACCTTCTAGACAGCATCATCCCTGTGTGCTGCACCCCTCATCCCTACCCTAACCACTGACCTTTTCTTTTCCTACCTGACTTCCACTTCAGGCTTGTTGTGTCGTTCCACGACCTGAGAGGAGAAGTTCTCCAGGCAGAGGGCAGCCTGCAGTGTGGCCCGCACGGCACTCAGGTAGGGGCGGAGAGTGGCAGTCTGCAGGAAAAAAACCCAAGAGGTGGGAAAGATCAAAACCTGCCTCACCAACACCTACTCCAGCTCCCACAGAGCAAGGCAGCACTAAGGGTACCCAGCTCTCAGACACCACAGACTAGGCACTTTCAAGATTGTCTTTCAGTCTAAATCCAGAGCAGTGGTTCTCAACAGGGGACAATTTTGTCTGCTGAGAGACATTTGGTAATGTCAGGACATTTTTGATTGTCATGACTTGGGCAGGAGGGAGGTGCTACTAGCATTGAGTGGACAAGTATCCACTTAACATCCTGCCGTGCACAGCAAAGAATTATCCAGCCCCTAATGTCAACAGTACTGAGGCCGAGGAACTGTGGTCTAGAGGCATACAGGTAAACGAATAATTGTCCTCAATCTGTCTATTAAGGCAACAAATGGAGAGGTTTACTGTTTGCCAGGCACTAAGCAAGCTGGGAAATCAAACATGATTAAAACCATCTCTATCCTCAAATAACCCAGCTGGGTGGAAGAGATAGAGAAAATAACTGACATAAAGGAGGATAAAATGTGAAATATTTAGATTTACAAGTAATCTGTATTTGCAAAAGAAACTGGCTTTGAATTAAAGATGGAAATAGGATTAGGAGGATTTTACAATGAGAAAAAGGAGAATAAGGACATTCCTAGTAGAGGGATCAGGTTCTAGCTACAGTGGTCAATTCCTTATATTAGGCAAGTTCTTTTTCACCACAGGGCTTTCTTTATATCTATCTATGCTGAACCATCTATCTGCAGGATTTTCTCCTCTCTCTCTGCCTAAGTCATCCTTCAGATCTCAGTCTATTAGGGACAGCCTCTTCCTTCCTCAGAGAGGCCTTTCTTGACTTCCCCCTTCGTAGCATTTATTACAATTTACAATGACACATCCTCTTTGTCTTTTATAAAGTGACTGCTCCTTCACTAGACTGTAAGCTTCATGGTCAATAGACCACGTCTATTTTATTCACATCTATATAACCTGTACCTAGCTCAGTGCCTAACATATACAGTGTCTTACTCATTTTCTGTAGAATAAATGAATGGAAGAAATAACTTAAGTAAGGTTAGCATAACACAAAATGGCATCAAGAGTTCCAGAAGTAGTAATGAATACAATGTTTCTGTATAGAAGCATTTTAGATTCAGCAGATGAGGTTGCAGTGGTAGGCTGGGGTAAGATAATGGGGAATCTTGAATGCCAGGCTACTCAGTTTAGCTTTTCTTTTAAGGTGGTAAGGAACTGTTGGGGCTTTCTGAGGAGGAAGTTACATGACTGCCGCTGCATGGTGGCTCTGTGGCAAATGGATTGGAGAGGGAAGTGAGACATAAAGCAGAGAGGGACAAGCAAAGAATATCACAGGGTGTGGATTGACATTAAATGCAGAGGATAACCGAATCAAAAAATAACTCCCAACAAATTGTGGTCCATCCATACAATGAAATACTACCCAGCAATAAGAAGGACAAACTACTGATACATACAACATGGATGACTTGCAAATGCATCATGGTAAGCCACACTAAAAAGCCTACATACTGAAGAATTCCATTTACATGACAAGCTGGAAAAGGCAAAACTATATGGAGAAAAAAAAAAACCCGTTGTTTTTTTGGGTTGGGAGGAGGGGAAAGAAATAATTACAAAGGGACTTGAGAGAACTTTTTGGGGTGATGAAAATTTATTTTGATTACAGTACTGGTTACATGACTTTTTCTTTTTTTAAGAAACTGAGTCTCGCCATGTTGCCCAGGCTGGAGTGCAGTGCCTATGCACAGGCGTGCTCATGGCGCACTGCATCCTCCAACTCCTGGGCTCAAGCAATCTCCCAGCCTCAGCTTCTGGAGTAGCTGGGACTACAAGTACGCATCATGCCAGGCATGTCTTGGTCAATACTCAGATGGTAAACCTAAAAAGGCTGAATTTTAGGCGGCCAGCCTTGTGACATCTGCCCTTTCAAGAATAAAACAGTTTCACGTAATAACTCTATAAACTTGAATTTTTAACAGAACAAGAGGCATGTCATCACTCAAAAAAAAAAAACAAAAAAAAAACAAACCAGGTTTCTAGCTGAGGTGTGAGGTCACAAAGTTTGCCTGCCAGTGTAGGGAAGACAGGAGGAAGAGCAAGCTTAGACGGGAAGATGAGTTTTGAACTAGACGTCTAATTTCAGGGTGTCTTCAAGAGACCCAGGCGAAGCTTGAAAGAGAGCTGTGAAGGCAGATTGAGGAGTCACCAGAAAGCAGAGGATCATCAAAACATGGAAACTAGACAGGTACTACCAGCGACAGTGTGAAGAAAAGGAGGTGGTAAGCCAAAGTCACAACTCCCAGAAATGCCGACATACTCAAAAAGGAGAATTTAAAGGAAGAGAGGTATCAGCGTATCAGAGCTAACACACAGCAAGACAGACACGATTTTTTATAGTTCTGACCAGGAAAGGGCCTGAGTGGAGGCAACACAGAAGAGATGGGTAGAGGCAAGGCTGGAGGTACCGAGAAGAATGGGGAAAGGAAGTGTGGACACCTGCCTTGGAAAACTGTGGGGTCAAAAAGGCAGGAAAGGACAAGGGGGTGTATTTAGTGAAGCTCTACTTTGGATGGGGAGGTGGCCTGCCTGTATGCCTCAGCAGCTCTGCAACTGGCTATAAGGCCTACTACGTGCCTACGAGGCGCTCCCACAAGCCTATGAGGCCCCACTTCCGGCACCCTCCCTGCTTCAGGAATATTCCCTACCTGCTTCGAAGGCGCGACTGTAAAGCCGCTCTAGGGCCTGCTTCTTACTAGCGAGTCCTCCTGCTCGCCCCCTTCTCACTTCGGGCCCCCGCCCCATCCTCTTTCTGCTACCCTCTTCGTGGCCCCACACCTCCCCGGTATCCCTCAGCCCTAGGCCTCCACGGCAAAGCCTCCATCTCCCCCCGACCCACAACCTAGAGACACAACAACTAGGGATCCCTGCCCGGGGCCCGGCTCTCTCACCATCGCGGGCGCTGGCTGGGCCGGAAAGCGGAAGTGCGGAAGTGGCCAGCTTCGCGACGGCTGCCCTTTCGCGAGGAGCGCAGCCGCAGTCTCCGCCCGGACTTCCGGGCGGTACCACCTATGTCTTGAGTGGGGGAGAGAGACCCTAGGAACACTTGGAACCTCAGGAAATTTTCTCCCTAGGATTGTTTTGGCATTTTAAACTCTTGAAAGTGCATCGATACGCAAGCTTCTTTAGCTTTCTTTGCAGCTCTCCTTTGTGTCTTCGGCTTTCTTGTCTCCTTTTCCACAGGCTTCCCCAGTCACGCAATGGTACAGCCCGACCTCAGGTTGGGCACCAAATTAGGACAAGGCGAGGCGGAGGAGCCTTTCGTTTCTTCCGGTTCTGCGCCCCCATCCTCCCTCCGGCCCCTCCTACCTGCAGCCCCTGGGGCTCGGCTGCGCTCGCTGCCGCGCAGAGGTCTGGGCTGCCGAGCTCCGCCCCCCAGGCCCGGCTGTTCCCTAGGGTTTGCCGAGGCTTGCCACTCTTACCCCACCTCCAGTGGGCTCGCTTGCGGCCGCCTTCCCCTCCCCCGCTAACCACAGTGGCCTGGTCCTCGCCGTCTCCCCGCCCCCGCGTCATCTGCAGGAGGCCTGTCCATAGCCAGTTCCTGGGCGGTTGCTCCGACCGACCGGAACTCCCCGCCCCCTCCCGCGGCCCCGGGGCGGTAGGAGGCTGCAGTGAGGAGGTAGAGGGGGCGGGGGCCGCTTTAGGGTGTCCCTAGAGGACGGGGATCCTGAAGGCGGGACATTGGGCGACCCCTGGGTGGGGCCAGCCGTTAAACAGTCCCCCTTCTTCGGTGCCAGACACTGAACTGGGCTCTTGACGGCATCATCTCTTAATCCTCAGAACGTCTCAGGGAGGTAGGTACTGTTGTTATCCCCATTTTACAGTTAGACATTTTGTGGGGAAACAGACTGAGACTTCTTTTGTTTTCATTTTACAGATGGAAAATATGAGACTCCAAAAGGTTAAATAAATAACATGTTCAGGGGCACATAAGTAGAGAATGGTAAAGTGCTTGAACCCAGATCTGTCTGGCTTACCAGCCCACGTTCTAAGCCACTATTAGGGACATAGATCAGGGAGGAAGATGAGTAGGGGGAGACAAGGAGGCCGGGAGGCAGAGAACATTTTAAGAATGAGGTACTTGGAACTCAGAGGCCTTACAGAACCCAGGAGGAGTAGAGCAGAAGGGAAGAGTATGGGAAAGACAGAACATAGTGATACATCATGGTGACTGAGGGTGTGGACTCAAGACGACTAGGGTTCAAATTGCATCTCAGAAGCTTAGGCATGTACCCACCCTTACAGAGTCTCAGTTTCTTCCTCTGTAAAAAGGGGATCACAGTGGTTCCTGGTTGTGGAGTTGGGTGAGGAATTCAATGAGATAAGCTGGTAAAGTGCTCTGCACCTAGCTTGGTGGACAGCAGGTGCCCTGTGAGTAGGAACTGTGCTATCAGCTTGTTGGTAAGAGTACTGAAGCCTGGCTTCCTTGTCGAGGCTGTCCCTGGGGAGAAGAAGCCCTTGGGCTTTTCTCATGCCACTTTGTCTCCCACCACCCCCCTTTCCTCTCCAGTTCCACAGAGTCCCATATCCTGGGCCATGAGTGAGTTGAAGGACTGCCCCTTGCAGTTCCACGACTTCAAGTCTGTGGACCACCTAAAGGTCTGTCCCCGCTACACGGCAGTGCTGGCCCGCTCTGAAGATGATGGCATCGGCATTGAGGAGCTGGACACCCTACAGCTGGAGCTTGAGACCCTGCTCTCCTCTGCCAGTCGGCGCCTGCGCGTGCTTGAAGCTGAAACCCAGGTGATACCCCAGAGAGGGGACATCACCAGAGAAGGACTATGACAAGTTATGGGATGGGTCATTGAGTTAGCCCTGTCCACTGAGGCCTGGGGTACAGAGGCTTATGGTGAAAGAGAGAGAGAGACCCAAAGTGGGCTCACGTGACATGTAAAATACACAAGAATATGCATGATTTACAATTCACTAAGCTTTTATTGACACCCCATCTCCCGTTCTGTGTCCTATACTAGTCATTAGAGAGAGGTAATTAGGACAATTTTGGCCATGAGGGACCTTGCCAACTAAAGGAAGGGGGAGGTCAGGCAAATACCAAGTGATATGTTATGGTTAGGGGTACTGGAGAACTGGAATGGGGCAACCTGGATTTGAATCCTGGCCTAGGCACTTGCCAGCGTTGCTGTTTCTTAGCTCTGTGACTTTGAGAAAGTTACCTCATATCTCTGAGTGTCAGTTTCCCTATCTGCAAAGTGGACTGAAGTTCTACCTTAGAGCTTTTGTGGGGATTAAAAGAATTTTTGCAAAGGCTCAGCCCAGTGTCTGACACTAAGTAAGCATTTCAAATGGTATTTATTGGTACTACTCTATTTTTATTCACTGCATAAACTTCCCTGAGCCCTGTATGCTGAGCACTATGCTAGGTTCTGTGTAATAGAGGTAGTTAAGATAAGCTTCCTGGTCTTTGGGAGCTTATAGTCTGTAATGAAATGATACGATTGGGTCTACAGTGGAGGTAAGAAGTGCCAGAGACTTACAGAAGAAGGAAATGCCTGTTCAGCTGGACCTAAAAGGTTGAATAGAATTAACTTGTGGTCCCTGGGAATCCATGGAAGCTTTTTGAGAAGAGGTGTGGCACACTAAGTTGCATTTTAGCATCTAAGAATCTGGGTGACTGATGCGGAGAGGGCTTCCCAGTTGTGGTGACATTTGAAATGAGGTTTTGCTGGGAGGCTGCTTGCCTTTGCCAAAAAGTCACCACCAGCATATTTTCGCAGGGCCAACATGCACTGGGGTGTGATCATTTATCTGACTCTTCTACTAAACAATATGTGACTGGCTTGAGTGTTACACAAGTGAATCAGAGTACAGACAAACAAGTGAATGGGATGATAAGTATATGAATAAAGTTTTAAGAGACAGGGTACTGAAAAGGAGCTGAGTTTTGAAGGGTCACTGGGAGTTTACTAAGTAAAAAGGGGATGGGGAAAGACCTTGGAGCCTCCTTGGATTCTAGATCTTAATTTATTCCTTGGGGGAAAGAGTTGTCCTGTGTCTTACTTTCTCCCCTTTGGTGACAGTCTCTGTAAATTTCAGATCCTCACTGACTGGCAAGATAAGAAAGGTGACCGACGATTCTTGAAGCTGGGTCGAGACCATGAGCTTGGAGCTCCCCCCAAACATGGGAAGCCCAAGAAGCAGAAACTGGAAGGGAAGGCAGGACATGGGCCAGGCCCTGGCCCGGGGCGGCCCAAATCCAAAAACCTTCAGCCCAAGATCCAGGAATATGAATTCACTGATGACCCAATTGACGTGCCGCGGATTCCCAAGAATGATGCCCCCAACAGGTCGTGGGCCGGAGAACATGGTGGGGGGGGGCTCAAGATTCTGGTGGTGGAAGCTCTAGAGGGACCCAGGGCTGAGGCTGGTGGGGCAGAGGGACATCCAGTCAGGATCTGCTTCTCCCTGCAGGTTCTGGGCTTCGGTGGAGCCCTATTGTGCCGACATCACCAGCGAGGAGGTGCGCACACTAGAGGAACTGCTGAAACCCCCAGAAGATGAGGCTGAACATTATAAGGTAAAAACTCTGGGCCTCAGTAGACATGGTGGAGAGCAGGAGGGCTCAGAGGTGCCTCACAATTAAAGATACCAAAGCATGTATCACCTCCCTTCCTCCACCCTGCCCAGCCTCTTGTCTGCCCCAACAACCCATCCATGCTCAAACTCTCAGCTTTCTCCTTGCACTCCCTCTCCTCCACCACAGCCAGATGGTCACTACCTCCTCAGTGAAGTCATCGCATCTACTTCAGTGAGGTCTGCGCTTGTCCCCTCATCTACATCCCCTCTACTTTGGTTCAAGTTTTCATCAGCTTTTATCCAAACAGCCTCTTTACTCTTTTGCTTGCTTTTCAGCCTCTAGAGGTCCCTGGCTCCTGTTATCCACAGGATCAAGTCCAAGTGTCTCGGGTCTTGGTGCCACAGCCCCAGTGCCCCTCCCCCGGTCCCTTAGACACAGCTCTCTTCACTGCTGCATTTACCAGCCCCCACCAAGCACCTTGCCCTTACTCTAGGCTAGCACGGGCTCCTTGCTAGTCTCGGACCTCGATGCAAACTCTTCCTGACAGACTTGATTCACTCTTCAAGGTCCTGATCTCATGTAACCTCTGCCAAAACACCTTTTCTGATTCCTCACGAGAAAGTTGATCTCTCATTTATGATGCCATAACACCTTGATCTACCTCTTTTGCTTCACTTACCTGAATTTTTAAAAAATTTATTTGGAAAAGTAGGCTGGGCATGGTGGCTTACACCTGTAACCCCAGCACCTTGGGAGGCCAAGGCAGGTGGATCACTTGAGGCCAGGACTTTGAGGCTGCAGTAAGCTATGATCACACCACTGCACTCCTGCCTGGGTGATAGAGGAAGACACTGTCTCAAAAAGAGAAATAGAGAAAGAGAAAGAGAAAGAAGGAAAAAGTAACTCATACAGGATACAGGCAGTAGTAAATTCCAAGCAACATAAAAAGGTAATTCCTCTAGAGGCAATAGCTCCAACCTGAGCCATATACATATAGAATTCTGCACCTTATATTTTGGGAATTGTTCCACATTGACTTCTGTGTGTGTTTTAGTTCTTTACGTGCTTGTCTCCCTTAGTACAGTGTGCGTGTAGGTATTTTATCTCCTTTGTCCCTTCTAACATATACCTGGCACTGGCCTTGGCCTTGGACTAGGGACTGGGGAGACGGGTAAGACGGAGAAGTGAATGAATGAATGAATGAATGAGGGAATGAGTGAAAAGCTTATTGGCAATGCCCAGGTGCACAGAGAGCCCCCTGCACTCCAGGCATGACTGGCCATTGTTTACCCCCTTGGAGCCGGGTGCCATCTCTTCCACAGATCCCACCGCTGGGGAAGCACTACTCCCAGCGCTGGGCCCAGGAGGACCTGCTGGAGGAGCAGAAGGACGGGGCCCGGGCAGCGGCTGTGGCTGACAAGAAGAAAGGCCTCATGGGTCCGCTGACTGAACTAGACACTAAAGGTAGGCCCCTCACCTCCCTGCCCACCCCAGGCCAGGCCTTGAGCTCCTAGAATTTCTTTCCACCTGTCCTCCTCTTCTGTGCCCACTGCAGATGTGGATGCTCTGCTGAAGAAGTCTGAGGCCCAGCATGAGCAGCCAGAAGACGGGTGCCCCTTTGGTGCCCTAACACAGCGCCTCCTGCAGGCCCTGGTGGAGGTGAGCACCCCAACCCAAAACAGGAACCACATTTACTCTCTGTTTTAATGTTTTGTTTATTTTTTATCAAAATATATCATTTAGAAAGGCACATAGATCATAAATATATAACTTGATATATTTTCACAAATGAGCTTGTGTTACCAGCCTCAAGATCACAAAAGAAAACATTACCATATCCTAAAGCTGCTCTCATCCCCTTTCCGGCCTCTAACCTCCCCCAAAGGTAGTCACTACTCTGGTTACTTTTGCTGAGTATTGGCTAAGGGCTGAGGCCTGTGCCATAGAAGAGAAGGTTGAGGCTCAGAAAAGGGAACTCTTTTTTTTTTTGAGACAGAGTCTCACTCTGTTGCCTGGGGTAGAGTGCCGTGGCATCAGCCTAGCTCACAGCAACCTCAAACTCCTGGGCTCACACGATCCTCCTGCCTCAGCCTCCTGAATAGCTGGGACTACAGGCATGCACCACCATGCCCAGCTAATTTTTTCTATATATTTTTATTTGTCCAGCCAACTTCTTTCTATTTTTAGTAGAAACAGGATCTAGCTCTTGCTTAGGCTGGTCTTGAACTCCTGAGCTCAAACAATCCACCCGCCTCAGCCTCCCAAGTAGCTGGGACTGCAGGCATGCGCCACCATGCCTGGC
>NW_012134636.1:1851585-1859770 GCF_000956105.1 Propithecus coquereli | reverse complement strand
GAACTCCTGAGCTCAAACAGTCCTCCCACCTCGGCCTGCCAGAGTGCTGTGATTACAGGCATGAGCTACTACACCTGGCCCAGAAAAGGGAACTCTGCTTGAGGTCACACAGCTAATAAATAGAGGCAGGATTCAAACCCCGGCTTCCGGGTCTGTGTCTTTATACCTACTGGCTGACCTTGGATACACCCTTCACCTCAGTTTTCTCTTCTGGCTCAAACACAGCAATTTATTTTAACAGTCTGGGGCTCATGTTCCAGGTTGACTAAGGTAGGGGAAGGGGAAGGTCTCTGCCTCACACCATCAGACAGGGAGCTAGCTGATGGTGGCTTTGTACTCTGCACAACGTCACACTGGACATGATCACCACTCCAACCCCACAGAATAAGAGCAAGGAGTGTGTGAAGGAAGCTTTTTGGGCTGTGACTAGCTATGGCTGTCTCTTCTGATCAATTTTCCCTGGAGAGAATTTGTCACGTGACCACACCCGACTGCAAGGGGGCCTGGGAAATACAGTGTAGCTAGGTAGACATAGCCCAGCTACTGTGGAAGAAAGGAGAGCATGGTGTTTGGACAGCTAACAGCCTCTGCCACGGCGTGCTTAGCACAGCGCCTGGTGCATTGCAGATGCTTCACAAACCTTAGCTATTCTTATCACCATTGTTGAGTGTTATCATTGCTCTTCTGTGTTCCTTTCTTTTGCTGTTAGTACCAAAAAAAAGATATTTCTAGAATGAACAAAGCTGTTTGGTTCAGTTTGGGAAGGCTTCCCAGAGGAGATGGGATAGAGAAGATAAAAAGATACTTCTGGTCTGTGAAGACTGAACATGCAGCTCAGAGAGGAGCAGGAAAATGGAAATACTACTACTCTTTTCCTCCACCCCATTTCTTTGGTCTTCTAGGAAAATATTATTTCCCCTATGGAGGACTCTCCTATTCCTGACATGTCTGGGAAAGAATCGGGGGCTGACGGGGCAAGCACCTCTCCCCGCAATCAGAACAAGCCCTTCAGGTGAGTGGTGTCCTAGCCACACCTGTCTTTCTCTTGCTTCTGTCAGCTTCTGTCCATGTTGACATGGGAAGGTCTGCATTAATAGAGAGCTGAGGGCAGTAAAGCCCAGTAGAAGTTCTGCGAACACAGACTTAGTGCAGGGTTGTTCATTATAATTCTGTTCCAACTGTAAATAACCTAAATGTCCAGCTGAAGGGGATTGGTTCGCCAAATTGGCATAACTCCATATAATGAAATAACTTGCAACTATTTATCATATTAGAGAAATATATTTAATTGGCACAAAAAGATGTAAACAATAGAGTGCCAAATGGGGAAAATGTTAGTTGTAGCCCAGTATAGATAATATGATCCTGTTTTTACTCAAAATATATTTAAATTTGTTCACATAGTGGAGAAAACCTAGACTAATATATAGCAAAAGATTGGGAATAATATATAACAAGATCTGGAAAATATAATATATTACAAAATAATAGTAACATACCACAAAATAATAGTGATTCTCTCTGGGTTGTTGGCATTATGGATTTTTCTATATTTTTTGGACAATGGATACATATTGCTTGTTTTTAAAAAACATACCAGATAAATCTGTCTCTCACTGCTTTTATATCTGGATAGACAGAGAGGGAGTGCCCAAAGGGAAAGGTTAGTGTTCACGAACTTTGGGAAACCCTGGGAAGCTCTGAGGGGGACCGTTCCCCCAAGCTGGCTCTTGAGCTGAGGGGGCCTGCCTTCCCCCAGTGTGCCGCACACTAAGTCCCTGGAGAGCCGCATCAAGGAGGAGCTGATTGCCCAGGGCCTGTTGGAGTCTGAGGACCGCCCCGCGGAGGACTCAGAGGATGAGGTCCTCGCTGAGCTGCGCAAACGGCAGGCTGAGCTGAAGGCACTTAGTGCCCACAACCGCACCAAGAAGCATGACCTGCTGAGGTGAGTGTGAGCAGGATGCACCGTCTGGGGGTGGTCAAGGAGGCCTCGTCACAGCGCGTTGCCTTCCAGGTGCTTTACAACAGGCTTGAAAACCTGGCTGGGCCTCTAAATCACCTGAAGAGCCTTGAAAAAAATATCAGTGCCCGGCCCACTGGTTATGTCTCAGATTCTGATTCCACAGACAAGGCTCAGGCACCTGTGATTGATTTGATTTGCCTTTCAGTTGTGAAAAAAACATAATATTTACCCTCTTAACCATTTTTGTAATGATCCCCAAGTCTGTGACCTCTCTTAACCATTTTCAAATGTACAGTTTAGTAGTGTTAACTATATTCACATTGTTGTGTGATTTGTTTTTAAGACTTCTCGTACTTATTTCCTTTCTCTCCCAAAGTTTTATTATGAAAAGTTTCATACAGAAAATCTACAAGAATAATACAATAAACACCAATATATTCTCCACTTAGACCAATTCACTGTTAACATTTTGTTGGAGATCTGTGATTTTTATTGGCCCATCAACAGAAATTGACCAGTGTTTTAGGACCAGTATTTTAGGGAATCAGTCACAGTGCCATTCTTTTGATAGCAGCTCCCATCCGTCTTGTCCTGGATTGGGTACAAGAAGGATATAGGTGAAATCTGGAGGTAGACCATTGAGTAGCTGCCCTTTTGCCCTTTTTTTAGGGAGACAGAGCAGCAACCCAAACGAGTCACGTTGCTTCTCTCACTGGCAGGTGCCATGTCTCAGCCTCCCAGAGCCCCGACAGGGCAGGACACATTCATTTAGCCGACTCTGTTGTCTCTTCGACATTGCGCTGGTGGCTAGGAGGAGCAGCAGAGACAGGACTTGTAGACTGCTCGTAGATGATCAGGAGTGACATCCACCATTAAAAGGAGAGGTAGTCGCTGCCAAGCTGCTGGAGAATTTAAGGATGAGGGAGACCAATGTGTGTGGAGTGCCTACTGTGTGCCAGGGATTTTATGTATACCCTCTATTTAGTCTTGAGAACAACCCAGGGGGGCCATCATCCTAGCACTCTGAAAGGCCGAGGTGGGAGGATCACTTGAGCTCAGGAGTTCAAGACTAGCCTGAGCAAGAGTGAGACCCCATCTCTACTAAAAATAGAAAAAATGAGTTGGGCGTGGTGGCATGTGCCTATAATCCCAGCTACTCAGGGAGGCTGAGGCAGGACGATCGAGTGAGCCAGGAGTTTGAGGTTGCTGTGAGCTAGGCTGACACCACAGCATTCTAGCCCGGGTGACAGAGCAAGACTCTGTCTCCAAAAAAAAAAACAAAAAACCCAAAACAACCCAGAGGGTAGGTGGTATTTTCCCTGTTTACCAGATGAGGAAACAAAGTCCCCATGAAGTGAAGTGCTTTGCTCAAGGTCATACACCCAATAAAGAGCCACACTGAGACTTGAGCCCATGGCTGAATCCAAGCCTCTTTCTAGTTCATATTCCCTCTCGAGGGAGAAAGGAGGAAAATACACGTGAAAGAGGCACCAAGGGAAGGAGAGAGAGATAGGAAGAAAGGGAAAAGGAGGGATGTGCAGTTACGGAAGTAATGGGCAGTGAGGAAATAGCTTGGGGTTATGAGAAGGCCAGAGGATTACAGCCCTCAGCCTTGCTGCAGACCAGCTACAGGGCCTGAAGCAAGGTACCCCCTGACCTAAACAGCAGTTTCCCCTCCTGGAAAATTAGCAGGTTGGACTAGATCTCTAAGTGACCTTCCAGCTCTACCATGGATGAGATTTATAAGCCAGATCCTGTTCAGAGGGATGGGTTTGGCACCTTCCCCCCACCTCCTGTGGGCCTCGGGCTGCCTAGACGCTTTGGTTGCTCTGGAACATGGACGCTGAAGTGAGCAGGCCTTCCGTTGGCACCAGATCACCTTTTAAATAATATTGTTTAAAAACAAGAGTTTGGCGCCAGCCTTTTCCAGATCTCCCGTTCACTAGTTGTGGGATCTTGGGGCATTTCTTGTCCTTGAGCCTCAGTTTCCTCACTGGTATCATGGGAATAATAGTACCTACTTAGCAGAGTTGTTATGAGGATTAACTAAGAGAGAGAGAGTGCACGAACACAGGTGCACTAGTAGTCCCTGCTTAGCTGTGAAGGGATGCATTCCGAGACCCCCACTGGATGCCTGAACCTTTTTTTCTGTGCATACATACCTATGATAAAGTTTAATTATAAATTAAACACACTAAGAAATTAACAATAACTAAGGCCGGGCGCGGTGGCTCATGCCTGTAATCCTAGCACTCTGGGAGGCCAAGGCGGGTGGATTGCTCAAGGTCAGGAATTCGGGACCAGCCTGAGCAAGAGTGAGACCCCGTCTCTACTAAAAAATAGAAATTATCTGGACAACCAAATAGATATATATATATATATATATAAAAATTAGCCAGGCATGGTGGCGCATGCCTGTAGTCCCAGCTACTGGGGAGGCTGAGGCAGTAGGATCGCTTGAGCCCAGGAGTTTGAGGTTGCTGTGAGCTAGGCTGAAGCCATGGCACTCTAGCTCAGGCAACAGAGTGAGACTCTGTCTCAAAAAAAAAAAAACAAAAACAATAACTAATAAAATAGAACAAGTATAACAATATACTGTAGTAAAAGTTATGTGAATGTGGTCTCTCTCTCAAAATAATATTTTAGGACCATGGTTGATGGGGTAACTGAAGCCACAGAAAGTAAAACTGTGGATAAGGAAGGGACTACTGTATATACTTTTAAGACTTTTTGTTTTGGTTTTTTTTTTTTTTTAAGAGATGGGGTCTTGCTCTGTTGCCCAGGCTGGCCTTGAACTCTGGGCTCAAGCGATCCTCCCACCTCAGCCTCTTGAGTAGCTAGGACTACAGGTGTACACTAAGACTTTATTTAAGCAGTTTTAAGTTCACAACAAAGTCGAGAGGATGGTACAGAGATTTCCCATATACCCCCTATCACTGCATGTGCACAGCCTCCCCCAAGATCAACATGAATTAATATTTTTAAAGAACTTAAATAGTACCATGTCAGTGTGATTCAATAACTGCTTTTTGGTCATGGTCACATGAAACAGTCCACAGGAGTGCCAGCCTGGGATGGTGGGTGGGCTCTGTCTGGAGGAAGGAGGGGCCACACTCTGGAGGTGGGCTGACCATGGCACTTGGATGGCTGGTCCCCACAGGCTGGCAAAGGAGGAGGTGAGCCGGCAGGAGCTGAGGCAGCGGGTCCGCATGGCAGACAATGAGGTCATGGACGCCTTTCGCAAGATCATGGCTGCCCGGCAGAAGAAGCGGACTCCCACCAAGAAGGAAAAGGACCAGGCCTGGAAGACTCTGAAGGAGCGTGAGAGCATCCTGAAGCTGCTGGATGGGTAGCCCTCACCCCTGCCTTCCCTGGCCTGGGGGCAGGGAGGGGGAGGCCCACTTCCTTCTTTGGGCACCGGAAGCTTTGGCCTATGGCAGCCCCTCAAATGGTGACAGTCTCTAGAGGTCTTTTGGGCCTAGTTCTGTACAGCCAGGACACAGGAAGTCCTGCTCGGCTGGCCTGGGGCCCAGTCTATGCTTGGTCCCCCAGATGAGCGGGGTCTTCATTTCTGAGTCACCTTCTTCCCCCTCTTCACCATCCCCCACTCCCTCACCCCCACCCCGTAACACCTCTCTCCCTTCCCCTCAAGGACTTCTCCCTTGTGGTTTTGTAAAGTGCAAACTTAAGATTAAAGTGACTGTTATGGTTTTTCAAAAAAAGTATCCAGGGTCTTTGAATGTCTGCTGTTGTGGGGTAGGAAGGAACCGGTGTGGGTGGCAAAAGTTCAGGAGGCCACACTTGGTGGCTCTCAGCCTGTGGTCCCTGAACCATGACATTCATTCAGGGAGAACTTTCTGAGCACCTCTTTTTGAGGAGACTTGTGGCCACAGGCAACAGAATACTCCCAGCTGAGAGTGGGTTACCAATAAGGAAACGTGTTGGCTGGGGGCTTGGTGGTGGCTGGGTAGGGTGGCCTTCAGGGTTGGCCTATCTAGCAATTCAACAGGGTCAGCATTTTTTTTTTTGAGACAAGGTCTTGCTCTGTTGCCCAGGCTAGGGTGCCGTGGCGTCAGCCTAGCTCACAGCAACCTCAAACTCCTGGGCTCACGCGATCCTCCTGCCTCAGCCTCCCCAGTAGCTGGGACTGAGAATCCAGATTCTTTAGGTGTCTGCACACTGCCCTCCACAGTGTCAGCTTCTGCCTAAGGTGGGTTCCCCTCCACCTGTGAGAGGTGAGCAGTAGCAGTTGAGGCAAAGTGCCTCCTCATTTACGTCCAGCACAGGAGAGAGCAGGAGCCACCTGGCTTCCATGGCCCACCCAAAAGAACAAGAGTCCTTTCCCAGATAGCCTTCGTTTCAGTGGCTCAGACTCAATCTCACATGCCTGTTCTTCAAACAATGGCTGAGGCAAAGGACTGTGATGGAGGTGCAGTCTCCTACCTTACAACGCCCAAGGCAGTGGGGAGAGAGTGTAGAGCCCAGCAAGATCTGAGTAGGAAGGGGAAGGAGTGCTGGATAGGCCGCCGGCAACCAGCATCCCTTCCACAGCCTGAGCAGGATGTTAGGCCTGAGGGAAACATGAATCAGTGTGCTCTCATCCCTGCCTCAAGTTGTTCCGAGACTACTCTGAAAGACAGAATAATTCGCAATATACTGTGGGAAGGTTGAGGTCCACACAAGGGAGAAAGGGCTGGGAAGGTTCCCTGAGGAAATGACCTATGAACTGAGCCATAGAGAATGATGGCAATTCCCCTGGATGGTTTAGCAGAAAAAAAACAAAAAGACAAAACCGAGGAGGACAGCCACATTCTTGTATACTCAGCCCCCCCTTTTCCTGTTGGAGAAACATTCCTTCTCATCACATGTGGCTCTCGTGGGTCTGTCAAACTAGGGTGGCACATGACCCCAGCTTGGCCAGTCAAGCACCCCATCCCTTGAGCTACAATGATTATTTCAAGAAGTGGGCCCGTGACCCACACTGGGCCACTCACAGGCCTTCCATAAGACGCTGAGAGGAGAGTTTCAGTTCCTTTTGGCTCATAAGCCATAGACTAAGCTCAGACTCCCCAGTGACCTGCTTTCTGCCACGTGGAAGCACCTGCCTGAGAATAAAGCCAACGCAGAGAAGCAGAGCCAGGAGACGGAGAAGGGGCCCTGGATCCTCCACTGGACTTCTCAGTCACGTCAGCCCACGAATCCTTCTTTTGGCTTAAACTAGTTTGCTTTGGAGTTCTGTCATTTGTAACCAAAAAAGGCCTGAATTTTGGCAAAAAGAAAAGAAAAGAAAAGATAGAGCAGGATCCTGAGAGAGAGGACAGCATGAGGCCCAGCCTCCCACTAGGTGCTGGACCAAGCTGCTGCAAAATTTTTCAGTGACTCATTGTCCCCAGGTTGCTCATATCCTTCCCAGAGAGAAGACAGCCACACATGAAATGATGAGAAATCAACTATAATAATAATGATTGTGAAATTAAGTGCTCAGTAAATGTTAGCTATGTGTCAGGCACTGTTCTAAACTCATTCAGCTACCTAATCTTCTCAACTACCGCATGTGGTAGGTACTATTAATAACATTCCATTCACATATGAGGAAACTGAGGCTTAGGAAGTTACATACCTTGCTTGATCAAACAATTCAGTGGTTGAGGCTGGATCCAAACTCAGGCCATTTGACTTGCAGACAGAGCCTCTTCATTACACAACCTACTGGGGTCCCACTCCCATTACAGTCTATGTGAACGGTACTCCCTACACTTGGGCAGTGCCGACCCTGTGCAGCCATACATGGCAGCCCTGCTTGAAAACCCCTGCTCTTAATTAATCACTCACTTCCACGTTCATTGGGCCAGACCATAAGTATGGTAGGCGTCATTGGTAGAGAGTTCCAAGAATAGAGACAGCTTTGTGGAGGAGGTGGGATGGGAGTTGAGGCCTCAAAACTGGGCAGAATTGTAAGTGAGAGGAGAAGGTAAATATTACAAATGGCAGGAGGAACCCTAGAACACTGGGCCTGGTTCATTAGGGAAGAGACTTAACTTTCGAGGGTCGGTTATGAGGACTGTATTATTCTCTGTTGCGTACCTACTATCTACCTTGTACTCTGCTGGGCCCTTTACCCTCACCTGTTGTTTGAGGCCCACGCACACCCACAAGGGCAGCGGTAATATTCCCAGGCTGCAGAAAACACAGGCTCGCAGAGATGCGGTGCCTTGCTGAGGG
>NW_012134636.1:1850396-1851535 GCF_000956105.1 Propithecus coquereli | reverse complement strand
TCTCGAAAAAAAAAAAAACCCTGCTCTTAATTAATCACTCACTTCCACGTTCATTGGGCCAGACCATAAGTATGGTAGGCGTCATTGGTAGAGAGTTCCAAGAATAGAGACAGCTTTGTGGAGGAGGTGGGATGGGAGTTGAGGCCTCAAAACTGGGCAGAATTGTAAGTGAGAGGAGAAGGTAAATATTACAAATGGCAGGAGGAACCCTAGAACACTGGGCCTGGTTCATTAGGGAAGAGACTTAACTTTCGAGGGTCGGTTATGAGAACTGTATTATTCTCTATTGCGTACCTACTATCTACCTTGTACTCTGCTGGGCCCTTTACCCTCACCTGTTGTTTGAGGCCCACGCACACCCACAAGGGCAGCGGTAATATTCCCAGGCTGCAGAAAACACAGGCTCGCAGAGATGCGGTGCCTTGCTGAGGGTACACGGCCTTGGTGCAGGAGCAGTTATTGCCCCCAGGTAGCACCATCCCTGACAGAGTTCTTAGTCTCAGGGTCTGCTGGAACAAAAGGAGGCCTCCTTTATAGGGTTTGGAGGAAGCTGGGTTATCATGAGGAGGGAGAGATTAGTTCCAGCACCTCAAGTCTCCAATTTCAATTCGAAACAATCCTGACACTCTATTACTAGTTTGGGGGGAAAGCCTTTTGTGTCTTGGCCCTAGAAGGCATCCTCCATGCATGACATTGTTTCTCCAGGGTCCCAAATGCCTTGCAACTGATTTTCCAAAACACCGGAGGGAGTGAGAATGGGAAGGTTAAGCTCTGACCCCCCGTGGGGAACTGAGCACACTGGGTCCCAGGCGACTCCTGCTGAGGAGGAAGCTACATTGGCACTTCGTGGAGATGTGGTGAGGGAGTAAATTTCTTTCCTGGCCTGGGGCTCAGAACTCGGTGGAGAGAACCCTGCACAAATAGACCCTGACTCACTGGTTCACCTATTAACTCCTCATTTTTCTCCTCGCTCACCTGTTACTCCAGTCGCTCATTCACTCCATCTACTCACCTCCATTTCCTCATTCATACTTTTGTTCCCTCACTCAGTGACCCTGTTGCCATGGCTGACAGCTATGGAGGTGACTAAGGCTGCAGAGACAGGGACATAACTGAACAATCAAAACGCAAGGTGGCAG
>NW_012134636.1:1843052-1849871 GCF_000956105.1 Propithecus coquereli | reverse complement strand
AGTGTGACCATGTCTCCAAAAACAAAAACACAAGGCAGTAACAGCAATAATAGAAGAAGGTACAAAGTCTTCAGGGACCTAGGGCAGAGGATCATTTAACAATGGCTTAGAGGGTCGGGAAAGGCTTCAGGTAGGACATGGAAAGGAAGTTGCCAGGCAGAACATGACATTCTAGATAACGGAAAAGTAAGGCGCATAGGTGTGAACAGCTGGCCTGCTTGAAGAGAGGTGAGAACTTCAGTGTGATTGGAGCCCTGGGTGTGTGGAGGGGGCAGGGAAAGATAAAAGATGAAGCTGGAAAGTAGGTTGAGACCAGGCTGGGCGAGGATTCGAATGGCAGGTCGAGGAGCATGGACTTTATTCTCCAGGTCAGTGGTTCTCAAAGTGTGGTTCCCTGGACCAGCAGGATCAGCATCACTTGGGAACTTAATAAAAATGCAAATTCTCAGGCCTTAGACTTACTGAATCAGAAACTCTGGGGGTGGGGCCAGCCATCTCTATTTTAACATGGCTTCTAGGTGATTCCTGATGCATATTCAAGTTTGAGAATCACTTTCCTAGGTAGTAGGGAGCCAGGGGTGGTTTGTGAGCAGGGTAGTGCCATAAAAGCACTCTGAATCAGAAAGTACTCTGACAGCTCCGATAGCAGCGTGGAGGCTGGACTGATTAGAGGGAGTGAGTGAAGTTGGGGCAGATGGGAGCACAAGCATGTGCAAAGAAATACAACTGGGATGGGGGATGTGGCAGAAACGGGTAGACGCCCTCCACAATCTGTTCCAATAATTTCTCATATGGAAGCTAGAGTCATATATTAAAAACATTCTCCATAAATTTGACAGCAAATGAAGATTGAGTTTTACATGGGGATTCCTTATCACAACCTTTGATGAAAAAGCTCAGGGCATATTCTTAAAACACAGCTCTGGGAGGATGATTCTGCAAGGGACCTAGCTAGGGTAGTGCCAAGCACTTTACATGATTTATCTCATTTGCCGTTTTCAACAACCCTATGTCAGAGCTGGTAATACTATTACCCTTATTGTACAGATGAGGAAACTGGCATTCAGAAAGCAGAAGGGCCAGATCACATAGCTGGTGGCGAGCCAGTTTTGTAAGGCAGGTCTTAGCCTCTAGAGGCCCTATTCTGTATGTCCCACTCCGTGCCTACCAGCACCACCATATACATAATTATAGGCATTGTGTATGGAGGATCAGAGGAAAAGCACAAGAATCATTGCTCCAGAAAATGCCTGTGCTGGCCAAGAGAAATCAGTAAGATCTGGTAAATACTGGAGGGACCTCGGAGCCTCCTAAAATGGGCTGCTCCTGGTACAGTGAGAAAGTAAGGGTAGCATCACGAGGGCAGGAGGGAAACCTCAAATCTGGAGCTTGACTAGAAAATATGGGACTTCAAGAATAGAAGAAATAATTTGAAACGGGCAACTGATGTCTAGAAAAGGAGAAGAAAACTCTTCCCTTCTGTCTCATTTTTACTGAGCACCTACCATGCACCAGGTATGTGCTAAGGACCCAAGGGGCAACAAGGAAACCAGCCTACTGGGTAAAAGAAATTTTCTTTAAGTTGTCTCATCTTCAAAATAACCATACAAAATAGGCATGATTACTGGTATGATCAGGCCATGTTAGAGATGAGGAAACTTGAGGATGTTGGTACTTTGAGACGGGAATCTGCCAACCTCCTCATTTACCGGCAAATTAATAAACTCCTCTTTCTTTCTCTGCAAACCACTTGTCCTTGTTCTTCTTATGCAGCCTAGGGGACAAGTGCAAACTTTTGGTAACTGAATTTGGCGTCCCTAGGTGGGCCCATTGGCACCCCAGGGGAATGGCAGCCCACAATTGCTGGAAGAGGCAGGGTGCAGCCCTGGGTCAAAGCTGTGGGTCTTTGAGGGTAGGAGCAACTTCTTTTCAAGGTGAGAGAGCAAGGGACGGCCCCAGCAGCTGCCAGAGCTTGTTTTAGTTCTGGGGAACTCCTGTCTGTCTCCCCGAAGTAGATGTGGCTCCCCGCAACCTGAACTGAGTTGAGGAGGAGGAAACAGATTTGGGAAGTATTGCAACAGCCACAGCCATTTGTAAGTAAAGTTCCCCAGGATGCTGAGACCCTGTTTCCACCCATATGGGGGGCGGGTTCAGATCTCCCTGTTGGATTTGTTTTGAGGCACCAGTTTGGGGTTAGACTTCAAGAGGTTGACTGGAACTAGGGAATGTGATTTGGGCTGAGCTCCTTTGCAGTTCCCAGGGAACCAGGGGGATTGGGAGATGTGGGTTCTTTCATCTGAGCGAATTTGGTTCCTGGTTTGTCCCCTTTTAGATTAAGAGATGCTGATTCTCAATTGAGAATTTGGTTCTCGTTTTGTGATTCCCATTTGGTCGGCTGTGGCATTTTGTGTGGGGGATTCCCTGTATTATCTGTGTGTGTTTGTTTGTAAAGTTTCTTTGCAACATAGGAAAGCTCCATCTCAAAGTCCCTTGGGACAAACTTTGGCTGAAAGGTTAGCTTATAGCTATGAACCTATATGTAAAGAGAATGGTGTTATTGTCATCCAATGTATGTGCTGGAGCGTGGGGACAAGTGGCTGTTAAATGAAAATCCCCACTTGATTGATAGGCTGTGGCATTTAAGATTGTGTTGGGAATGCTCTATATTGTTTGTGGATGATTGTCAGTTTTTGTACCTGTGTCTAAAGGTTATTGTCTGAGTGTGAGCAAAAGTAGTAGTTGGTACCACTTGTATGGAGTGTGAGGAAAAGTGGTGGTTGATGGTCCTTGGTTTATTCTGAGCTGTTGGTTCGTTTGTTGGTACCACTTGTATGTAGTATGAGGAAAAGTGGTAGTTGATGGTCCTTGGTTTATTCCCAAGAATTTGTTGTTTGGATCCTAATTCTGATTTGGAGGTGCATTCTAAAGGGTCTTCTTCATTGCCTCTTCCTCCCAAAATTAATCTCAGTTTGGCCTTTCTGCTTTTGTGAAAGGGGAAACTGAACTGTCTTGTTTATACATAAATGAGAGCCTGAGTTACAAGTAAGAGGGTGGGAATGGCTCAGTGGTGAAACACTGTGGAGTCCCATCCACAATCAGCATGCTCTGATCCACTACACTAAACTCTAGACCACAGAAGAATGGGAAACAAATCCTTTAAAAATAAGGAAAGACAGGGTGAACAATCCGCTTTGGGCACCGCAGTTGGTTTATGGCACCTCTACTTGCAAGTATTTGTGTAAGTGGGAATATTCAAAGGCATGGCAGGTTTTCCAGGATGGCCAATTCTTGTGCACAGGTTTTTACTGAAGGACAAATTATATCAAGGAAAATTCCGAGCTCAAATGGTAGACCTGCCATGAGAGAGTTAAAATGTTGAGTCTCAAACTCTCTGCTTGAGATAAACTCATTGTTTATGGTATATAAAATGATTTGTGTTTGTATGATTTTTGATAAATGAGATCCTCCCACCCCCAGCAGAACCCCCACAGCCGGCCAGGGTGAAGCACCAGGCAGGGCCACAGCCTGGGGCGGACCCGGCAGGAGGAGAGAGGACCAGTGCACATGGCCCACCACCACCAAGCACTGCACAGCAAAGGGGAAGGAACGCCTGTTGCTGCTGCCATCTAGACACCATGGGAGGGGCTGCGGAGTGGACCGCGTGAACTGACTCTTCAATCTCACGCCCCGTAAATTACGACTCGGGGTTCAGAATGGTCTCTCTGGCAGCAAACACAATTTGGGCCAGAGGAAACCCATAGCTGGTGCGGGCAATTTACAGCAATATCAGATAGAGGGCTTGAATGTGCAAGAACAACTGGCAGGGTCCTTTGAGACAGTCAAAAGGAATGGGTGAGGCCAGGCGCAGTGGCTCATGCCTGTAATTCTAGCACTTTGGGAGGCCGAGTCAGGGGGATTGCTTGAGCTCAGAAGTTTGAGACCAGCCTGAGCAAGAGTAAGATCCAGTCTCTACTAAAAATAGAAAAAATTAGCTGAGTGTAGTGGTGCATACCTGTAGTCCCGGCTACTTGGAAGGCTGAAGCAGGAGGATCGCTTGAGCCCAGGAGTTTGAGCTTGCTGTGAGCTAGGCTGACGCCACGGCACTCTAGCCCGGGCAATAGAGCAAGACTCTATTTCAACAACAACAACAAAAAAAAGGGAATGAGCGAAAAAGCCAGCCAGACTGACTTTTTGTAAAGAAAAAGGACCCTGAAAGAAACATTGCCCAAAAGTTGCAAAAGCCCCCAGGTAGCAAGAAGCCCCCAGGAGAGAAAATTCTTTTTTACATTCAGGACTCAGACAGTGAAGGAGGAGGCTGGAGCTTTCTGCCTCCAAATATCCCCACAGGAGCCCGGGGAAAAATCGACAGTAGGGATTCAACTGGTGCCAACCCGCATGGACAGAAGTGGTCCAGTGGGAGGGTCCCTTCCCCTGGCCACAGCCAGGACCCGGACCCCTGCACCAGCCATGCCGGGCCAGACAGGGAGCGAGGCAAGTGGCTGAGGGAATTGAATAGTACTCAGTTACATTTAAATGGCAGGATCCTGGGACTGTGTCACCTCATGGGTCTAAAAGGGCTCTCCTGCTCTGTTTGACAGAAGCTTAGCAGGGGACCTGTGGAACCTGCAACTGGACAGATTTGTAAACTAGTATTAGCTTATCTGGGGTTCCTACGAATGGCCTCTGGATCCCAGACTTTGGACTGATGGTAAAGCCCTTGTATGGAGAAAAACAAGGACTGAGCCTTAGAGCCTTAGTATAGGTGCTGAGAGGCATCCCATGGCCAGTGGCATGTCAAAGCCACTGGACAATATGGTGAGAGGATGGCCTCTTTGCCTCCGGGCAGGAACAGCTGCTTGTGAGTTGTGTCTATCCTCAATCCTGCCAGCCTTTTGCCAGCCAAAGAGAATGAGCCTTTATAACACGACTGTATAGAGGTCCTGCAGGCTGTGTATTCTAGCAGGATGGATCTGTCAGATCAGCCAATGACAGAGCAAGATTAGGATCTTTTTCACTGCCAGGAGCAGCTTTATGGACAACAAGTGGCTGGATGTGCGGTGAGGTGATCATGGCAGTAGCACTGCCACCTGGGACTTTAGCCCAGGAAGCTGAGTTGCAGTTATTGAGAGGAAAAAGGCAAACATTTGTACGGACTCTAACTATGCTTTTACGATTGTCATGTTCATAGTACCATTTGAAAGAAAAGGGGTGTCCTAATGGCTGGAAATAAGGATATTAAGTATGCCACCAAAATAATGGCCTTGATACAGGCCATGGCTGAGCCCAAGCAGGTGGCCAGCATGGCAAAGAGAAGTCAGGCCACTGGCAGAGCTGCTAAGGAGGCCGCTGGAGGTGATCTGCTCCTCAGGGCCTTGATACCCCAGCTAGATTTAGACCCCCTTAAAAACTAAAGACTAGGGCTCTGACATTTGGGATGGCACAGCTAAATGGAGACAGAATTCTCACAGGCTCGTCTCCTACCCAAAGCTGTGGTTCAGCCTCTTATGTGACACCCGCATGAACACACACATTGGGAGTGCAAGGCCTTGATGGATCTGGTGGGGCCTCATTTGAGAGGACCCCGCTTACATCTGTTTATGTGCTTGGTGCAGTCCAAGGACAGAAAGGCAACCCACTCTACAGGGAGCCCAACACGTGGGGGTCCACCCTTTTGATGATTGGCACTTTCACTCAGATGCCTAGGCTTGTGTGGGTAGATACCTTTTCAGGCTGGGTAGAGGCTTGTCCTACCTGGAGGAAGGAAAGGAACATCTAAGGGTACTGGAATCCTTCTGGAGGAACTCACTCCAAGATGGGCTCCTACCAGGAGCTGACAGGGCCTTTGCCGAGTTCCTGAACACATACAGGAATAGGCCTCGGAGGATGAAGGGGTGATGGGCATCCATGGTCCAGGGAAAGAGGCTAAGCAAATGGAGAACAACATGCTGGTGATGCAGGCCATGGACAGACAGCTACAAAGACGGCTCAGCAGCTCCTCCTGCTATAGCAAGGATATCAATAGACACCCCATTGCAACAGCACCCAGGAGCACATTCCATGGAGCCCTGGACATTTCACAAGAGTGATAATAGACCCTCCTTTGTAGCAGAGGTAACCCAGCAAGTAGACAAACCCCTACACCTGGAATTGAAATTGCTTGCATTCTGGAATTGATACAGGAAGTCCATCTAAAGTGGATAAGATATTGCCGCTTGTCCTCCTCTGGATAAGCGTAGCCCTTTAGAAGCAGGCTTAAGTTAAGCCCCTAAGAAATAGTTTATGAGAGACCTTTCCTAGCACCCTGAGGTAAGTATGGTCATATGACCATGAGTAAAAGAAAACAGAGTAAAACGATGTGTCAAATGGGCAGGTCAGGTGCTAACCACTGCGCATGAGTTTGCCTCGTTCAGGTCCCTCCTCAGTTGGAAGCAGAGAAGTGGAAGGGACTCTGTGAAGTGCCTCTAACAACTCACACCTCGTTAAAATTGTCAGAAGTGAAACCTTGGGTCCGTCATACCAGAGTAAAGAGGTGTAGCCCCCAGTGGAGGGGCAGCCTTCAGGCCATCTAAAGTATCTGTTTGAGAAAAAGAAAAAAATGAAAATGTTGATATTTTTGCTAAAAAAAAAAAAAATAGATGAGGAAACTGAGGCTCAGAACTGTGGAATGATTTACCTAAGGTCCCATAGTTGATTCTGATTCAGGCTCAGTAGCTCAAGTCTGTAATCTCAGCCACTTGGGAGGCTGAGGCAGGGGGATCACTTGAGCCCAGGAGTTGAGGCTTAAGTGAGCTGCGATTGTGCCGCTGCACACCAGCCTGG
>NW_012134636.1:1834854-1841268 GCF_000956105.1 Propithecus coquereli | reverse complement strand
GCTGTCCTGGTGGCGGGCACACTGACAGTCCTGACTTCGGCATTACACAGTGTATCCATGTAACAAAAACACTGTACCCCCTTTTAATATTTTGAAAAAAATAGAATTGATGGAGATGTTTGAGTATTTTGTCATCTTTTTAAAAACAAGGGAGAAGAAAGGATTATTTCCTTTTCCCCTGCATATATTTGACTTTCCTTGACTCATTTTTTGATTAGTACCTTGAAATATGCTTATTGGCGGGGGGCTGCAGGAGGAAGTATATATGTATATGCACCAAAAAAATCTGGAAGACTGTACCCAGAATGTTAACACTGGTTATCTCTGTTTGGTGGGAGCGGGACTGAGATGGATTTGTTGTTCTTGCCTGCCAAGACCCCTATTTCCTTTGGGCAAGAGATCTCTTCCGTTCCTTGTGGTTGCTCATCGCAGTATACTTGTTCGATATAGTGCCTCATTCCCCTGGTAACAGTTTTGGAGGCCAAGGGGTGGACATTTCACTCAATCACTTGCCCAGAGCCAGAGTCCTTCCCTGGGGCCGATATATGAAACTGGGGGTAGCTCTCCTGCCTGGATGTAGTTGAAAAGCTGAGGCTGCCTCACTCCATGTTGCTCTGCAGAGGAAGAGGCCAATGTGGGAAGAGAAATCAAGACAAGGAGAGGAGAGAAGAGAGGGATAGTAAATCCTATGAGCACTGTATCTCCAGTTCCAGTCTCCAAGACCTTGATCCTTGGCGTTTGTCCTTCAGTTTTGTACCAGCTATTGTGAACCATACATAGACTGGTCTCTGATGAAGCTAGTTTAGGTTGGAATTCTGTTACTTGGCAAGTGAAAGAATCTAACTGGTACCTAGGATAGTCTTTGTGTGTATTTAATATTTTACGTAATTTTCCTGGAATGACCATGTATTACTTGTTTAGTAGAAATATTTTGAAAAGAAACACAATGCATTTGTTTTAAAAAAAGAAAGAAAACTTAAGTGCCCTCTGAAATGCTCAAAAGCAGGCAAAACGTAAAGCAGAACATAAAAGTTGTGCAAGTCCTCAAAAGGACGTAGGCCACTTTATCTCCTAGGGAATGTTATCATTAAGATGAACAGGAATTTGTGGTGAAACAAACCCCCGCGCCCCCACTCAGTGGGTGTGCCTGGTGGGTGTAGGGGAGAGTAAGGGCTTAGCCCTGGGCAGAAAGTCTGTTTTTCAATGGACTAGGGAGTCTGTGATACTGAGCTTTGGAAGAAGGAAATTATCCCTTAGCCTTCTGTCCCTCACCAGATCAGGTCCTTTGTCTGAGCTCAGTTTACACTGAGTCTAGCTCTCATATTTTGAACTACAGTGTTGTAGGCACTTCACATCCATTATCTCATAGAATTCTCAAGGGAATTCGGAGTGAGTCAGCCATCAATATCCCCACATTCCAGAGGAAGAAACTGAGGCTGAGAGAGACTAAGTGCGGCCAGGAGCAGTCAGACTCCAGAGCCTTCCTAGGAGCCGCAGTGATCCCTCTTCCTGTCTCACTTGTAGAATGGGCATCGTAAATCGTCTGCCCGACGGTAAGGGAGACAAAAGTCAGCTGAAATGAGCCGGGGTAAGCACTGTTGTCTCTGTCTCCAGTTGGCAGATGCAGTGATTCAGGGGTGAGGAGTGCGGGGTGGCGCCCGGGAGGTTGTAGGAGGTGGAGTGGAGGTGGTTGTAGGAGGAGGAGGGTCCCAAGCAACTGAGCTGGCCTCTGTCCTCTGCCTGGGCCTGCCCAGCCCCACCCCCAACTCCTGAGAGTTGCTGCCCCCTTCCCAACCAGCACCGAGTGTCTTCCCAGGCGAGGCCTTGCGCAAGCCGACCTCGGTCCGGTCCCTTGGCCCCGTGCCTGCGGTCCCAGCATCGGGCTTCGTGCCGCCTCCCCGACCTGGCCCCCAGCCATCGGCCCCTGGCGCCTGGCCAGTCACGTGGCACCTCGGGCCTCTTCGGTCGGCTTCCCTCGCGTCCTGATTTAACTCCCTCCTCGCCCTTCGCCTCTGCCCCAGTCCCCCTGGGCACCACGCCCGCTCTGAGGAGCCGGTGTCGGGGACTGTCTCGCTGAGGGATCTCTGGCCTCAGTTTTCCTGCCTGTTAAGTGGGGCCCCCACCCCACTACCGCCGCGACTCTGTTGATCGCGGCCTACTCCTGCCCCGTCCTTTCCCGCCGCCGCCCACTCCCACCAGTCTCCGGAGCAATTCCGAGGACTGCACTCCCTTCAGGGCACTGGACGGTGGGGAGAAAGAGCCCAGGAGCCCCAAGGGAGGTCGCAGAACTGGTCTGAGAGAAAATCCACAAGGCGACAGGGTGAAACCGGCCAGCCTCTGGCGTCAGACGGGTGTGGGTTCGAATCCTGCCCTGCCTCTGATATGCTGATGTCGAAACCTTCGTCTTTCCGGGTCTCAGTTGTCCGCTCGCTGACACGGAGCCCTGCTGGAGACTAAGGGTGGAAGCGTCCAGCTGGGGCTCGCTGACCCGAACCAATGAGGTCCCCGCCACCGCGTCCCTGCCCCAGCCCGGAGCGGCGCCTCGCCTCCCAATCCCGGTCCCGGCGCCCGAGGCTCCTCCTCCGCTGACATCAGAGCCGCAGGCGCCGGAGAGCGGCAGCCGAGCCGGGCCGAGCCCCAGCGAGAGCGCGGGCGAGCGGGCCAGGCGCGCAGCGGTTGCGGACGGCGGCCAGAGCTCGGCGCCAGCCACCTCGGGCCTCCCGGCCTGCCTCGCGGCGGGGCGGCCGCAGGTACAGCCGCGGGCCAGCGCGTCCGCGCCCCGGGCGCTGCGGGGGGCGGCGGGAACCCGCAGCCACTGGTTACCGTCCCCCAAGATAGGGTCGCTGGGTGTCCTCCCTGGCGGGCTGGACCCTGATGGGCAGGGCTGGGCCCACCAAGCCCAGGCCCAGCAGGTGTCAGGCAAGCCCATGGAAAATTGAGCGGGTAATAGAGGAGGGTGGGGAGGGAGCCTGTGTGTGTGTGTGTGTGTGTGTGTGTGTGTGTGTGTGTGTGTGTATATGTGTGTGTATGTGTGTGTGTGTATATGTGTGTGTGCGTGTGTGTGCGCGCGCGCGGGCGCGCGTTCGGCCAGGCCCGAATGTGGAAGGGCGTGGGCATTTGGAGGCATAGATGGAGGCGGGGGGCGCTGTGGAATGTACTGATGTCTCAGGACAGGAGGGGTTGCAGTGTCTTGGTGTGTAAGGATTTCCTTATGGGTGGGGATGTCTGGGAATCAGGGTGCTTTCTGTTGCAGGTGGGTGTCCAGGTGTCGTGTGTGCTGGTATCTGGCTCTAAGGGTAGTAAGTCAAAGTTGGAAAGGGGTGTACAATTGTGTACTGAGGATGGTTGGAGTTAGATGTGTAAGGAGTTGGGGTTTGGTTTGGCGTGTAGGAGCTTCTAGGGTATGGGGTAGAGGAGCAGGAGGGTGTAGGGTATGAGTAAATCTGGGATGTCTGAAATATGGGAGTTGGGGTGTGTGTGCACGTTTGGGTGTCATCTTGTCCAAGTGTGTGTGGATGTGTGTTTTGCGGTGTGAGAGGGGTCTGGGTGAGAGAGGTTTCAATGGCCAGGCAGGTGTTCAGGTGTAAAGATGTGTGGGGAGTGTGTGTGTGCACGTGCATGCTGATGTCTGGGTATCCATGTATGATGAGGTGTCGTGGTGTCTGGATACAAGGTGTGCTGGATCTGGGAGGCACGTGTTTGGGTTCAGGGGTGTGGATGGGGCTTGGTGTGGGGTGTCTGCTGCAGGGATGTGTGTGGAACTATGAGAGTCGTGTATGCCAGGCCTCCGGATGGGATTCAGACTCTGCCTCTGGAGCTTACCATCGAGTCTCCTTTCCTAGAAGTTTCTGCCCCTGGGATGTATGGCCAGGGTCCCCTGGGAACAAGGTCCCATTCAAGGAGTGGAATGTCACACCAGAGACTCTAGTCAGGGCACCTTCCCCTCATTCTCTCACAGAGAACAGACAAGGAAAGTGCCCTCCCTGGGGGTCACATAGCATGCTGGGCTCTGTTTTGGCCTCACCTTCTGTGGGCCTGGGATGGGGTTGAGAGGCTGTGTTTTCTGAATGGGCCCCAGTCTGGCTTCATATTGGAAGGACCAGCTGAGAGCAGCTCCTCCATGGCCTTTGCCTTCAGCAAGCTTAGCTGGGGACCCAGCTGGGTGTCATTTGGGCCTCTGGACCCAGCCCCTGCCCATCTCCAACCTCAGTCTCTCAATTCTGCATCTGATAAATGGGCAGAGAACTCCCAGCTTCTCTTGCTGGATGAGAGAGATGAAACAGAGGCCTCAGCAGGGGAAGGGCCAGGCTGGGTCAGGGTGAGATGGCACCAGCAGGGGATAGCCTGGGTAGGACCATTTCTCAGGCTGCTGGGACCCAGATGGGGAGTCAGGAGGGAGAGGCCTGGGGAGCTCCAGATGTGGCTGCTGTTGCTGTGGTAACAGTGCAGAAAGAGCTATTTAAAAATGTGGCTGAGATATTGCTGGAAGCCCAGGCTGCTGGAAGCCCAGGCTGCCGGAAACCTGATTTCCAAGAGGCCGGGGTGGGAAAGAAAAAGGATGAGGGAGAGGAGACACCCCAGCAATTCCCAGGGTGGGGCTGGGACATCGCTGGATCTGGGGACAGGGGGATCTTCCAGGGCTGTGCACTTCTACAAGCTGCTCTGGGGTTTTTATCTGTTATACTGCAAGAGGTCAGGGTTTTCCTGGGTGTTTGGAGAGGGAGAAACTGGGGAGTGAGCTTGAAAAAGTGAATGAACAAATGCATGACTTTATTGGATAAAGAATTTTGCTGCCACCATGAAGGTTTCTCTCTACGCATAAGCATTTGCTGAATGGATGTTGTTGAATAAACAAATGACTGGTGAATGAAGGTGTGTTGAATGATTTTGTCGAATAAATGGATCAAGGAATGAATAAATGCAGGTTCAGTGACTGAATGGGGCCTGCAGTGAATTTCCAGACAAGGCTGGGCCCCGCCGAGCTTCCTCCCTCTATTCTCCTTCCCAGGAGTCCTGGCTGTGGCCAGGGGGCAGTGGGCCATGCCGGGGGCAGTGGAAGGCCCCAGCTGGAAGCAGGCGGAGGACATTAGGGACATTTATGACTTCCGAGATGTTCTGGGCACGTGAGTCTCACGGTGGGGGGCGTTGGGGGCTGGATGGTTGGGGGAGGCTGAGTCCAGGGTGGTGCTTCCTCTGGTCAGTTGATCAATGCTTCCTGTTTCTTACAGCCCAGGCCCTGTGGCAGCTTTGCCTTGGCCTAGACTGGCCTCAGCTTTTCACTTCTGGCCGCCAGTGGGTGGGACAGGGGCTGTACTTCCCATAGCTCCCGGCTTCTGCTGAAGAGAAGGAAGTGGAGGAGAATGAAGGGACCAGTTTTTTCTAACTTGCTGCCAAGAGCTGGGTGTTCTGGCCTAGGTTTGGGAACTGAAGCTGGGCATGGCTCTGTGCTTGGTGCTAGGAATCCAGAAATAACTCAAACCTGGTCTCTGCCCCTTAAGTTGATCCCCGATATGTAGGGGAGACAGACCCACAGAAAATGGCAACGGGGTGTGCACTGTGTTCTAGTGAAAGTCTGGAATGAGGGCTTTGTAGAGCCCAGAGAGAGTTGTGGCTTCCGCCTGGTGAAAAATTATCTGGAGAAGGGGGCGTTGGAGCTGGGGACTGAAGGGTGGGTAGGTGTGCACTTGTCATAGAGGACGAAGGGCATTCCCGGAGAAGGGATAGCATAACCAAAGGCTCAGCGTCATGGTATACATGGAAAGAGGTAGAGTTTGGTGGAGCTGAGGGAAGAGTGGACAAAGATGCTGGAGATGACAGTGGAACAGTTCATGCAGGGCCTTGAATGCCAGGCCGAGAAGGCTGGATGTTATCCCACAGGCCATACGAAGACATTTAAGACTTTGGGGCAGGTTTGCAATTCAGGTTAGTCACTCTGGCCACAGCATGGAGGGCAAATTGGAGAGGGACAAGACTGGAAATGAGTGATGAGATGACCATAATCACTACTTATCCCTGATGGTTGAAATTTCACCATGAGAGATGCTTTTCTTTGACTTATAACTTCTTATTCTCCCAGGGAAAGCAAACAGATGTGGAAAGAATACGCTAGTAAATCCTCCTTAATCAGTGAACTTTAATATAAGTGAGTTTATTTGTTCTTTTCTGAGAGCCTATTCTAAAGTACTGCTTCTTAAACTTCAGTGAGCATACAAATCACCTGAGCATTTTGTTAAAATGTAGATTCTGATTTAGTAAGTCTGGGATGGGGCCTGAGATTCTATATTTCTAAAAAGTTCCCAGGTGATGCTGATCATTCTCCAAAGTTCTGAAAGGTGTTAAATTAGCCATAACTCAAATTGGCTTTAGCAGAAAAAAGAATCAATCAACTGAGCACATAATTAAAAAGTTGAGGAG
>NW_012134636.1:1830328-1833584 GCF_000956105.1 Propithecus coquereli | reverse complement strand
GCCCCGACTCTTTGAGGGATGTCCTGTCATTGGCTTCATTTTACAGATGAAGAAACCGAGGCTTGGGGAGGTTACATTCATTCAAACAAATATTATTGAGCACGACTTTGCACCAGATACTTGAGGAATGGTGGTGAGCGAGACCAAGTCCCTGGACTTGTGGAGCTGACATTCTGGTCGGGGAGGCTGACACACATGTAAACACAGGAAAGTCATAGACGTTATACATCAGCTGGGCACAGTGGCGCGTACCTGTAGTCCCAGCTACTCAGGAGGCTGAGGCAGGAGGATTGCTTGAGCCCAGGAGTTCAAAGCTATATTGTGCCACGGCTATCACTGCATTCCAGCCTGCGCAACATAGGAGGCCTCGTATCTTAAAAAAAGAAAAAAATCATATATCGATCAGTGCTATGAGGTAAAAAGACTTACAAATAGCAAGTAGTAGAGGCAGGATTTGGACCCAAGTCTAGGTGATGCCAGGGCCCAGCATTTACCCCTCTGCTCTCTTGCCTTCCAAGAAATTATAATAAATCATGGTAAATCAGCTTTTCCCTTTGAGACCCAGATCCTTGGTTTGTTCTGCCCAGGTTTGCAGGCGGTTGGGAGGTAGCTGATGAGCTGTCATTAGGGCTCTGAACCACCTCATTTCTTTTCTTTTTTTTTTTTTAAGTGATGGGGTCTTGCTACATTGCCCAGCCTGGAGTGCAGTGGCTATTCACAGGTGCGATCACAGTGCACTACAGCCTCCAACTCCTGGGCTCAAGCGATCCTCCTGCCTTAGCCTCCTGAGTAGCTGGGACTATAGGTGTGCACCACCATGCCCAGCTGAGCCACCTTATTTCTCCTTTCAGGATCAAGCACCCCAACATTGTAGCCCTGGATGATATCTATGAGAGTGGGGGCCACCTCTACCTCATCATGCAGCTGTGAGTGACCCTACTTCTGCCCCTTCCTCACACCTCTCCCTCTGCCCCCACTCTTTTGGCCTGACTGCCCTATGCCCTGCTGCAGGGTGTCCGGCGGGGAGCTGTTTGACCGCATCGTGGAAAAAGGCTTCTACACAGAGCGGGATGCCAGCCGCCTCATCTTTCAAGTGCTGGACGCTGTCAAGTACCTGCATGACCTGGGCATCGTACACCGGGATCTTAAGGTGGGGCTCAAGGGAGTGTGGTGACCTGGGACACCCGAGGTTGGGGCCTTTACAAACTATTCACTGTCTGACCTTGGGCAACCCTCACACCCTCACTGAGCCTCAGCTTCCCATCTGCAAAATGGACCTTGTAACCCTTAAACTGCCTCTTACCATTCCAGTTCAGATACTCAAAGGGACACAAAAGTGAATTATGCTGTCATTTTATCCAAGTAATGTTTCATGTCTATTTCTGTTTTTTCTCCATTTCTTTTTTATTTGTATATATTCATGGGGTACAAGTGCAATTTTGTTGCATCGATACGTTGCACTGTGGTGAAATCAGGGCCTTCAGTGCATACATCACTGAAGCAACACACGTCATCCACCCCCCTCTCCATCCCCCACCCGTGTCTTTTTCTGATAATAAAAGTCCCATTTGCTCTTTGTAGAAAACTTAGATGGGACAGCAAAGCATAAAGAAGAAAGCCAGAAATCCCTGAATTCCTACTCCTCTGAGATAACAAGGGGGTTCATGTTCTGTAGTATATCTCATTCCGGTCTAGAAGAGCGCTGGGGTGACAGATCTGGGTTTGAATTCTGGTCCTGCTACTCCCTAAGTGGGTTCTTAGGCGTGTCACTTTGCCTCTTGAAGGCATCAGTTTCCTCATCTGTTAAGTGGGATTATCCAGACTGGCCCAGCAGGGATGTGGTAAGGATGACATCAAATCAGGCACAAACCTAGGGCCTGGCACAGTAGATGCTCAAAAATTTCTTTAGGGCTGCACAATACACACCTGAGGTTTACAGAAAATTCCCTCCCACACCTCCTTGGCCTATGTCTTTTCTGGAACTTTTGGCCTTCTTGAGAACTTCCTTGAGTTTCTTATGCCTCCAGCCAAGATGGCAGCCACGAAGCCACAGTCGCTTTTGGAAAATCCATTGTTTCTCAGTGGGTGCTTGCGAAGGCAGAAGGTTCTGCCAGCCTATAGCCATCTCTGACTACCCATCCCCTCCCTCCCATCCTCCAAGCCAGAGAATCTGCTGTACTACAGCCTGGACGAAGACTCCAAGATCATGATCTCCGACTTTGGCCTTTCCAAGATGGAGGACCCGGGCTGTGTGCTCTCCACCGCCTGCGGGACCCCAGGATACGTGGGTGCGGAGGGCCGTGGGCTGGGGCTGTGGGTGGGGGAGGAACCAGGAGCTGCTGGGCAGAGATTTGTCACCACCATGTCACCTTGCCTCCATAGCCCCTGAAGTCCTGGCCCAGAAGCCCTACAGCAAGGCCGTGGATTGCTGGTCCATTGGAGTCATTGCCTACATCCTGTAAGTGGGGACTCCGCCGTGGCAGGATGTGGCCTGAGAGTTGTCCTCTCCCTGCTTTCCTCTCTTCCTCCCTCTGCTTATTCCTTCCTTCCTTCCATCCATAGTTATATTGACCAATTAATTACTAATATCACTTCATTCGATAGATACTATGTTTCAGGCAGTGTGCCAAGCACTGGGGATTTAGCAGAGAACAAACCAAAGTGCCTGCCCTCAGGGAGCTGACCTTCTAGTAGGGAAGACAGATAATCAACAAGTAAATAGATCTATAAAATAATGTCAGGTGATAAAAAATGCTGTGGAGAAATCAAGCAGGGACAGGGAGATGGGGATGATGCCATTTTAGGGAGGGAGGTCAGGGAAGGGCTTGCTGTGGAGGTGACATCTGATTGAGGTAAGGCAGCCACACATTTAAGGTGTTGGGGAAGAATGGTGCAGGCAGAGGGAGCAGAAAGTGCAAAAGCTCTGAGGAGGGCAAGATGGCGGCATGTTCAAGGGACAGAAAGAAGGCCAGTGTAGCTAGACAGGAGTGAGCAGGCAGAAAGGGGTGGAGTTTACAAGGTTCGGGGGGACTCCTTCTTGTGGGTCCTGCCTGACTCCTGGGACTGCCCCAAAGCTCCACCCCAGAGCCAATGGGTGCACTGAATGTGAAAATGAGGATGAGTTTCTCCCCGCCAGGCTCTGCGGCTACCCCCCCTTCTATGACGAGAATGATGCCAAACTCTTTGAACAGATTTTGAAGGCCGAGTACGAGTTTGACTCTCCTTACTGGGACGACATCTCTGACTCTGGTATTTA
>NW_012134636.1:1828431-1830278 GCF_000956105.1 Propithecus coquereli | reverse complement strand
GATATGTAGGGGAGACAGACCCACAGAAAATGGCAACGGGGTGTGCACTGTGTTCTAGTGAAAGTCTGGAATGAGGGCTTTGTAGAGCCCAGAGAGAGTTGTGGCTTCCGCCTGGTGAAAAATTATCTGGAGAAGGGGGCGTTGGAGCTGGGGACTGAAGGGTGGGTAGGTGTGCACTTGTCATAGAGGACGAAGGGCATTCCCGGAGAAGGGATAGCATAACCAAAGGCTCAGCGTCATGGTATACATGGAAAGAGGTAGAGTTTGGTGGAGCTGAGGGAAGAGTGGACAAAGATGCTGGAGATGACAGTGGAACAGTTCATGTAGGGCCTTGAATGCCAGGCCGAGAAGGCTGGATGTTATCCCACAGGCCATACGAAGACATTTAAGACTTTGGGGCAGGTTTGCAATTCAGGTTAGTCACTCTGGCCACAGCATGGAGGGCAAATTGGAGAGGGACAAGACTGGAAATGAGTGATGAGATGACCATAATCACTACTTATCCCTGATGGTTGAAATTTCACCATGAGAGATGCTTTTCTTTGACTTATAACTTCTTATTCTCCCAGGGAAAGCAAACAGATGTGGAAAGAATACGCTAGTAAATCCTCCTTAATCAGTGAACTTTAATATAAGTGAGTTTATTTGTTCTTTTCTGAGAGCCTATTCTAAAGTACTGCTTCTTAAACTTCAGTGAGCATACAAATCACCTGAGCATTTTGTTAAAATGTAGATTCTGATTTAGTAAGTCTGGGATGGGGCCTGAGATTCTATATTTCTAAAAAGTTCCCAGGTGATGCTGATCATTCTCCAAAGTTCTGAAAGGTGTTAAATTAGCCATAACTCAAATTGGCTTTAGCAGAAAAAAGAATCAATCAACTGAGCACATAATTAAAAAGTTGAGGAGGTAGACTTCAGGCATGGCTGGATCTAGGGACCCAGACGATGTTATCAGGAAATAATTTCTCAGGTCTGACTTCCTTTGTGTTGGCTTCATTCTCAAGCAGGCTTTCCCCAAATGGTAGCAGAGATGATCACCATTAGCTCCAAGCTTACATCCTACCAGCTTAGCAGGAAAGAGTGCCTCGTTCTCAAAAGTGCCAGTAACCTGGCTTGCATCGTATGACCAACTACTGTGGCCAGGGGATAGACCACTCTGACTGGCCAGGGTGTGGATGAGTGATAGGGGGAGGCTTATCCCACCTCCCTTGGTCTAGTGGTGGTGGTCACATAACCTATAGGGGGTAGAGGAAACGCTAGAGGGAAACTGGGGTTCCTGTTCCTTACCTTGTAAATCTCGCCCCATAGGGGGGCCTTCTCAGAGGTAATCCTGGCAGAAGATAAGAGGACGCAGAAGCTGGTGGCCATCAAATGCATTGCCAAGAAGGCCCTGGAGGGCAAGGAGGGCAGCATGGAGAATGAGATCGCTGTCCTGCACAAGTACGTAGGCTACAGCCTGTCCCTGCCCCAGGCCGACCCTGCCTTGACCCTCCCACCCTCCTCCTTCCCTGCTTTGGACAAATTATTTAAACTCTCTGAACCTCAAGTTGCTCATTTGTAAAATGGGGATAATAATTTCTACTTGGCAAGGTTGTGGGGACATTAGAGGTCCTGTATTTCAAGTGCCTGGGACAAGGGCAAACGTGACAGATGTGATTGAGATGCCAGTGCTTATTCACAGCATTTTAATCTGTTCAATCAGGTCTCAAGGTCAATCTTTGAACATGGCTGGTACCTACATATCTCAGCCGGTGTTATCTCTGGACCTACCTCAAGTGCCCCCCACATATTAATGCCATTCAGCAAGTTTAAAAGTGCCTGTTCGCTGACCCCCTGACTAAGTCAAC
>NW_012134636.1:1820249-1823946 GCF_000956105.1 Propithecus coquereli | reverse complement strand
ACCTTGAGCGATCCTCCCGCTTCGGCCTCCCAGCGTGCTAGGATTACAGGCGTGAGCCACCACGCCCAGCCTCATCCCTCCTTTCGTGCTCCCTATTAAGAAGCAAACCCATGAAGTCACAATCAATTATTTATGCATCAGTGTGAATACACTGAGTAGATTCTTCTTTAAGAACAAGTTTTTCTTAAGAGAGAGAGAGCTAGAAGGCTTAGGGTGTGGCTTTGCGGTTTGGAAGAGCGCAGGTTGGATGGGGTGGTGCATGGACAGATCTGGCCTCTGTCTTGCTTTGATGCCAGGCCAGACCTGAGGGAAGTGGGCACTATCTTGGGGGTGTCCACAGGCACTACCATGCTGTCTTTGCTTTTCTTTTGGGGGTTCAGCCAAAGACTTCATCCGGCATTTGATGGAGAAGGATCCAGAGAAGAGGTTCACTTGTGAGCAGGCTTTGCAGCACCCATGGTGAGAGCGCCCACAAGCTGCAGGCTGGGGTGGAGTCTGGGGCCCGCCAGGCCTGCCTCTGCCCTCACAAGCAACCCTCCACATACCCGTATCCTAGGATTGCAGGAGATACGGCTCTAGATAAGAATATCCACCAGTCAGTGAGTGAGCAGATCAAGAAGAACTTTGCCAAGAGCAAGTGGAAGGTGAGCCCACGTCCCTAATCCTGGGTCCCAGCCTCCCCAGGACTCCTCTCCACCCTCATCGAGGCTCATCTCCCACAGCACCTACCACCAAGGTGGGCACACAGCAACTGCTCAGGGATGCTTACTTACACATTCATTCATTCATTCCACAAATGCTCCTTGACACTTCTATTCCAGAGGACCTCATTCATTCATTCAACAAGCACTCCCTCTGACCTCCAAGTCTAGAGGAAGAACTGTTTATAACTCCTTAGGAGGCATCTGATCCAACCTATGGGGTCCAGGAAGGATCATGAAGGTGGTGATGACCTGACAGGCCTGTCAGTTGGGTAGGAATTAGCCAGGCACAGTAGATTGATGTCTAAGGCAGAGGGAACAGCTACACAAACAGCCAAGGGCAAGAAAGAGTGGGGTATTCAGGGGAAGTGCAAGTGCTGAGCCTGGCTGGACTGGAGGGGCGGAGAGGACTGAGAAGCAGCAGCAGGTAGGGGCCAGGCCACTAGGGGCCTTGAATGGCACAGTGAAACACCGAATTCATCCCGAGGGTGCTGAGGAGCCCCAGGAAGATTTTAAGCAGAAATCTGGCCTTTAGAAAGTGCTCTCAGGATGCAGAAAATGACATTAAGACTGGGAGACCCATTAGGAGGCTGTGGCAGAGATGCAGGCAGGAGACAGGCACTGGCTTGGATCAGAGCAGTAGCAACAGGAGAGAGCTGGCGTTGAGCCACAAGTCATTTAGGAGGTAGAATCAATGAGAAGTGATGATGATGGGCTAGATGTTGGAGGAAAAAAGAGATGTCAAGGGCTAGCCCAAGATTCTGGTTGGGGACAGAGTAGACAGTGGCACCATCACTGAGATGGTGATCACAAGGGCAGAAACATCTTTGGGAGCAGATAGTTTTAGTTTTGAATATGGTAAATTTGAGGGGTGTGTGGGACATCTAGGTGGATATGTTGAATGAAGAATCACACACACACACCCCTGAGCAAGTTACTTAACCTTTTTGCACCTCGGTTTCTGCCTCTGAAAATGATATTAATAGGGCCTACCTCAAAGAGTTCTGTGAAGATTAATTACGTAAAGTGCTTAAAGCAGTGCCTGATATGAATATATAATGCTAGTGTTTTCTATACATATGAAAAGGAATTAATTATATAGTTATATATACAAGTTTATATATATACATTTTATATATATGCGTGCATGTGTATGTAAATATATAATGTGACTGAATATAACTTAATAAAGCCTTGTAGAGATTTGGGGGGTTTTAGGGGAATCAATAAACAACAACTGAATGAAAATAACAGAACCACTGCAAGAATCCCACTGCCAGCCCCTGCCCCATAACCTCCCACTCTCTCAGAAGTCCCTTCCTCCTCTCTTCTCACAGCAAGCCTTCAATGCCACAGCTGTGGTGCGGCACATGAGGAAGCTGCAGCTGGGCACCAGCCAGGAGGGACAGGGACAGACGGCGAGCCACGGGGAGCTGCTGATGCCAGCACCTGGGGGTGAGGAGTGCGGCTCTCTGGAAGGGCACAGGTGGTCCACGAAGAGGTGCCAGGCTGGAGTGCAGGGTCTGCCCCCATAGCCAACTCTGTTCTCTCTTTCTGTGTAGGGCCGGCGGCTGGCTGCTGCTGTCGAGACTGCTGCGTGGAGCCGGGCCCAGAACTGTCCCCCACACTGCCCCCCCAGCTATAGAGCCCTGGATTTAGAGTCAGGAACCCCTGCATAGGAGGGGTTAGGGGCAGCCTGCTCCCCTTCCCTCTCTGAACTAGGGAGTTACCCTGTCCCATCCCCTCCTCACCCCTTTCCCTACCACTGCTCACTGCATTTTCCATACAAATGTTTCTATTTTATTGTTCCTTCTTATAATAAAGGGAAGAAGATAAAACCATAAATACCTGTCACTCCAAATAGCCCCCACCCTACCTTGTTGTGCAAACTGCTTGATTTGGGGGTGCCTGGCACCTGAGGTAGTTGCAGGGAGCCCCCTCCCCGACATGAGACTGGATGGGGATAGAGAAGTGGGGAACGGAGGGGACAGATCTTTGGGGAATTCCTTTGCCCAGTGCCCTCCCACCTAGCCTTCAGGCCCTTTGGACCACCTTCTGCGCTTTGCTGGTGGCTCCTGAGCACGGTGGGATTGGCGTAGGTCAGCACTGAACAGCACCTGTAGGGGGTGAGGGGACATCTGTGTGGGGAGGAGGGTACACTGGGATCAGGGCTGGTGACAGTGTGGGTAGGTGGAAGAGTCTATGGGGAGCAGAGGCAGGGGCAACAACAGTTTCCTGGGGCTAGAGCTGGGGTGGCGAGAGTTCTTTAGGGTCACCTGGGGCAGGGGTGGTAATGGCAGAGTCCATGGTGATAGGTTTCTGGAAGAGTCCACTGGGTCAAGGCTTGTGTGCAGGTCCTACAGGGATTGGGCTGCAGAAGGAGGGGAAACCTAGGAACCTAGGTACACTCACCGCTTGGGCCCAGCCAGCATAAGGTCCCCACAGGCTCCGGAAAAAGTTTCCTAAATCAGAAATGATGAAGTTAAATTACTTGGCCTCTTCTGATCAACAGAGGTAGGGTCTGAGAGAGAGGTGACTATGAGAGTGAGAAGTTTCTACCATCTCAGCCCTCTGCCAGCCCCAGCATCCCACTCTCTCTCCTCACCCAGTTCCTTGTTGGTCTGGGGGCTCAGGCCCTTCGCCTGGGACGTCGTGGGGTGCCAGCCGTAGTCACGCTGGGCAATCTGCCACACATGGACATCCACGGGCACAGCCTGGGGCTTGTCTAGGGCCATCAGGCAGATGCAGTCAGCCACCTTGGACAGACACAGAATGAGTCCTTAGGAGGAATGGTAGATCTGGCCGGCATCCTGCTTCTAGCCCCAAACCCAGCTCCTTCCTCCTCCACTCTGGGGTTACTATTATTCTATATTTTCGATAAACATATACTATCTATTAATAATTTTAAAAATAGCTGTCATAAAAACTGCTACTGCATGCACACCTGTGTAGGCCAGGTTCTCATCATAAATTAGGAAGAAGGTATTGCCATACTC
>NW_012134636.1:1800914-1819609 GCF_000956105.1 Propithecus coquereli | reverse complement strand
CTCATTTTTTAAACTATACAGACATATAAAGAAGAAAAAGACAAAAGTCTAATTCTCTATCATCTTACTGCTAGTTAACCGTGTACATGAAATTTTAAGAAAAGAAAAAAACAAAAAATAGAAACATCTTCCTATTTCTTTCCCCTAGGGAACCACTATTAAGTTTCCTCCTCCAATTCCTTCTGGAAATTTCTGCATACATATAGCAGCACATAGATCCACCTGAACAAATGGCCTTCCTAGAAATTCATTCAAAGGCAATATCCTTTATACTCTTTCTGCACTCATAAAACATCTGCTTATATCTTTTCTCCTTCCTGCTCTGCCCCTAGAAGCCAACCCTCCACCCAGCTCTCAGGCTTGCCTCATTTTCTACTCTCCGACTCTCAGCATGAGTGGAGAAGGCAGCTCCTACCCCACTGGGGCCTCACCTTGGTGCCCACTCCCGGCAGGGCACAGAGGGCCTTGTGGGCCTCCTCGTAGGGGGCCTCTCGCAGCTGCTGCAGCCAAGTCAGCCCGCCCTGTTCTTCGAGGATGGCTCGGGCACTGGCACTCACGTAGCGGGCACGGTAGCCCAGGCCCAGCTTCCTGAGATGAGCCTCCACCTCCGGCCCTGTGGGGAGTTGGGAGGAAAGCAGGGGTCAAGTCTCTCCTGTCCTCAGGCTGGTGTGTGAGCCCCCACCCCACAGGAATGCTTTTCTTAAATACCCTCTCCCACCTCACCACCTAGGAGACAGTGGCCACTTTTATGTGCAAAGGAAATGGTTAAAGCTTGGGTTCTGCCCCTCTACAAATGTTTTCTGCGTACCTATTACGCACTGGGCACTGGAGCCCAGCTCTAGTCCTGGGACTGGGAAGGACTTGCTGCCCTTCTCAGCTCCCCATTTGAGTTCCTTAATCTTTCCAAAGAGCGTTTCACACCCATGATCTAAAAAAATAATCATAGTAATAGCAACAGCTTCTATCATCAAGTGCTTTAGGTACATTATCATGCTGACTTTTCTCAAGAATCTCGATGACAGTACTATTGTTTTCCCCATTTTATGGGCAGGAGAAATGAGGGTTTAGAAGAAATTAAATAACTTGCTTAAGAAAGGATGTGGGGGAGATGAGATCTTGCATCCAGGTCTGGGGAACCAATGCCTTGTGTTCTTAATCCCTTGGCTTACAGTATACTGCCTCATGACTACTTTAGTCATCTCCCAAACCCTTCTAGATAGAAACTGTTATTCCTTTTCTGCAAACAAGATAAGGCCTAGAGAGGTGAATGAATTTCCTGAGGTCTTATAACAACTAAGCAAGCAGTTAAGATTCAAGATCAGGTTTCTAAGCACTAAAAACATTCTTTTCTTTTTTTTTGAGACAGAGTGTCTCTCTGTCACCCGGGCTAGAGTGTCATGGTATCAGCCTAGCTCACAGAGACCTCAAACTCCTGGGCTCAAGCAATCCTCCTGTCTCAGCCTCTCAAGCAGCTGGGACTATAGGCGTGCACCACCACGCTGGCTAATTTTTTCTATTTTTAGTAGATACGGGGTCTTGCTCCTGCTCAGACTGGTCTCGAACTTCTGATCTCAAGTGATCCTCCTGCCTCAGCCTCCCAGAGTGCTAGGATTACAGGCGTGAGCCACATTCTCTTTTCTTTAGGCAGGCTGTCTCCTTGCTATGTAGTCCCCAAGCACTTCCCATAGCTTTCTTCTCCCATCTGCCAACTGACATACTTGCCTCTGTAGAATACTTGCCACACAGGGCTGCTGTGAAGAGCACGTGTTCTTGGATGCAAAATTGTTTGGGTCACCGTAGTGATAGCAGTTTGAATTTTACATGTACTTCCTGAGTGCCAAACACTGTGCTAGGTACAATATGTGTATTCCTTTATTCAACGCTCATGACAGCTCTGATAGGTAGATGCTATTATTATCCCATTACACAGATAAAGAAACTGAAGTACAGAGATGTTAAATAATGTGCCCAAGTGATAGAGGTGGGATTCAGACCAAGAAGTCTGTCTCTAGAAGGTATGCTCCTGACCCCAAAGTACTGTACACTGCATACAGATGTTTTTCTGATGAGGCATTGAAACCACTGGGCAAAAAGCACAGACTAGCGAGGTGCTGACATTTCAGGGACGAACAGGGAAGATGAGGAGTAATTGGGGCTGATCAGACCTGGCAGGGTGGTTCTGGATGGGGGCAGTTTTGGGGAAGGCAGGAAGCCTTGACATATAGTAACCAAAGAAGAACTGAACAGATCCTGAAAGCTAATCGAAGGCCTAGGGGCAGGGGACCCACCTACTCACCAGCCAGGGCCTGCAGGCTAGGGAAACCATGGTAGGTGACATCATCAAGCTGTATGAGCCGAGGTCCAAAGGCCTGGCACAGCCGTTCCACCATGCCAGTGATGCGGGTGATGTTGTTGTTGGAGGAGCAGATGAAAGAGAAAAGGCATTCGGTGGGGTCCTGTCGCAGTAGTCGCACACCTGGGGACCAGAAAGGCAGTGGGGAGGAGAAGCACTTGCTGTCAGGAGTGGGACCCTCTCACCCTCAGATCAGATCCTAGGTATCAAGGCTCCAAGTGAGAATGAGGGATAGCATTGTTAGAGAAAGCAACACCAGCTGGGTGTGGTGGCTCACGCCTATAATCCTAGCATTTTGGGAGGCCAAGGGGGGAGGATTGCTTGAGGCCAGGAGTTCAACACCAGCCTGGGCAACATAGTGAGACTCATCTCAACCAAAAAAAAAAAACAAAAAAAAAACACAAAAAAGCAACACTAGACCTCTTCTCATTCCTCATAGCATCTTGTGAGATCTGAGTTACCATCTCATTCTACAGATAAAGAGGCCACAATGTAATCACCATGAAGGCAAGTATTTGTGCCCATTTTGTTTGTTGCTGTATCCCCAGTCACAAAGCAGATACTCTGTATATATTTACAAAATGAATGAAGTAACTTGTCCCAGGTCACACAGCCAGGAATGGTCTCAATATCCTTGTCACTTCACTATGGTGATCAGTAGGATAATAGTAATAATAGGCCACACATGGTGGCTCACATGTGTAATCCTAGCACTTTGGGAGGCTGAGGATTGCTTGAGGCCAGGAGTTCAAGACCAGCCTGAGCAACATAGCAAGATTCTCATCGCTACAAAAAATAAAAAAATTAGGCAGGTGTGGTGGTGCGCACCTGTAGTCCTAGCTACTTAGGAGGCTGAGGCAGGAGCATCACTTGAACCCAGGAGTTTGAGGTTACAGTGAGCTATGATCACACCACTGCATTCCAGTCTGGGTGACAGAGTGAGACCCTATCTCTAACAACAACAAAAATTAAATAAATAGTAATAATAATTACTATGTGCTGGGCACTATTCTAAGCATTTTATATGTTAGCTCCTTTAATCCTCATAAAGTTCTATGAGTAGATACAGTCTTCATCTTACAGATGATAAAACTGAGTCACAGAGAAGTAACTAATCCCTGCTCCAGGCCCTGTACTCACCTTGGAACTTCTGAGCCACCTCTTGGAAGTGGGAGTCCACGGAACCCCAATGGCGATACAGTTGAGCCAGGCTGACATCTAGCTGGAAGTAACCGCGCACGGCCTCCAGCTCCTCTAGTGTGGGCCTGCCAACCCAGCCCTTGTCCCCCCGGTACACAGTGCAGTAGAGCTTCTCTTCAGTTTGAGTCAGTGTCCATACTTGGTCCGCCAGTACACCACTCCAGTGTGCAGGGCTTTGCTCCCTCCACCTAAGCCCGTAGGTACACAACAGCCTTAGCACTCAGTTTCCCCTCCCGCACCCTTTGGGGTCCCTCCCATCCTATAACCATTCCATTTACAAAACTGATTTAACTGCAAAGTAAAAGAGCTATCTTTTATACATCGGTTATACCGCTTGGTCCACACAACACCACTGCACACATTACCTCTACTATATAAAGCAGATAACAGGCTGGCTATCCATGCCTGTTTCCTCTTTTGTACCCTGGAGTTTCTTCTACCACCCCCAAACTTCTTTTGCACCCACTGCCGGCAGTGCTGAGGAGTCAGGAGCCAGGGTTCCAGGGGAGGGGCCTCCCAGGTGCAGTCACTCACCGGAAGGACTGTCCAGAAGCCAGAACCAGGTCCAGGCGCAGCTCAGAGAATGGACACGGAATGGAGGCCCACAGGGCCGGGGTGGAAGCTAGAGTACGATGCCCCATGCTACCGGGCTAACACTTCCACGCGAAGCTTCGCCCCATAATGGCCCCGCCCACTCAGAAGCAGATTAACTCCGAGCCCAAAGACCACGCCTCTTAGGGCCTCGCCCACTGGGTCCTGGCTTCTTAGTCCCTGTTTAAGACCCCGCCATATTTCATTTAATTCCTCCACTCCCTGCAGGCTCCTCCCTTTGCGCTTCACCAAAGTCCCGCTCCTCCCACTCTGTCCCCCCTTCCTGCTCCAATCCTCCTGCTTTCCTGAGGTGCAGGTCCCGCCCCCTCCTCCTGGCGTATCCTCCAGGGCCTCAGGGCGCTCACATCTGTTCCCGCAGCTGCCTAGACTTTCGGAAGCGGGTGCAAACGTGTTCTTCCGGCTTCTCACCGGGCCGACCTCGCCATCACCGGAAATACGACTCAAGCGCCGTTTATTTGACCCAGATGTAGCCAATACGAGGAGGAAGTGGGAGGTGCCAATGAAAAGTCGGGCGTGGCGGCGGATGGGCGGGGCTCTCCGAGGCGCCGAAGCGGTTGGCGCGCGCTGGGCTCCCTGCCGGCTATTGGCCTTTCGTCTCTCGGGATTCACCGCACTCCGCACACTGCAGTGTCCTCTCCCGGCGCCCTGAGGCCCCAATCTTCCTGACTGGTCTCTGAGCCCTTAGACTCCTCAGGGCTGTGGGTCCTCAGAACCACACCCTTCCCCAGCCCTTCAGGGAGCCTTTCTCCACTGAGTCTCTTCGAGTCTCAGATATTCGCCCTCCTTGGGCCGCCTCCCATGAACCCTCTGTTCGCCAAGAACCGGACCGGACACAGCTCCGGCCCCTCAGCCCTCGGGAAATGTCTCCAATGCGTCTCCAGAGGATTCTCTTCCGCGTTCGCCCGCTAAGCTTGTCCCCTCCAAGGCCCTCTCACCAGGCCTCCACTCTGCAGTTAGGCGTCCTCACAGACTTCATGACTTCGGAGGCCTGTCTCTTCTGGACTGTTCCGTCTCGGCCACAGCCCGCAGGCTGCCACAGCTGCTCCCTTCGGTCTCGGGCATTCCTTCAACAATGCTCCATCTGTTTACACCCCTGCGCCGCCGAATGGGGCCTCTGTAAGGGCTTTCTCTGGGGTGGGCCCAGAGAGGCAGCTCGTTAGGTTGAGTCCAAGTACAGGTGTGTGGCCTTGGGGCTGCCTAACCCGGTTGCCAGTGTCAGCCACCTGGACCCAGGAAAGATGTATTATGTAATTTCTTCCCTTCTGGAGGAAAACGTGGAAAAACAAGTAGCTAGGAGCCATGAACTTTATCTGGGCCGTTTTTCACCTTCTTGCATAGTAATTTTGGTTGTATCTGAATAATTAGATTACAAGTTCTTGAAGGGCAAGATCTGCAGCTGATTGATCTTTGTGTTCCACCTACAGTACCAAGCAGGGTGCACCGTGAGCATGGTATCAACATCAGACCAGTGTGGTCTTTGTCTCAGCTCTACTCAGTGGCAGCAAGGCCTCAGGCAGCCATTTCCTGTGATTATCTCTTACAGGCATGGCATCCCACAGGTGCCTAGCGCTTGGGAGACATTCCTTCAATAAATATTGGCTGAGTCGGAAAAGGTTGTGGAGGAATGAAGAGCAACCCTCCACATCCCTGCTCTGTCCCCAGTTAAGCAGAGGGGAAGGTCTCCGCTGTAGTGACTCTGAAGCACTTGAGCCACAGTACTGGCAAAGGATTTGAAGCCTCTAAAGTCCATGAAGGAATCAGCAGTTGACTCTTCCTCCGGCAGTTCAGCATACTGGTTGAAGAGCCTACTTTGCAGACAAATAGACCAGAGTTCAAATCCTAGCTCTACGACTTCCTAGTTGTGGGAACTTAGGCAAGTTACTTAATTTTTCTAAACCTCAGCATCTTTGTGGAGATAATTAGCCTGTGATTAAAGCACCCCATAGTTACAAGGATTACACAAAACTGTGTATCTAAAGGTGTGTAGCACAGGGCCTGCCACTCAGTAAGTGCAAGAGAAATGGGAGCTCTCATATTGTCTCTGTTGTTGTCTTATAAATGTAGCATGCACAGCAGTCAGCAACCATTGGACCCAATTAGGTACCATCCCTGGGGCACAGAACTTCCCTTTGTATCCCTCTGCTCTGGCAAAAGGCAAGAACAAAGAATTCTAAATAGACAGTTTATTTTCTAAGAATCAATATATTTTCTTCCTTTGAAATAAATACAAACCAGTTTGAAAGGTGGGGGGAATCTATGGGAAAGAGAAGGGAAATGGGGACAGGCCCCAGTCGTTTTTTAGTACCAAATGACTCTGGCGCGACCCGGAAACGCAGTTACAAATGAGAATAATTTAAATTCTCCGATAATTACAGTATTTACAACAGCAGGGGAGGGGGTCACCTAGTGCCCCTCTTCCGGGCTGGACAGACATCAATCCCACTGCTAGGCTGGGCAGATGCCCGCTCACTTCACCACCTGTAAGGGCCTCAGGCCTCTAGGCAGTTGCGGATTCTCCTGGCATGAGCAGGCAGAGGTGGTGGGATGGCCCGTTTTATGCAGTGTCCTAACCTTGGCCCACCACCCTGCCCTATAATACCGTGAGGTCTCTGGAGCTCTTTCTGACCTGTGGGACCTCCCCTCTCCTTGCACTGAACCACCATGGGCCCTTGGAGTGTTCTGTACAGTCCAGCTGCACTCAGGGCAGGAGGGACCTCCCCTACCCAGCTTCCCCTGAGACTGGCCCCAAGACCAGGAATGAGTCAGTGCAGAGGCCGGTGCCACTCCAGGACAGTGAGCTAAGGGGAGGAGAGAGGTCACAGGGCACTGCAGGTTGGGCTGTGTTGGGCAGTATCAATCACTATCGCTGGTCTCACTGCTCTGCTCGCCCTGCACCTTGCTGCGGTGCTGCAGAGCCCGGTGGTAGGCGATCTGTACTGACTTGCGGATGTTGGACTTGCGGCCCTCCAGCATCTTCTCCTTGTCCAGGTCCTGGTTCACACCCAAAGGAACCAGCTTGGTCCTGGGCAGCCATTGCCTATAGGACAAGGTAAAGATCAAATAAATCATCTCAGGGAGAACAACAAGCACCAGCCTTCGTCCCTCTATTCACTCAAACACACTTCCTGAGTGCTTACTCTGGCCAGACTCTGTGGTGGGTACTGGGGTTACAGAGACTAATAGATACAGTCCCTGTCCTCAAGGGTCTGCTCATCGTCTAGTGATGAAAGAGCCCAGTCAACAGATATATTGGGGGTGGCAGGGAGGGTAGGTAATCATAGGGTATTTATAGGTACAAAAGGAGGAGCCCTGACCTAACCAGAAATAGGTACCCTATTCTATAGGCTCCAGGCAGACTTTACTGAAATTGAATATCTTCTGCAGACAATTAACAAAAAGACTACATACGTAAAACAAGGATTCAGAGTCTGAATGTTAATTCCTGCTTTACCCTGATCTTGTCATTGTGGAGGCACAGATGGGAAAACTAAATCTAGACGCCATCTGAGTCTGGGTGGGGAGCCACACCCATATTTGTTACATTCACTGATGGTCCTTTGGTTTCTAGCTATAGCTGTTTGTCAGCTACTGCCCACTCAGCCTCGCAGACTCACGGTCAATACAACCCGTTTGCTCAAAATCCATTCTAAGTCCCTCCCCCACTGATCTGTGATAGCCCAGTCTGTCCGTTGCTGGAGTTTCCTGGCAATCTGCCCCAATACCACACAGGCCTGCATCTGTGGCTACGAGCCACCAAATGCTCCCTTCTTTTCTTACCAGGTTCGTTTGTTGTCAAAGAAGAGGACGAGGTAGAGATGCTCTCGGGCCTCCTGGGTCATCTGCTCCCCAAGTTTCAGCACCTCCAGGGGGGGCACAGGAATGGGAACCCCATGGTGGAACATACCTTCTCGGGGCATCTTTGGATCAATGATCTGAGGGTGTAAGAGCACAGTTTGGTTCAGTCCACTTCCTAAGGCTTGTCCTATCCAAGAATTTGGAGACTACATCTGAAGTAGGAACAGAGAAAGGTTATCATGCTACTAGGGCTGCAATGCTGACCCTCAGCTTCTTCCCATGCTAAATTATTTCAGAGCTCAAGGGGCAAAGATAAGGGAAAAGGAGAGACAGAGAAACTGGCTGCCCACCAGTCTGTCTGCCAAGGAACCTTGTGTCCCACAGCTCAGCAGAAAGTAAGAGACATCTGCTAATTGTAAGTCTGTGTTCTGGGGTTAGAAAGCAAGGGGTATGAGGAGAGTAGAGGAAACCTACCAGAGCTGGGTATGATGGATACCCTCGGCATTTGGCCCACACAAGGTCCAGAGCGTCCAGAGGGGAGTCCTCATCCTCCGACAGCCAGCCAGCTCCCCGGCCCAGACTCTTCCTTACCACTTCACAGGAATGGGAGAGAGAAGGTGGATCAGCAGCTGGGGGACTGGCAAAGCCTTGACAACGGGTTCCCAGCATCCCTGGCCTCGGGCAAGGGTACTTACTGCTGTGGCCCACGCCGCGGCCAGTGCCCACGGAGTAGGCCTCATTCTCAGTGCCTGAGGTATCCTCACTGCTGTCCTCTGGGAATGTGCCCCGAGAGAAAGAGGGTTTTCCCCGGCCTTGTTTTGAGGGTGTTGTGCTGTGGACAAGACAATGGAGAGCACAGCTCAAAGGAGGGGAAGAATGGGGAATGACATGGTAGGTGTCATCTCCACGTTAAGCTCCCAGGGTCTGAGACTTCTGGAAAGCAGAAGCTAAATTAGGAATTTCAAACTCAAATGCCCTCGGGGACTAGGCTGGTGATCTGACTGAGGTAGGCTGGATTGAGCAGTAGTGGGAAAGAATGTATGTGCTGTCTAAAAACAGTACTGGCCAGATTTGACAGATCTTCTGATTTTTAAAAAGAATACAGAGCCTAGGAATTTTATGTGGCATTTCTGGATTCATCTTTTGAAAACACCATGCTGGCCAAACAAAATATGTTTACAGGCCAAATCCAGGCCACAAGGCATTAGTTTATGCCCTCAGCTCTAAACCATCACCTTAACCCAGGATGGTTCCTGCTGTTCCATTATGGTGAAACTGATCTACCCCATTTATTTTGCAGAGAATGCTGGGTTTGAACCATCTTAATCTATGCTGAGATGGCAGCCACCCCACTTCCAATATGGAAACCTGGGAAAGCCCCTGAGCACTGGAAGGGCATCCACAGAGGCTGGCCTTGATCTGGAAAGCTGGTACCTGGTCCGGTCTGAGGCAGCGCTGCTGCTGCTACTGCTGCTGGACTCAGAGTCTGAGCTGCTCCGGGGGAGGCTGCAGTCATTACGGTATACCAAGAAACTCTTCTTCACTGGCTGGTTTCCACCGCTGAAGCCATTGGCTGGTAAGTCTTGGTTGGGGGGATGAGGAGGAGGGAAGGAACCGGTCAGGAAGGTATAGATCAGAGATGACATAGGGTAAGAGGGACTTAGAGCTTGGGTTCCCCTTCTGTGCTGGAAAATTCCTCCATGCTTGTCCAGTGGATCTAGCTCTGGGCAGTGTCTACCACAGTTGGACACAGCCCTGTCCAACCCTTGCTTCCCCTGGCAGTTATCGGCCTTAGGACACAAATGGCTTAAAGGGCAGGAGATCCCCAAGGAAGGTGAGAAGAGAAAAGGTGAAGTGATACAATGGGGGTTGGAGGGGGCACCCTGGGTGGGAATCTAGCTGGGTCAGTGTCTCTGGGCCTCGGTTTTTCCGACTGTAAAATGAGTGGATTGGGATTAAAGGATTCCTAAGGGCCCTCATAGCTCTGTCTTTTATGGGCAAATAAAGGGATAGCTAGGAAGAATGGCAGCTTTTTGCTCACTCTCTTGGGGGGCTGGGTGATGGTGACGCTCACCCATTGGGGGGTCTTCTGTGGACTTATCACTGTCGCTGTCTGAGCTCGAACTGGGCCGGGGGCTCCTACCCCGCTTGCGCTGACGCAGGGAGCCCATGATGGGGAGCTGGGGGGGCCCCACAGGACTGCCTCCGTGGCTGGGGGTCATCTGGCTCTCCCGGTTTTTGGGGGGCCGGCCCGGCCTCTTGGGCGGTCCAGCTGTCTTCGGGTTCTTTTTGGAGAACAGAACTGAGGTTCTCCTGCCCACCTCATGTGCGGGGGTTGAGGACATGTTGGGACCCAGGCCTGGAGCAGAGAAAGAGAGAAGGAGAGTTGGTGAAGGGCCTGATGTGAGAAGGGTAGATATCCAGGGTCATTACTCCTGCTAGAGCTCGGGAAATGATTTTGGGGGCATGGACTTTGTAACATTAAACTCTTATACAAACGGCCAGAGAGGCAGTTAAGAGGTCCCTGTTTGGAGAATAAGGAAGAAAGTACAGCTAGCTGTGCAGGAGGCACCTCTGCCTGGGGGATGGCAGGGGCTGAGTACGTGCTGCAGAGCCAAAGTCTGACTTGCTTTGGGGTCCGCCTTGCTATGGGATTCAGACCTTTGCTCGTCTCCTGGCTGCTGCTCTCCTCCGCGGCACTGTCTGTCTGCCCATCCTTGTCACAGGCTGCTGGGTGGGGTGTCAGACTACCCCGGCTGGAGGGGCCATGCCGCTCAGGCCCATCCCGTCCAGTCTCCCGCTGGTGGGCAAGCTTCCGCCGCAGTGCCGTCATCTCTTTCTTGATCATCTTTGCACGCCGTGAGCGGCCCACGCTCTGCTTGCTGGCATTCACCTCATCCAGCCGCTCCAGCAGCAACTTCAGCTGCTCTTCCATGGGCAGGTGCTTCTGGTTCTCCAGCAGGACCAGCCGTTCTTCCTCTGCTGCTGGGGTAGAGTTGGGAGGAAAAGCTCAGACTCAGGGCAGCCCTCTGGGCCCCTAGAACCTGGGCAAGCAGCAAGAAACCCCTCTTCCTCCCTCAGCTTCTCACCAGAAACAGCTGTAAAATAGCAGCACCAAGATGTGGAATGGCGGGCACTGCTATCCATTCCCAGTGTGGCTTCTTGGGGAACATTCCTGGGAATAGCTTGCCACTGCTCAGCCTAGCTCCTTTCTGCCTACACTGCCTGCTCCCAGGAGGGGACTTTTGGAAAGCTATCCATCCCTGGCATTGGCCTCTTAAGTGTGTGTGTGTGACATATCACCCACCATCTTCAGTGTGGTGTGGGGCCTCGTCTCCAGCCAGGCTGTGGGGGATATGCATGCCCGTCTCAAAGTCAATGCCCATTTTTTCTGCCTGGCGCCGGGCCTGACGGAGCACAGCACCACCCTGCTCACGGAGCCGCACTGCCGCCCGGTAGAAGATGGTGTCCTTGGCGTTATACTTGAGGCAGTTGCTGACGATAAGGTTGAAGTCCTCCTCAAAATCATCAAAGTTCAAGTAGCGGTAAGCCTCCAAGTTCTGCTTCATGGTGAAAAAGTCCATGGGCTTTTTGATGTGGTCTAGGTAGTCAGGTACCTGGGAGAGCAGGGCAGGTGTGTCTAAGTGGAGATATGTACCTCAATCCCCCAAACCCTGCTCCTAACAAGCCCCTATGAAATGCATCCAGCAACCTCCTCCCACCATGGTTAGAGGCAGGTATATAGCACGGGGAAAGGAAAGCTGGATTCTAGTTCCTGACTTTACCCGTCACGAGCTGTGTGACCTTGGTAAGTCTCTTAACCTCTCTAAGCCTTCTTTTCTTCTCCTGGAAAATCGTGATGCAAGTACAGCTATATCTACCTCCTACAGCTGCACGAGGCTTCACTAGGAAAATGACTAGGAGAATCCTCTGGAAAAAACACGACCTTGCATTCCTATAGCTCTTTTTTTACTTATCAGTAAGACTTTATATAGAGAAGCTGCTGCTTCAGGCCTCTCATTTTATACCTTTTAGATAGAAGAGTCTGCCAGTCAGGACCTAGGGCTTCAGAGCTGGTTCTTTAGGTGCTGAGCCTTCTAAAGTTTCCGTTCTAGGGTTTAGCACCCCAAAAGTGTCTTCCTGCCCTAGGATTATTCATTTGGCAAAACTCAGTCCCTGCCTCTGAGGAAACGGTGCAGACTGTCTCCCATTATGGGCCCTTGGGGTGTGACAGAGACAAGACAGAGTCTAGGTGATACATATGGCTTCAGTTTATCCTGCCCCAGAGCCGCCAGCCCCTCTCTTCAAGGTTCCCACCTAGTCCCTGGCCCAGACCTGCAGCAGGGGTCCAACTGGGAGAGGAACAGAAAGAAGGTGGAGTGAGGGGAAGGGATTCTTACTTCGTCCAATTCGGTTACCTCAGACAGAGGGACCGGCTCGCTGAAGATGTTGCCTGTGTCCTTCTCTTGGAGCTGTTCTAAGGTTTTGCGAAGGAGGATGAGGAAAGGGGTCAGCTGCATCTCCATGGCAATCTGTTGGACCTTGATCTGACAGAAAAAAGGCCCGATAAGCCAGGCCCAGGCCAGTCGCCTGGCACAGAGGTCTGAGGAGATGGTCCCAGCTGGCTTGGGAACTTGCCTTCCTTCCCACACCCACAGCTGGGTATACTCACTCAGGTCTACCTTCTACAAGACCCTGCCCAATAAAACTTGCTTCAACTACTCTGGCCTTCCCCTCCCTCGAACTCCCACCACCAGCTACCTGTATCACACAATTTAGGATTCTGTTCATATTCTCCCGTGTTTCGAATAGGCTTGAGAGCACACTGAGCCCCAGGAGATCTGACTCTAGCATTGTCCCTGTTGCTTCCTGGCTGGGGGACACACACTTTTCCTTTGTCTGTTTTCTCCTTTGTGAAATAGAGCTGGCTCAGTAACACTCACCGTCTCCCTTTTGAGTTTCTCCCGCTTGCGGATCAATTCCACCAGCAGCCGAGCTCGCTCCAGGTCATGCCGGAGCCGCTGCCAGGACTTGAGCTGTTCTTTGAGGGCCCAGTTCTTATCCTCAGAATCTCTCTGTAGAGGCAAAAGGAGGATCAGGAGATGATGAGAGAGCCAGAGGAAAGGCCTAAGGGGAGGAGAGAGCCCAGGAAACTTGGGTCAAGGGCAGGCCAAGCCAAAGGAGGAAGCACAGTGATTTATTGGTAACTCCTCAACCTATGTGTCCCCAGAACCTGGCATAGAGTACATGCTCAGTATGTGTTTGTTGAATGAATAAATGAACACAAAGGAACAATTTTCCAATGAGCTGATAACCTATAAGGATTTCATTCTGAGCCTGGTTTGAGGGCTAGCTTAAAGAAGGAAACAGCCTACATCTCCTGACACTGGAAGCTACAGTTGACAATCTCAGTCCTTGTCTCCCTGGCCCTAGTTCCACAGGGAATTGGACACAGTACCCCAACTTGGTCGCAGTTCCTCTGAGACTGCAGGTGTGTCTGCAGGCGACGTAGCAGTGGGACCCCATTCCGTGACTGCCGCTTCAGTGTCCAGTAGCTGTGCAGCCTCTGCATGAACTGGCTCTTCCTCTGGATGGTGAGGCGGTTGGTGATTTTACTGAGCCTGGGAGGCAGGGAACAAAGAGAAAACCTGTTGGGCCATGATTCTCTTAAACAGAACAGGGGTCTCTGGCCAGTGAGAGTCCTGAAGGGGGAAAAGGGGAAGTACACCGCTTGTCAAAAAGGCCTGGGACTCTGGGCTTAAGGGAAAGAAGAGTGAGTGGTACCATCAATGCCACTGCAGCAGACAGGAAACCAAGCTCCCAGCACAAAGCCAGCTCCCTAACCCTGTACACCAGGGGCCAGGGAGTTCTGCCCCTAAGACTGCTTTAGTCACTGAAGCCCACAGTACTAATTGACCCTGGGAGCCCCACTCAGACTGAGCCTTTGAAGGTTTTTAGATAAAGTACAATTGTATAGCAGAAACCTATAGTAAATTAAATAAATGGCACAAGAGAGTTAAAAATAACAAGCGATCACAGCCCAAATTAGTGGCAGTAATCACTTCACAACTTGAATGTTCCCCTCCCCTCTCTTCATTCTATTTCTCTCTTTTCATAGTCAGATCATTTCTTCCATTGTGGCTGTTCCATCCTCTATCAAAAAAGGAAGGGGAATTTAAAATATGTTAGGTATACCAGATAAAGATTGACATTTAAGGCTCTTAATGTGAAAAGTCAAGTGACCTGCTAAAGATAACCTCTTCTGGAATTTGGTGGGGTTGTTTTCTTTTTTTTTTTTACTTCTGTGCAGCTCCTGATAGGAAGAAGGAAACCTAGCACTGCCATTTTAGTCAGGGGGCTGTCATTTCCTTTCCGAGAGGGCTGCTTCTTCCCTCACCTGCCTGTCCATCTGCTTCCCACATACCTGTGTGGTGGGATACAGGGCACTGACACCACAGGTGCTGCTGCCCGCTTCTCTGCCAGGATCTTCCGCGCCTTCTTCATCTTGATCCGGGACTTAGCCTTGGCCTTCTTGACTTTCTCTGAGCTCCAGCCCTTACCCTCATCCTCCTCTTCGTCCTCATCCTCCTCACCCTCACTGTGGGACAGGGCGGGCAGGCGGCGCGCTGAACCTGGGGGTGTGTGGATGTCGCAGTATGCTGTCTTTCGGACACTGAAGGACGTGCCGTTGGCACCTGTCTCCCGCACAGGCTCCATCTTCATGTAAAGGCCAGCCTGCTGGGCGCATGTCACATGGAAGGCTGTGTAGCAGTTGGCCTTGTGGCACTGGATGCAGGCCCCTGAACCCCGCTGTTTGCAAATGTAGCAGGTGAGCTTCCAGCGGGCTGGTGGGATGTGCTCAATGCTGTCAATGGGCTCTAGGAAGACCGTGTTGGCAAAGCAGACCTCGGGGATCCACAAGGCACACACCACATGGGCCCAGCGCCCGTCATCTGTCTGCTTGAAGGCACCACCCTTGTTGGGGCACAGGGCACAGTCCACAGCACGGGAGGGTGACTGTAGGCAACGGCGGCACAGCCACTGGCCCTCAGGGATATAGGGGACACCGTAGCACTCCTGGTGCACGGCCAGGTTGCACATGTCACAGAAGAGGATGACATTGCTGTTCTGGCACTCACCATCATTGCAGATACAGCAAACAGCATCCTCGTCCACTAGCGCATTGGGGTCGCCTTTATTGTGACTCTCAAAGTAGGACTCCTTTTCCAGCCGGTCCATTAAGTACTCAAAGATCTCCTGTGGGATGGGATTCACACCTTCTGTCTTCCGACGCTCATTCATGATATCCAGCCAGATGTAGTCCTCCTCGTCCATGTCATACTCTACTTCCTCATCCAGCTCCTCTGCAGACTTCTCGATGTACCTGTGGTGCACACAGGAAGCTCAGCATCACATAGTTGAGATTTCCCTCCCTTAATGACAATGAGTCATATCTGCCACTGAGCACTTACTCTGTGCCTGTGCCTTTACATGTGTTGTCTTGTTCCATCCTCACCTTAACCCAGGGACTACAGATACTATAATCATTCCTATTGTGTAGAAAAGGAACCTTAAGGCTTGGGGAGGTTACTGCACCTGCCCCAGCCCACTTGTAGAGCTGGAATGTGAACGCAGACCTGCTACTCCAAAGCTTGTGTCCTAGCTGCTATATGACATTACCTCCCTGGGTTGCAGCAGCTGAGCCAGACTCCTCTAAAGGGAGGAGGGTGAGGCAGCTAGGATCCATTGGGATGGTCTGGATATGGTGTAAAGAATCTGCGGAAGGATGTCACTGGCAAATTATAATTTAAGTCATTTTAGCACCAGCTGGCAGGGCTTTGACTAAAGCTGTAATAGGTCTTCTCTCAGCTGGTGCCATCATAACTTCAGAGATCCATCAAACTCTAGGTACTATGTTTGTTCTCTGGATAGCCTTGAGAGATAACAATCATAACAGCTAAGATTTGCTGAGCATATATTATGCATCAGGCATTGTGCTAAGTTATTCTTACCACAGCCATAGGGTCAATGTTCTTACTGTCCTCATTTTGTAGATAAGGGTACGGAAGCTTTGAGAGGTTAATTAACTCTCCAACACAGATAGGTCACATAACCAGATAGTCACAGAGCTGGACGCATTCAACTTCCCGGTGCTCTTAACCTCCACCCTATAGTACTCACTGGGCCGACAGGCCTGGAGTGGAGAGCTGCTCCAAGTGCTTGTGATACAAAGCAGGTGCCCCATGATCTTGCCATGCCCTAAGTGGCTCGAACTCTGGCATTGTAGTACAAAGGAAAGAATGGGGCTTCAGCTTCTAACAAACATGGTTTTATTAATAAATCTTGCTTCTGTCACTTTGTGACCTTTAGGACATCACTACTCTTCTCTGAATCTCAGTTTTCTTGATGACCGAATGAGGATACTACTACTACACTACTACCTTCTCACAAAGACTGTCAGGATTGTATGGAATTACAAAAATTAACAGGCTAAATCAAGTGGCACATAGAGAGCCCTAGAAAAACAGTTCTTATCTCTCCTCTCCTCTTTTTTTTTTAATTTTTATTTATTTTATTTTATTTTATTTATTTATTTATTTTTGAGACAGAGTCTCGCTTTGTTGCCCGGACTAGAGTGCCGCAGCATCAGCCTAGCTCACAGCAACCTCAGACTCCTGGGCTCAAGTGATCCTTCTGCCTCGGCCTCCCGAGTAGCTAGGACTATAGGCATGCGCCACCATGCCCGGCTAATTTTTTCTATATATTTTTAGTTGTCCGATTAATTTCTTTCTATTTTTAGTAGAGACGGGGTCTCGCTCTTGCTCAGGCTGGTTTTGAACTCCTGAGCTCAAACAATCTGCCCGCCTTGGCCTCCCAGAGTGCTAGGATTACAGGCGTGAGCCACCGCGCCCGGCCTCTCTCCTCTCCTCTTTTCATGTGGGAAATGGAGCTCTGGCTGCCAGAGCAGGCCAGGTGCCCACAGGCTTTGGGGCTATACTTCCAGGCCTTGTATGACAGTGGGTACATGAGCTAAGCTCCCTGGGCTTTGGTTTCCTCTTCTGTAAAGTGGCAACGCTAATTAGAACCCATTTTACACAGCTATTGTGGGCATTAAATGAGTTAATACTGGTAAAGTGCTTGCAACAGTACCTGGTGTAGAGCAAATACTCAATAAATGTTAGCACATCAGCTTTTGTATAGCCCTTACCCACGTTCCTTGCATTATAGCTGTTTATGTGTCTAACTCCTCCACTACAGGATAGAGAAAGGGATCATGTCTGATTTACTACACAGATACAGGCATTTGTTGTTCACTTGAAAAACATTTTGGGGGTAGAGGGAGGGAGAGACTAAAACATTGTCTGTAGGAAGAAGCAGCTTTTTCCTTAGCTCTTTACCTCTTCCCCAAGGTGACAGCAACCTCCCCATCTTTGAGCAAGGGTACGACTCAGGGCTAGTGTGAACCATCTGGCTACTTCCAAGCCTTGGAATCAGCTCTGAAGCACCAATTCTCACCCTTTTCTCTGCCATGACACACGTGACACTATGTGATGGTGCGTAACATACTCCCACAGGCACCCAGATTACAGGCTGCAGTACAGATAAGGTAGGCTGCATGTCACGTACAATTCCTGGCACACCAGCTAACACGCCACACTATCTCCCCCCTCAAGGAAGAGTATCAAAAAGCAAGAAAGAGTGGCCAGGCGCGGTTGCTCACGCATGTAATCCTAGCACTCTGGGAGGCCGAGGCGGGCGGATTGTTTGAGCTCAGGAGTTCGAGACCAGCCTGAGCAAGAGCGAGACCCTGTCTCTACTAAAAATAAAAAGAAATTAATCGGACAACTAAAAATATATAGAAAAAATTAGCCGGGCATGGTGGCGCATGCCTGTAGTCCCAGCTACTCGGGAGGCTGAAGCAGGAGGATCGCTTGAGCCCAGGAGTTTGAGGTTGCTGTGAGCTAGGCTGACGCCACTGCACTCTAGCCCGACGCCACTGCACTCTAGCCCAGGCAACACAGCGAGACTCTGTCTCAAAAAAAAAAAAGCAAGAAAGAAAAAGTGATGGTATTAGAGAGATGACCTCAAAGCTTATCAAATTTATATAAAAAGGAAATCATTTCCAAAATTTGGACAGTTTCACTAACAGTGGTAATAAATTACATGTAACATACTTCCCAACTGATCACAGTGCATCAGATGAGAACTGCTCCCCTGGGGAACAGATCTGATCCCCAGGAGGAAAGAGTGAATCTGAGTGGAGGGAAGAAGAAAAGGAGCTGAACTGGGCAGCGAGAGAGATAATGAGCCACTGGGAGGGAGGGAAGGCCCAGAGAGAGCCTGTGTGGTGGGGGTGCGGGTGGAGGGTAGGGTGGGAATGGGCATGACAGTTAGGGGTAAGAGAAAAGAGAAAGAGACAGTGTGAAGCCAGAAGGAAGTAGAGCTGGGCTAATAAGATTAAAGAATGGGAAGAGAGAAAAGAGGGAGACTGGCTAAAACTCAAACTGGGAAGAAAAGAAATTGGCATACTGGGCTATATTGCTTGTGTTTCCACAGATTTGCTTTTAAAGAATTGAGATTTAACATAACATCATGTAGACTGCACTTTTGGTAAAAACTGCTTTTCATTTAAAAGCCTTTATGGGCCGGGCGCGGTGGCTCATGCCTGTAATCCTAGCTCTCTGGGAGGCCGAGGCGGGCAGATTGTTTAAGCTCAGGAGTTCGAAACCAGCCT
>NW_012134636.1:1787108-1800639 GCF_000956105.1 Propithecus coquereli | reverse complement strand
TAGACAATGAAAATACTGCTTAAACATACTAAAGCAGTGGTCCCCAACCTTTTTGGCACCAGGAACCGGTTTCATGGAAGACAATTTTTCCACGGTTGGTGGGGGGAGGAGGGAGGGGTGCTCAGGGTAGGGGGAAGTTCAGGCAGTGATGTAAATGATGAGGCGCAGCTATAAATACAGAGGAAGCTTCACTCGCTCACCTCCTGCTGTGCAGCCTGATTCCTAAGTTTCATGGATGACAATTTTTCCACGGATGGGTGGGTGGCGTGGGGGGAGGCAGAACTCTGCAGTCCAGTTCCTAACAGGCCACAGACCGGTACCAGTACTGGTCTGTGGCCTGGGGTTAGGGACCACAGTGCTAAAGGATGAATGACAAAAACAGAAAAAAATGAAAGCAGATTTACAAACTGCTTTTAGGACCTTATGAAATAAGTGACCTTAGCCTTCCTCCTGTAGACTGACAGAGGAACACTGTATCTGCTCTGCAGATGGGGTCACCAGAACATCAGAAGCTGGATGCATTCTCAAAGCCACACAGCGAGGGAGTGAAGGGGGTGAGGAATCAGAAACAGTATTTTTTGGTACAGTGGAAATAGTGCAGCTTTGGAGTCAGAGGGACCTGGGTTTTGAATCCTAGTTCAGCTGTCTACTGGCATATGACTTTAGATAAGTCTGGCAACCTTTCATGACCATGGTTTCCTTATCTGTGAAATGAGAACAATACCTACCTGAGAGAGTTTTGGGAATAAAATAAAGGAGTGGCTATAAAGCACTGAATGCAGGGCTTGGCGTGTGGCAGTGTAGAGCAAGTGCCACTATTAGCAGGGGTACCATTCCTCTTACTGCCATGGCAGGGTCAGTACTCTTTCGCTATTCTTTATGCCTGCTACTCTCCTATCTGTGCCTGTCACCTCTCTCTGGCTCCTGAGCCCTCCTTGAACAGTCTTCCAGAGCTGGGAGGTAGAGGTGGCCTTACCGGTAATAGGAAGTTGGCCGGGGTGGGGCATCAGGGGTGTCCTGCTCCAGCTCCCGATATACCACCTCTGGCAGCTTGGGAGTGGTGCTTGCAGAAGCATTATGGTGGTGGTGATGATTAGAGTCCTTACGCTTCTCTTTATTCTTATGCTTGCCTGACTTGGGAGTAGCAGCTGGCGTTTCAGTGTTCTCCTTGTTGCTACCATTCTCAGGGGCCTCCTCAGGGGCTTCTTCATCCTCTGACACCACATCCAGGTTGTCAAAGATGCTGATGCGGTGGACACGACCATGCAGGTCCACCTCCACCATGCGCTGGGCCTGTGCGTAGCTCATCACCTCACGGCCTGGTGACTGTGATACCTCTGAGGGGCTGGGTGACTGCTTGTTGGCGGGGCGTGACTGGCGCCCCTTCTTCTTGTGCTTGCGGAGCGGAGTCTGCTGCGGGGGTGGTGGATTGTCGTGATCATAGTGGTACAGGTGGTACTCAATACCACTGTAACTCTTGTAGACCTTGCGGCAGGTCTCTATGGGGCACTCATATGGTGGCTTAGTTGCCCGCAAGTTGTGGCAGAAAGTCTTCACGTCAAAGTCCACCCCCATGCTGTCACATCTAGAATATACAGATCAGTTAGCATAGGCCCGGGAAAGAGTTCCTGGCCACATGTATCAGAGACCCCACTCTCTTCCAGTCCTCTCTCTCCCCAGGGGTCACCAGGTCCTGGCCAGCCTACCTCGACAGTGTCTCCGAATGCCATCTCCTCCACCATGGCCCTGATCTGAGCCCTCATCACCACTTGCCTGGTTACCCTGCCCTGTGTCTCAACTTCTCTAGCCCAATCTTACATATGTGGCCAGAGTGATCTTTCTACCAGGTAGCAATGATCAGGCCAATCTCTTGTCTAAAAGCCTCCTGATGCTCCCCTGTTTCTTCAAGATAATATCTAAGTTGTCTATGCTGACATTCAAGGAGCTCTTTTCTAGATTCTTTTTACCAGTTACAGCTGTTTCTGTCTACACAGGGCAACTTGCCATTCCCCGAATATTTTAACCTCTCATTCCTACAAAATGATCTCTATTTGGAATGCCCTCCATCCTCTCTGATTGGTAAGCTCCTACTCATTCTTCAAAACCCAGCTCAAATGTCACTTCTGTTATGATTTCTTTGATTCTCCCATAGGAAGCTGTGTTTCCACAGCATTTCATTCTCACCTCCACCACAGCACTTGCCATATTGGAAGTTCTTTTTCTCCTCCCACTAGACTGGGAGTTGTGCAGTGCAAACAACAAAGCCTATCTGCCTTTATATCCCCTGTACCTAGCGTGCACTGGACACTTAGTTTTTGGCAAATGAATGAATAGCTGAATGAGGGGATCACCAGATTTGGAGCTGAGAGAGATGGGATGAAGACTAGTTTTAGCTCATGTAGAAGCCTGAATGGTGGCCAATGATTTAGTTCTGGACTCCTGCATAAATCACTGGATTATAGAAGGAATTAGTTTATTTCTGAGGTCTTTATAGGGAGGCTCACACTGGTCCAGGGACTGGGTAGGGAGACGTATTGTGGAGCCCAGTGAAAACTGAGGTCATTTAGTCAGTGATATCAGTAGGTGTTACATTTGAGCTCCTCCTTCACCCATTCATGCAACATCAACTGAAGGCCTACCAAGTGCCAGGCCCTAAGGATACAAACAGGAACATGACAATCTAGGAATGCTCAGCTCCATGCTGGTCCTCAGGGGCTCTCCCTTCCCCCTCTCCAATGTTCCTGGAGACAGCAGATGGCACCAGCCCCCAGGAATTCCAGCTTGGTCAGACACTGTCCCAATTTCTCTCGGCCTAGTTGAGTTCAACAATTCAGCTGGGGGCTTGGCAAAATCCTAGCTAGGCATAGCCACCCTGAGCTTCCTGACAGTGACCCCTCTGGCCTCTCTCTTCCTGTGCTTAACCAGTCAAGTGGACTGCTCCAGCTCCTCTGTCAACAGCCCCTGACTTCCACATCAATAAATCTACACGTTCAATTCCAACGAGCTTCTAGTTCCTACCTGCAGCTGTGTCTTTAAACACAAACCAACCAGAGGCACAAACAAGCTCTCCTCTTTCCAAGCTGGGTCCCAGATGAATGCTGCGGCTCTGTTGCCCTAGCTTCAGAAGTAGCACAGCTCACCCAGAATGTCCCGTTGGGACCCGGCGGCAGAGGCACAGGCGAGGGAGAGCTTAGACCTCAAAGCCCGCGGGGACGGCCTGGGACCCAAGGGTATGGCGGCTGGAGGAAGTAGGGGGCGGAGGCCAAAGGGACAGGGCCCGGCCCCGGCAGTGCCTGCAGCCCTCTCTCCCGGATGCGGCGGCGTTTCCCCTTTGTCGAAGTTAAACAAGTTAAACAAGGCTCTCCTCCTGCCATTGGCCCTGGTAGCCCCGAAGGATACACTTGTTGCCCAGGGATGCCGGCTGGGAGAGAATGCACTGTCAGTTCTCCCAACTGTAGTAGCCCAAGAAGTCCCCGGGTCAGGCAGCTCAGTGCGCGCCCTGCGAAAGTAGCCTCACCCTTCCCTGCCGGCCACTCCCGCCCCGGTCCAGGCCCGCACTCACCGGCAACCTCGAGTCCGGGCTCATCTCCGGGCGCGCCCGCCGGGGCTCCGACCCCCACTTGGGGAGGCCGGCGGGGAAAGTCGGGCCGGAAAGGGGTAGCCCCAACTCCGGAGACCGTAGACCTCGCCACCCCGGCCCCCTGCAGCCACACACTCTGGCCCCAGCTGCCCGGGATTCCCGCGCTGACCCCTGCTGCTCCCGGTCCCGCTGGCGCCCCGGTGTTTCAACTCCGTCGGCCGCCGCCCGTTTCGCAAGCTCCTAGGTTGCCCGGCCTCGGGACTCGGCGCCGCTGGAACAATGGAAGCTCCCGGAGACAGCGCGGGGACAGCGACGGCGGAGACCGTGGCGGCAAAGGCAGTGGCAGCGGCGGCGGCAGCGGCGGCGGCAGCAGCGGCGGCGACGGCGTCTGCGCAGGGTAAATCTGGCGCCGCGGCGCTGCTGAGCTGCACTTTCGTCACGGATCCCCACCGCCCTCTGAGGTCCGAGAGGCCGTCCTCTGGGGCTCGGAAAGGGCCCTGGACACCCCACAGGGCTCCTCTAGCGCCTCCATCTTAAAGTTGAGCTTCTGGAGACTGAAGTCGCTGTACTCGGGATCCGGGGTCGTTGGGCCGTTTGTGGCGAATCTGCGGCCACAGACGGTGAGCGCGGGGCTGGGCGTGAGGAGCCCGCCCTTCTCCCCTCCCCCTCTACCTCCTCCTTCCCTGCTCCCTCCCTCCTGCTGGCGCCGCGGCTGCGTTAGGGACCTGGCCTTGGTCTCCGAGGAAGGCGGCGAGGCGGGGCCAGAGCCACGGGGCGGGGCTGGGGGGCAGGGCTGGGAGCCACGGGGACGTCGGCCTGGAGTTATGGGTAGGGCGGGGCGGGGCGGGAAGAATAGACCAGTCTGTGGGGCGGGGTTTGCCGAGAGGGGCGGGGCTATTTGGAAAGCTGGGCCCAGTCAGGAGAATAGCGGAGTAAAGAGTGGGGCTGAACAGAAGAGTGGGCCTCAGGAAAGGCAGGGCGGAGTTTGGGATGGGCCTGGACGGTGGAGCTGGACTGGGGATAAAGGATAGAGCTGAGAAAAAACAACGCGAGGCAGAAGGAAAGGGCGGGGCTTGGGAAAGGCAAAGGGGCGGGGCTAACGCGGAAAAGGTGGGACCGATTAGGGATAACAGGGCGTGACCAAGGGAAGGAGCTCGAGAAAGGTAAAGGAGAGGGGCTGGAGGGAAGGTGTGGATCTGAAGGAAGGGGCCGGGTTTGAGGTCGTGCAGGGGGCTGGTGGGTGTGTATGGTAAAGTGGGATTCAGGTGCTGGGAGCCCTGTGGGTTGGCAGGGATATGCTGCATGGCTACAGGTTGCTGGTTGGAAGATGGTGTCAAACACGAATAGCTAATTTATTGTGACTGGGCCACTTCCTAGCAATGTGAATGTGGGCAAGTTGTTAAATTCTTCCTCAAGTTCCTTATTTTAAAACGGAGCTTGAAAACTCTATTGTTCTTGGGGGCTTCAGGGAACTTGGATGCCAAGGAGACACTCTTGTTAAACAATGCTTTGTCATGAAAGAGGAGCACGAAAGGGTCTTCCAGGGTTCTGGGGCAAAGCCCAAAACATCTGAAAGCTTCTATTTTATCTTAATGCAAACTTTGCATTTGACCCCCTAAAATGTATGTTTTCATATATGGTGTTTTCCAAAAAGCATCCCAATAAAATTGACACTCCAGGAAGATATTTTCTGGTTAAGATCTTGGGATCTGAAGTCAAACTGATAAGTTCTTATAGAGAAGTGACTTATCCTTTCAGAACCTCGGTTTCCTCATGTTTGGAATGGGAATAATATATAGTACCTACTCTTACAGGGCTGTTGTGAGAATTAAATGAGATGGTGCTTGTAAATCACCTAGCACAGTGTTTGATATGTAGTGAATGTGAAAAGAAAATATTAGCTGTTGTTATCCTCCTTAATCAAAAATTTCACAATAAATAGATCCAAGCAGAATTATACAGTCATCTTAAAGTCAACCCCTTTAGAGATCAGGAACCTGTTTGAGAATCGGATGAAAGCTATGGGCCTCTCTCCTGAGGAAAAAACATACACACACACACACATTTCGCTTATTTCTTAAAGTGTTTGAAGAATGTATGAAGTGATTGGATGAATGTGTGTTAGGATAGGGATGAACCCAAGCCATTCTTGCTCCCTCCCTCTTGGTGTGGCTCCAGGCCCTGGGTCCCCTAGTCTTTCTTCCTTCTCCAAGACCCATGAGCTGCAGGCCCTGGGTCCCCTAGTCTTCTCTCTCCAAGACCCATGAGACAGAAGAGGTGTAAAGATTAGCTTTATTATTGGCATGAAGGCAGGGAGGCGGTGATAGTGCCAGGCCCTTCTGCAGGCGAGGGAGCAGAGGGCTTGTCAGCCAGCACCAATCCTCCAAGCTGGCCCTCCTAGTGAGGTCCAGGGCTCCAGGTGCCTCTGGCTTTCAGCAGAAGCAGTGGGTGAGCAGGCGAGCAGACTGCTAGGCATTGGATATGTAGACTCCTCAGGGCTGCTCTGGAGCTGGTGTTGGACTGGAGTTAGCAGGGGGTGGGGGCCGAGGCCGGATGTCCCTAGTGCGCATATAGGACAGCAGCTGCTCCGGGATCTCGGCCAGCACATCCTTGGCCAGTCGGGCCATGCTCAGCACCTGGTTCCCCGACCGGTCAACATAGTCTCGGAATGGGACAAACTGGGACAGGCACAGACAAGAAGGTGTGGGCTGTGGCCTGGAAAGAGGGGATGGGGGTGCAGCAGGGAGGATTCTTCTTTGACCCCCAGCATCTCTTTCAAAATATCACACTGTCTCTCTCCCCTCCATCTTGAATAGTTTTCTACATTTGCTTTCTCTCCACCCACTTTTTTTTCACCTTCTATTCACCCTCAACCCACTTCAATTTGGCTTCACGCAGTCCACTGAAACTGTTCTTGCTAATGTCATCAATAGCCCCATTTTGCTAAATCAGTCCAGTGGGCAATATTTCAGTCCTCATCTTGCTGCACTTCACTTTAGCTTTCCATTACATTTGACCATAATCCTTCTGGGCACATCCCACTCTAGATGCCACACTTTTCTGGTTTTTCTCTTACCCTTCTGGAAGCTTCCCCTCCCCCCTCATTCCTCTGGGTCTACCTGCTCTCTAAACCTGGTCCCTTCTCTCTCTCTGCTCTCTTCCTGGGTGATTTCATACACTTCCTTGAAAGTTGTTCCCTGGAGGGAAGTAGAGGGGGGGGCAGGAGGAGGGAAGGGGGTGTGGCAAGGAAGAGGAAGGAAGGGGTTGCTGGGAGAGGGGGGCTGATAAAGAAAAGAGAAGTAGAAAGGAGAAGAAGAAGAAAACTATTCCCTGATGACTCCCAAATTTATATATCCATCCCTGATCTCTTTTTTAAGGTCCAGAACCACATATTTGGTTTCACATACTTCCTCACCATTCAGTTGTCACAGATACCTCAAACCCAATGTGTCCACAACTGAATTCTAGCTCTTTCTGCCATATCTCCTCTTCTAGCTTTCCCCTTCACAGCAAATGGGACCATTACTCACTCTGCTGCTCAAGGTAGAAGATTACAAGTCATTCTTGAAGCCCCCTCACTCCCCATCGCCATCTAATCAAATCAAGTCTTGTAACATTTTCTTCTCACATACCTTTTGAACCATCCCCACTGCTTCCACCAAGATCCTTATCACCTTCCCTCTACTACTTCAAAGGCTTCCTCACTAATGGGTCTATCTGCCTTCTCTCTTGCCCTGCTATAGTCCATGTTCCATGTAGCAGCCAGAGAGATCTTTTAAAAATGCAAGTCTGACCCTCTCATTCACTCCCCTATGTAAAATCTTCCAAGAGCTTTCCAATTCTTCAAGAACAAAACCCCAATTTTGGCTCCCTCTTCTCACTCAGTGTGATCCTGCTACCCTCAGTTCTGCCTTTTCCTTGATTAGGCCAATTCTTCTGAGCCTCAGGTCCTCTTCACATGCTGCTCCTCTCCCTGTAATGCTTATACCCTTCTTTAGGTCTCAGCAAAAACGTTGTTTTCAAATAGAACCCTTTTCTGACTATGGTACCTAAGTGAGATCCCCTGTTATAGGCTTTCATAGTGGCATTTGATATTCCTCTGGAGTACTCATCACAATCTAATGAGATATATAGCTACGTAGCTGTGTGATTATTTATTGTTGGTTGCCTCCACTAGAGGGCAAGGACCTTGGGGATCTCCTACACCATGGATCTATCAAGCCTGCAGCAACCTTCCTATTTGTCAAAAGAATGTATTCAGTGAATGAGGAAGGATGACAGGTGAGGGGGAGAAGGGTAGGTGATTGAGAAGGCAGTAAGGGAGAGTGGCTCCCAACTTAGCCTCTTCTTCCCACTGTGCCTCTCAGTTCCACCACCTCTTCTAAGTCAGGTCTACCTGAACGATGTCCCGTTCTGCGTAGCGTCCCCTAGAGGACACGCGTACATCATCACCATCCAACTCTTCCATTGCTGCAGAAAGACACCCCTCAGCTGATTGGATTCTCCAGCCCGAACCGGTGCTGCGCCCTCCCTCTTAGCTCCCCTTCAGGGTCATCATGAGAATGTCTAATGATTGTGTTAATATTAAACATTGTTATTACCATTATTATGTGTTCCCACACATTCCATCCTCTCAAGAACCCCTGGGAGGAAGTATTAGTATCATCAGCCTTAGTTATGATGAGGAAACAGGTTCAGAGAAGGTCTGTGACTTGGCCAGGGTTCCCCAAGGGTAACCACCCTGTCTTTTCTGTGAGGCAGGCCTTAGTGTCCAGATCCATCTACGCACCCCCACTTTTCTCCCCAGTTCTTAGTCCCACTCATGGGTACCTGCATCCTACTTACCCTCAAACATGGCTGGTCCCACACCAACAATAATGATAGACATGGGTAATGAGGAGGCCTGTGGGGGAGAGAGGGTGAATGGTTGAGGTGAGCAGCCATAACAGGGGAGGTCACTGTTGGGAGACAGTTTTCTCTGTGTGTGTCATGTTTCTGCACATCTTGTGAGCAGAGGCACTGATTCTCTTGTTCTAGACTGTTTTTAAAAGGATGTTTATATATCAGCAGCCTTGAAAGATATATTGTTTTCCTCTAGAGCAAGCGTAGGTTTATTTACTGTCCAGCATCATTAAAAAGGTCTCCCACTGGAACAATGGGCAGGCATGCTTACTGCTCACTATAAAAGATTCAGGCTCCCTAAGCTTAGGGTTCCTCTTCTGTAATGCAATCCACAGCAGGTGAAAGTGTCATCTTGCCCTCTTCACATCATCTTGTGGGAAGTGGGACTTAGTCAGAGTAAGTGCTGGTACTCCAGCTCCTGTTTTATGCTGGGAATAACAAAGTCCTTTGTCTCTGATCCAAGAGTCTTGTGTCTACTGCGAGCACCCATGAAACTGACAGGCTAACTTGTTAGCTTGCAAGTAGGGTAAAATCTCAGCCGCTTCACAGTATTGCCATTACCCCTCCCTGCCAAGCCCTCCTCCTCAGACTCACACTGACGATGGCCTCCTTGGTCTGTGTCATGTCAGAGATGACTCCATCAGTGATGATGAGCAGAACATAGTACTGGGAACCATCAGAGATCTTGGCTGCAGCCCTGGGTGAGAGGCCAAAATCAGAATCCAGCTGAAAGCCAGACAGGCCAAAGGAACCTCCTGCCTCCAAAGCTTCCACAGCTAGTGTGTGAGCAAAAGACAAGAACTGGGGTTTCTGAAGCTCATGTTCCTTAACCAGACCTGGAAGCCTACCCCTGCCTGCCATCCCTCCAGAAATATTTATTTAGCACTTAATATGGTAGGAACTGGAGATACACGAGGAAGAAAAACAAATCCATCCCAGCCCTCTGGAGTGAGGCAGACATTAATCCATGAATCACACAAAGAGGTATAAAATTACTACTGGGATGAGTGCTTTAATGTAAGGGGACACTGCTATGACAGTGTACAACAGGGGATCCTGACCTGGTCCAGAAGGTCAAGGTCAGTGAAGGCTTCTTCTTCTTCATTTTTTTTTTTTTTTGAGACAGAGCCTTGCTCTGTCACCCTGGGTAGAGTACGTTGGTGTCATTGTAGCTCACTGCAACCTCAAACTCCTGGGCTCAAGTGATCCTCCTGCCTCGGCCTCCCAGAGTGCTAGGATTGTAGGCATAAGCCACTGCACCTGGCCCCTAGCTACCTTTCAAGTGCTCAGTATCCATATGTGGCTGGTGAATACCACATTGGACAACACAGATACAGAATATTTCCATCATTTTAGGAAGTTCTATTGGATAGTGCTGGTATTTAAACCTGATCTCAAAAAGTCAGCAGAATGGCATGGTTATAGAGTATAGAATTAAAATAGCTTTGGCTCACTTTGCCCAGGGCCCAGAGTGGGGGTAGGTCATGATCCTCTGTAATAGTCCCTACCCCCTTCCTGAATTCTGGCCCCAGCCTCTGCATAGGCCTGGCCTGGTATCTTCTGTCACTCACTCATTTCATGAATAGTCATTGCATACCTGCTATGTCGAGGTTAAGGCTTTGAAGACCTGACATCTAACCTAAGACCTGAAAAATGAGTAGGGTTTAGCCAGGTGATGGTAGGGTGGGACAGGGTAGTAGGGATGGGAAAGTAGAGGAAAAGTGTTCCAGAGAGAGAGAATGGCAAGTGCAAACCAAGATAGTATGTTCTAGGAGTTGCATGTAGACCTACAAAGGAGAGATGAGGCTGGAGCAGTAGGCAAGGGCCCACTCATGAAGGGATTTGTGAGCTGGGGGCAGCAGGCATCACCCTTTAGTTTGGAGGCATGGGAGGTATGTCTTTGGTTCCCTATAGATGCCTTGCATTCCAGGCCATTTAGATCTGGAAGTTGGCAGAGGAAATGGGTGACTGGCCAGGGGTGGCCAGTCTGTGCCTCACTTGGCTGTAGGGTGGGAAACAACAAAGAGTCATTTGACATCATCAAAATCACAGCTGCGCACTTGACATATGTGATTTAATTCAATCCTCACTGCCATTCTATGAGATAGGCACCTTTTTTATTCCTATTTTTAAAATGAGAAAACTAAAGTTTAGAGACATTAAGTAGCATACTTGGCTGGCATAGTGGCTCACGCCTGTAATCCTAGCGCTTTGGGAGGACAAGGCGGGAGGATTGCTTGAGGACAGGAGTTCGAGACCAGCCTGAGCAAGAGCGAGACCCCATGTCTACAAAAACTTTTGAAAATTAGCCAGGGGTGGTGGCGCATGCCTGTAGTCCCAGTTCCTTGGGAGGCTGAGGCAGGAGGATCGCTTGGGCCCAGGAGTTTGAGATTGCAGTGAGCCATGATGCCACTGCACTCTAGCCTAGGCAACAGGGCGAGACTCGATCTAAGGAAAAAAAAAAAGGTAGCATCCCCAAGAGCTGGTGAAGCTGGAGTCCAAGTGCATAATAGTAATAGCCTAAGCTCAAACTCTTGATTCCATCACTGTTCATTCCCAGTGTGCTCTCTGGATACTTCTCCATATATACTGCACACTCCAGTCATACTAAACTGACCATTGCTTCCTAAACTTGCCCCTTCATGCCTCTGTGCTTTTCATATGCCATTCCTTCTACCAGGCCAACTCTGCTCCTCTTTCTCTAATAAAGTCCACTTTGCCCTCTAGACCCAGCTGAGCAGTCCCCTCTACCATAGGCCTATACCCTCTCCCTTCCTCTCCCTCTGCCCAGCCCACAAAGATGGGCTGTCTGTGCTCCTCCAAGTGGGTCCTCACTGCATGATCTGGTGGATAAAGCTAGATGACTATAAGTACATTTAAAACACCCTTTCTTTTTTCTAATTTAAACATGGATGCAATGTGAGAAGAATATAAAATTTGCATGAATTTTGAAGATGAAATATGGAGACTTCAAAGACATTCTCAGCCTGGCTGCCTTCAGCTGTGCCCCTAGATTCCCCCAGGGGGATGCAGTCACTTGCCTTTGCAGACAGGCAACTCACTAGAAAAGTCTGGGAAGCTCTGGCCTACAGAAGGTAATGATTTATTTATATTTCTGTCTCTTGCACCAAGGTGGGAGCTCCCAAGGGCAGGGACTACATCTGATTCATCTGTGAGTCTCCAGTGCCCCAGCAGAGAACTGAGCACACAGCAGATGCCCTTTGAATAGTAAAATAATGATAATAATAGTAACAGTAATAGCTAACACTTATAGTACTTATGATGTGGCAGGCACTGTTCTAAGTGCTTGACATCTATTAATTAGTCCTCATGACAACCCTATGATGTAGATATTATTATTATTTTACAAATTATTTTACAGAAAGGTTAAGAGTCTTGACCAAAGCCATACAGCTTTTGAGTGGTACAGCTGGTGTATTAACTTAGCTAGTCTGGCTCCAGAGCCTACACTCATGCTCCGTTGCCCCTTTACTGAATGTTTACTAAATGGATGAATAAATCAGTTAGTGTAGTTGCCCAAGATAATAATTAAGAAATCTGCTTAATAATAACGAAAAATATGCTTAGGCTCCAGTATTAGTGAAAAAACATAGTGAAATGTTAGATGTAACAATATTATATGTAGTGAAATGTTATATGTAATTTGACTATAATTATGGATGTGTATGGGGAAAGCCTGTCAAGAACTATCTATACATCCATATTCCCATGGGCAATATCAGGGTGACTTCTTACTTCATTTCTCTATCCTTGAGATTTTCTATAGCAATGTTATGTTATTTTTATAATTTAAAAACTATTGTCATCATTATTAATTAAAAAATAAATCTTTATTAGGGAAAAAGGAAGTCTATGGACACATACAAATCTCCCTGAAATCCATCCATTTTTATTCTTTTTTTGTTTCATCTTTTTACTTCCAAGCTTTCTGAGATATTTTTTTTTTTTTTTTTTGAGACAGAATCTCACTTTGTTGCCTGGGCTAGAGTGCCATGGCGTCAGCCTGGCTCACAGCAACCTCAAACTCCTGGGCTCAAGCGATCCTCCTGCCTCAGCCTCCCGAGTAGCTGGGACTACAGGCATGCACCACCATGCCCGGCTAATTTTTTCTATATATTTTTAGTTGGCCAATTAATTTCTTTCTATTTTTAGTAGAGACAGGGTCTCGCTCTTGCTCAGGCTGGTCTCGAACTCCTGAGCTCAAACAATCCGCCCGCCTCGGCCTCCCAGAGTGCTACGATTACAGGCAGGTATTTTGTTTTAACTGGGTCTCTTCTATTCAGCATATTGTGGGGTTTACTTATTTTTTTATTCAATCAGAGAATCTTTTTATTTTTTAAGCTCAGTTGAGCTTATCCTATTTATTGATATATGTTTGGTTCCATCATTTTATTTTAGATTTGTTTTAAATTTATTTTTACTACCCTTTTTTTTTTTCTTTTTTTTAAGAGATAGGGTCTGAACTCTGTTGCTTAGGCTGGACTGCAGTGGTGTGTTCATAGCTCGCTGCAACCTAAAACTCCTAGGCTCGAGATCCTCCAGCCTCAGCCCCCCAAAAGTGCTAAGAATACAGGTGTGAGCCTCCACACCTGGCCCTCTTTGTTTTTTTAAATCATTTGATACATGATCTGGGTTTCTTCCCTGTGTGTGTGTGTATACATGTATTTGTTTTCTTAGAGACAAGGTCTCACTCTGTTGCCCAGGCTGAAGTGCAGTGGCACAATCATAGCTCCCTGACAGCCTCCAGCTTCTGGGCTCAAGTGATCCTCTGGGCGGCTGAGGCGGGAGGATCGCTTGAGGTCAGGAGTTCAAGAACAGCCTGAGCAAGAGCCTGAGCTCAGGAGTTTGAGGTTGCGGTAAGTTATGATGACACCACTGCACTCTAGCCAGGTTAACAGAACAAGACTCTGTCTCAAAAAAAAAAAAAAAAAAGAAGAAGAAGAAGCAGCTGCTTATTGTCATCCATTATTACACCACCTTATAGGAATGAAATGGATGCTTAAAGAAGCTAAGTTGGTCAAGGTCACG
>NW_012134636.1:1730703-1787058 GCF_000956105.1 Propithecus coquereli | reverse complement strand
AAGAAGAAGAAGCAGCTGCTTATTGTCATCCATTATTACACCACCTTATAGGAATGAAATGGATGCTTAAAGAAGCTAAGTTGGTCAAGGTCACGTGGTTAGTGAGTGGTGGAGCCAAGATCACACCCAGGTCTGATGCCAAAGCTTGTGCCTTCACCATTGTGCTACAGGCTCTTCTCTCTCTTACCCTAACTCAAGGCCTGGGTTGTCGTTTCTAGGGAGTGGGGTTGGGGTAGTTTGTTGACACCCTCTCTGCCCACAATAAGGTATAGTCAGCCCTTGGTATCCATGGGGGGGTTAGTACCCATGGATACCAAAATCCTCAGATGTTCAAGTCCCTTATATAAAATGGCATAGTATTTGCCTATAACCTATGCACATCCTCCCATATACTTTAAATCATCTCTGGATTACTTATAATACCCAAATACTGTATAAATAGTTGTTATACTATATTGTTTTTAAATTCATATTTTTTTACTCTTGGGTTTTTTCCTCTCAGATATTTTTTATCTGCAGTTGGTTGAATCCATACATGCAGAACCCATGGATATGGAGGGTCAAATGTATTATATAACCTCTTTGTACCACAGCCTGGCCAACACCAAATCTTTCCTTTTCTCCCCAGTGCCTAAGTTCACACAAGAGTGGTCCTGACTATCCTTGGGGAGTCAGTTCCCTATCTGGCTGCCCTCATTTCCCCCAACCCCTACCCAGTTCCCTTACCTGGCCACCTGGTTGATGACAGGAGCAAAGTAGGTGGGCCCATAGAGCTGCACTGTGCGCAGGCTCTGGAAATAACTCTCCAGCACACCCTCGATGCCCACACAGTTGGGATCCTCATCATTGTTGTTCTGTCAAAGAATATGCCCTGCCAGGCTGAACCCATGCAGGGTATACCCAGGAGTGCTCTGATCCCAGCTCACTCCCTTTTTCCATCAGTGTCTTTCATGCTCCCCTCCAAACCCAGGCCTGCTCCCCTCCCTGCTTTGCCACCCTCTCATAGCTTCCTGCTCTTCTGCAGGCCCTTGCCCTTTGAAGAAATGTAAATGGAAGAAATTCATGAACTTGGGTGTGCCCGATGCCAGGGCATGGAATGTAGGCTCTGGCCCATACCATACCAGGGGGAACTGGTGGGAGATCCGTCCTTCTGGGGGCAGCTTAGCCCCAAAGCCATAAGCTGGGAAGAGCTTGTCACTGTCATAGTCCTGGATGATCTCTCCCACTGCCTTCAGGGCCATGGCATAGGCGCTGAGCTGGTAGGGACTCATGTAGTGCAGGGAGGTAGGCTGCAGGGGATTCCCTGTAGGGACACAGGAGCCCCAGCCTCATGGTTACCTGGACCATCCTTTTGTTCACCTGCTTATCCTTGTATGCATCTATCTACCTATATCCATTTATCCACCCTCTACCCATGTATTCCCTTATTATTTTATCCAATCATCCATCTGTTCATTTATCCATCTATTCACCCAATCATCCCTGTATCTATCCATTCATTTATCACCCTACCCATACATCCATCCACCCATCTACCTGGCCATACATCCATCTTTCAATCTACCTATCCATTCTATCCACCCACCTCTCCATTCTCTTATACAGCTATCCATCCATCCATCCATATATACATACATTCACTTGTTCACCTGCCATTTTTCTTTCTTTTCTATCCATCCATCCAGCAATATTATTTTATCCATCTATCCATCCAGCTGTCCCTCTCCATTTTATTCATTCACTTGTCTATTTTCATATGGATCCATCCACTCATCCCTTCCCCTATCTACTTACCTGTTACTTTCTCAACTTAAACATCTGTCCATTTGTTCACCCACCTACCCATCCCTACATCCACTTGTACCTATTGTACTCACTCACCAACCCATCTACCCACTCTGTTCATCAATGTACCCATCCGTTCATCACTCATTACCTATTCATCTATCTCTCTCTCCTTATACCCCCATTCTCTCCCATCCATCTATTTACTCATCCACCTGTTGAGCTATCTATCATTTCAACTTTCTTTGATACACCCATCCACCTATTGTCCTATATTTGGCACCCTTGTACCCAATAATCTCCCTCCAACACTCCTACCCCAGTACCATCCTGGCTGGGTTTTTACTTAAATCTGGGCTTCTTGGGTAGGTAAACTCTTATTCCAAGCTAGGAATCCAGACCAATCCCTAGTGACTCCCTTAGAATTCCGCCCCCCACCCCCACCAATCCCCCATCCATGCCTCACCATTGGAAGCTGTAAAGTCAATAGCTACTGTGAAGTTCAGCTGTGTCCTGTTGGGGAAGTAGATGAGTTGAGAAGTGAGGAACTAATACTTATTACAGCAGTATTTCTCAAACATTAATGTGTATCTGGATCACCTGGGGCTCATGGTTGGGGGTAGAGTCTAACAAATTCCCAAGTGATGCTGCTGCTACTGGCTCATGGACCACACTTTGGGTAGCAGAATTCAATATCTACTGTGTGACAAGTGCATTATATGTAATTTAATTTAAGCCTTACTGTAGCCCTGAAGTAGTAATTAATATCCCCATTTTACACAGGAGAAAAGTGAGGTGCAGAGAAGCAAAGTACCTTTCCCAGGCCGGCCTGCCTCCACCAAACCAAACAGAATGTCCCCTACAGTCTGCTTAGGTTTTCCCTCCCTCAGCCTCTCCTCCTTCCTGGCTATAACTGTTGCCTGGGCCCCAGTCAGGTTATTGGGGCTACCATTGAAGACCACTGGTCTGGCAGCCATCTTCCGAGGGGTTACTGGAAGCTAAGAATGAAATGCAGCCCCATGAAGAGAGCTAAGAGGGGAAACATTTTGCATTTTACAGAGCACTTTATAGTTTGACAAGTGTTTTAAAGTTTATCTTAATGATCTCATTGGCCCTGACCATCCATAAATAAGAAAACTGGGGCTCAGAACTGGGAGTGACTTATTGCCGGGCTTTCAGCCCAGAGCTTGGCCTGTGACTCACCCTCCCTTGATGTAATCAACAAACGTGAATTCAGAGTCCACAGAGAAGGAGAGCAGCGTCACCTGTGGGACAGAAGAAGCAGCCCTGACACTTTGGAAAGGGTGGTAGAAGGGAGAGAGGCATAGTAGGGCTTTGGAGAGAGGCATATGAGGGGAGGCACATGATTCCACCCCCTGCCCCAACCTGTCTCACTCTGTTCAGTTTATGAAAGGGAAAAAAGGGGAAGATGTCAGATACATCGTTGGATTTCCAAAAGTATATTAAATTGGGATGCTGGGCATAGTGACCTACGCCTGTAATCCCAGCACTTTGGGAAACCAAGGTGGGAGGATCTCTTGAGGGCAGGAGTTCGAGACCAGCCTGGGCAACATAGTGAGACCCAGTCCTTCCAACATAATAATAATAAAAAAAAGTTATCTGGGTATGGTAGCATGCACCTGTATTCCCAGCTACTCAGGAGGCCGAGGCAGGAGTATCCCTTGAGCCCAGGAGTTGGAGGCCACAGTGGGCTATGATCATGTCACTGCCCTCCAGCCTGGGTGACAGAGGGAGTCCTGCTTCTATAAATAAATAAATAGGGAAATGCAACTTAGAGTGTTTTTTCTTTTATTCAGCAAAAGAGTAAATTTTCCTGGGTGAGAAAAAACCAAAACCAAAACAAAACCTTAAGTGGTGCACCTTGTGCCCAACATTACTATATCTAAGTAATCTGTGCCTACTGCCTTTCCCTACCCCCCTAATATTTGTCATGCTGTGTCAGTGGGGACAGAAGCAGAAGGATCCAGGAAGGGCCAGAGCTCCAGGGAGTACTCACAGTTCCTGAGTTGACATATTTCTTCTTCTTACATTTCTTCCGAGGGTTAAGTACCTAAGTGGGGGAAGGTAATAGTGATGGTGGGAAACAAAGGAAGGGAGCTCCGGACTGAGTGTACTAGGATGGAGGGCTTGGGTAACTGAGCAGGGCTGGAACGCTCACCTCATACACTGTGAACTGGTTCTGGGCCTTGCTCAGCTCCCGGTAGCTAGTGGTAAATTCACCGATGAAATCGTGGCTGCAATGAGGCCAGGGGCAGGTGAGCAGCAGTAGCTCCTGGTTTGGAGCCAGGCCTAAACCTAATCTTTTCATTTCTCCCATCCTAAGCTCCTACTTGGCAGGGCACTGGGGCTGGGGCCAGAAGTGGGGCCAAATTAAGGGGAAGAAAAGGGAAGAGACAGTATACCAGAGAGACAACTTAGGGGATCAGTTGTACCCAAGACCCTGGTATCTCTCATTACCCTTCCTGGCTCCGAAGGCTACTTTTGGGTTCCTGGTGAATGTATCACACGTTATAAAGAACTTTTTGGGTTAAGCATAGGAAAAGGGACTACGTGGGGCAGTTCTACCTTCCATTGCGGTCCCAGTCATACACATCAATCTTCACTGTTCTGAAATGCAAGAGATAAACAGGCTAGGTATGTATGACAATCTCATCCACTTAACCATAAGCAAATCATCTTCCCATCCACTCATCTGTCCTTCCATCAACCTATTCATCTTTTAATCTACTTCCCAACCTATCTATTCATTCATCAGTCCTTACATGTACCCAACCACCTACCACTGTTACTACTGCTACTGCTGCTATTAGTACCACTATTACTATTCTTTTACCACTTACTGAGTCTTACTGTATTCCAGGCATTGTTCTCAGCACTTTGACAGATTGTCTCATTTAATTTAACAACTGCCCTATATAAAATAAGTACTATTATTCTTATTTTCGGATAAGGAAATTGAGATACAAAAAAAAGTAATCTTGCTAAGATCCCATAGCTAGTAAGTGACTGAGATTTAAACTCAGACATCCTGGTTTCAAAGACCCTATTCCTAACTATCATGCCTAAGTCATCCCATATGTCTATCTATCATTGTATCAGTCCATTTAACTCTCTGTCTATCCATCTAATCACCCATTTACCCATATATTTGCCAATCTGTTACTTATTAATTCATCTCTTTATCCACCTGTCGAACTATACATCCAGCCATTGACTGACTCACCAATGTATATAAACATCCATCTGTCCATTCATCTGCCCGACCAAACACCCAACTATATAACATCAGTCCATCTGATCATCCATTCACCTGCATAACCATCCAACTACTCATCCATCTATGTGCCCATCCATCCTTCCATCCTCTCACTTATCCCTATCCACCCATCTTTATACACCATTTATTCATTCATTAGGTCAGCTTTCCCGTCTATTTTATGCCCATTCATCAACTAATTCACCCACTAATCCATCAGTTCATCAGTTTGCCATCCATTCATCTATCTGTCCATCAATCTACCTGTCACTCCACCTACCCTTTTCTATTCCACCTGCTTTTCCATTCATGCATCTGCCTCTCCTGTCATCCATCAAACTCTCATTTACCTAGCTATCACCTATCTTCTCATCTATCAGTGCATCCATTTACTCATCTGCTCATCCATCCATCATCTGTCCATCCACTAATCTACCCATCAGTCCGATTATCCACTCATCTGTTATCCATTCATTTATCTCCTCTCTAACCACCCACCAGTCTTCTTATACATTAGTTCACATACCCATCCAACCATTCACCAGTTTATTCCTCCATCTGACCATCCATCCATGTATCTGCTCATTTGTTTGTTCATCTGTACTTTCATCTTCAGTCCACCTACCAGTCTACCCATCCACCCATCCATCCATGGATAGTCCATCTATCCATCTATGTGGCTAGCCATCTACCTCCCCATCCACCCATCTTCATGCCCCAAAACTCTGTCTCACTGAGCAGGACCCTCCAACACTATTGTGACACTTCTACCATCATTCTGGAAACCCCACTGTCATGTCCTTGGCCCCTTACTCCCCAGCTTATGCTGAAGCAGACCTATCATAGTCTCCATTGCACAGTGCCCGCACAGGGATGCTGAAGGGCTGCCACACAGGATTCAGCGTGTTTTTCACAACTTCTGTCTTGTGGCAGATAGTGAACCTGGAGGGGAGCAGGAGGATTGGAACCTGCCCTGAGGGTAGGACCAAATCTCTTAGAGATTCCTAAGATCCCCCCATTTATTAAGCATATGCCCCACACCCAGCCTGGGAGCCTGATGGCAGTGACTCACGTGCCATCCTCATTGCTCCTGTAGAACACGAGGAAGGGGTCTGATTTCCCAAAGAAATCCTTCTTGTCCAGCTTGTTTGCACACAGCTGCATGGTGGCAATGTCCTAGGGATGGATGAAGTTGGGCTGTTGATGCTCAAATTGCCCGTAGCCTTCAGACAGTCCACTAAAGGGAGTATGGGGAGAGAAAGGCACTCCTTGGTCTTTCACATGGCCCTTACTGACCCGACAATTGCTAAGCTCCTCTGCAGTCAGCAATATGGTCCCACACTTCTTGCCTGGTACACCCCTGGAAGCAGAAAAAGCCTATTAGTGAGAGGAAGGAGGGTAAACAACAAAGATTGGGGTGGCCAGTCTGGGATTGGGTGGGCCAGGGGATTCAATTTGCCATTTACTAACAGTCCCTTGAGTGTGTCCCCTTGTGTCCTGGCTGGCTCCTGGTAGGGAAGGGCCTGACCTTGGCTGGGGACGGATCTTCAGTCTGGTAGGAAGGGATTAGACTAGCTTAGGTGAACATCTCATAAGGTAGTATAAGAAAGACATGGGATTTAGAGTCAGTGGACTCAGGGTGAATTTTATGATTTACAAGCTGTGTGACCCTGGGCAAGTCATTTCCACTTTCTGGGCCTTAGTTTTCTCCTCTGTGAAATGGGAATCATGACTGCCTGTCAGGTAATGAAGAGATACGACTAAGTGCATGGAAGGAAAAGCAACTTGCAAGCTTTACAATTATGAAATGGTTATATTCTTCAAAGCAGACCCTACTACCTATCATATGCCAGGTGCTATGCTAGATATGAATTGGCCAGTTGGCACTCTCTAGCTAGGCTAGACTTTGCCCTCAGGGAGCTTCTAGGGGGAGGTGGAATATCAAAGCCAGTAGGCAAGTGGATGGAGCAATTCTGAATGAGGGACAGGAATTTCTATCCAGACCCAGGGGAAAAAGGGCTGGTTCCTTAGGTCAAAGTTGATGTTCTTTCTGAAGACTGTGAAGAGTGAGAAAAAAAAAGACAAGAGAAGCTTTCTCTCTTCTGATCCTAGAAGAGACACTTCCATGTGCTTGAAGGATACATACAAGGCTCCCCATCCCCAGTAGTAAGGGACCTTGTTGACAGGGGCCTGTGAACCATGATTCCCGCAGGGATCCAAAGGATGGCAGAGAGAAAGCTAGGTCGGGGGGTCCTAGGTTCAGTCCTGGCTCTAACTTGCTACGTGATTGTCCCCATGTTTAACACAAACTATTTCTTTGACTCTTTCAACCTCTGACTCTCCATGCTTTAACTAGAGGGAGTGTGATGAGGACAGGGACAAATTATTGATCCTATTGCCTCCTCACTGTTCTTCGCCTCCTTGATGTTTCCTTTACCCCTCACCTAGTGTGAATTCCAGACCATGATTGTAATAATCACTCCCTCGCATGCTGCCTTCTTCCTTGCCCTTCTCTCACTTTGATGTACTTATTATTTGGCAGAACCACAGCCCTAGTTAAGTCCAACTCTCTGCCTAACCCGTACTGCACCTGTGAAACTGAAATGGCCAGAAAAAACACACAATTATGCTAACTGATCTCATTTTAAATGCATGACCACAAACCTCAAGAGGGTCCCCAATGGTGCTTGGTAATCATACTGTACATCCCAAGGCCCTTCATTCTCCAGTTCTGCTAAATGGCAGTTTCACGCCTCCTCTGTCCTCAAACCCCCAAAGCCTCCTCCCCCATCCTCACTCACAGGCAATGACCTTGTTTCCTACTCACTGACAAAACTAAAGCAACCAGAAGAGAATGTCCACCCCCCACCACACCTACCCTGCCACCAGTATTTTCACCCACACAACTAAGACTCCTACGGTTGCTATAAATGTACTGTCCATGTGCCTATTTATCCCTCCGCTGTGTACTATATTTCATACCATCTTGTCTGCACAAGGACATCACTTCACCTCTTTTTATTACATTAAATTTTCAGTTCCTACTTGGTCATTCCCCTCAACATGCAAACGTGGTATCATTTTTCTCATGTTAAAAAAAAGGCCTTTGGATTAAACAACTGGAAAGACAGAATTGCCACCAACTGAGATGGCGAAAAAAAGTGAAGGAGAGGCAAGGTGAGGGGAGGAAATCAATCAGGAGTTGAATCTGACATGTTAACTTTTATATATTTTATTAGACATCCAAGTGGATGTCTTCAAGTGGAAGCCTTTGGCGAAAAAAAAAAACACAACAAAATCGAAAGAAAATTATAAACCTCTGGATTCACAAAAGGTCATGAAAAAAAATTATAAACCTATTCTTGACCTTACTTCCTGCTCCAGTCATATCTTCTTTTCTCTTTTCCCCTTTGTAGCAAAACTTGAAAGATCCCTTGACTCCCATTGTCTGCTTCTGTTCTCTTCTAAACCTCTTCAGCCTTCACCTCTTCTTCAAAACTGTGCTTGTTGGCTGGGCATAGTGGCTCATGCCTGTAATCCCAGCACTTTGGGAGGCCAAGGTGGGATAATCACTTGAGGCCAGGAGTTTGAGACCAGCCTGGGCAACATGGCAAGACCCCATCTCCACAAAAAATAAAAAAATTAGCCAGGCGTTGTGGTACATGCCTATAGTCCCAGCTACTCAGGAGGCTGAGGCAGGAGGATTGCTTGAGCCCGGGAGTTTGAGGCTGCAGTGAGCTATGATTGCACCACTGCACTTTAGCCTGGGCAACAGAGCAAGAGCCTGTTTCTAAAAAAAAAACCCAAACCAAAAAACTATGCTTATACGAGTCACCAGGGATCTCCATCTTGCCAAATCCAATGGCCAATTCCCAATCCTCACGTTATTAGACCTGCAGCAACATTTGATGTGGTTGGTCACTCTTTCCTTCTTGATATACCTTCTTCACTTTGCTTCCAGGATAACACCACCTTCTCTTGGTGCTCCTCCTACTTCATTAATTGCTCTTTCTCAGTCTCCTTTTCTAGATCCTCATGGAGTCTCAATCTTTGGCTCTCTCACCCTTTCTTGCTCTCATACCCCCCACTTGTCACTCCCTTGGTGATTTCATCTAGTATCATGGCCTTAAAGAACATCTAAGACTCATGTATCATATTGCCTATTTGACACCTCCACTTGGATGTCTAATAAAATATATAAAAGTTAACATGTCAGATTCAACTCCTGATTGATTTCCTCCCCTCACCTTGCCTCTCCTTCACTTTTTTTCGCCATCTCAGTTGGTGGCAATTCTGTCTTTCCAGTTGTTTAATCCAAAGGCCTTGATGTTGTCCTAGACTCCTCTTTTCCTCTCATATCTATATTGAGTCTTCAGGAACCTGTTGGCTCCACCTTCAAAATATATCCAGAGTCTCACCACTTCTCCCCTCTTCACTGCTGGCGCACTGGATTACTGTCACAGCCTTCTCATGGGCTCCCTCCTTCTACCTTTGGCCACCCACGGTTTATTCTCAACCCAGTAGCCAGCGCCATCCTTTGAAAGCATAGTCAGATCATGTCACTCCTAGGCTCAGAAGCTGGGGCTCCTGTGTCAGAGTAAAAGCTAAAGTCCTTATAGCAGCTACAAGGCCCTAACGGTTAACTCTCGAACTTGACCCTCCTGCCTTCCCCCTCACTTACTGGGCTCCAGCCACCCTGGCCTCCCAGCTGTTCTTTGAATGCACCATGCTTTTGTACTGGCCGTTTCCTCTGCGTGGGACATTCTTCCTCCACATGTCTGCAGTGCTTACTCTCTCACCTTCAGACTGTTGCTCCAAAGTTACCTGTCCATGAGGCCTACTCAACCACCTGCCCAACATTTCCAATCCCCCTTATTCTGCTTTACTCTTTCTCTTTTCCCACAGCACTTAATATCTTCTAATACGTAACTTACTTATTACATCTATTTTGTACTGCCTCTCCCAACTAGAGTATAGCTCTGTGAAGGCAGCAGTATTTGTTTTGTCACCATTGCAATGCAAGCCCCTCGAATGGTGGCTAACAGAGTATGTGCACGGTGGTATTTGTGGGATGGATGAATCCCTGGTGCCTAGAGCAGGGTGTGGCATACAAAACATGCCAATGCATATTTAGTGAGTGAATACAAATGGCAATTCCTGAGGATTTGATTTAGTCAGCGGAAGCTTCCTGGTGGAGAGGGGCTTGGAAATGGACCTTGAAGGTTGAATCAGACTTAGAAAAAGAGTGAGGGGGAAGAGAGAGAGAGAGAGAGCAAGAGGCAGAATATGTCAGGCCTGAGACTGACTTGAACACAGCAGCCCTGGAAACTGGACTTTCTCACAAGGGTGACGGGAGCCAGTGAAGGCTCCGGACGAGGGGGCAACCCCACCCTTCACTGCTGGCAGTCAGCAGCTTCCTCGGAAGGGAGAATTTGGAGGCTCCCACCCCTCTCCTGCACCCCTTCCCGTTCAGCTCACGTGAGGGGTCGCTCTACGCGGCTGCCCTGGCCTCCGATCACCTCTCCCAGGGCCAGGAACGCTTGTCCCAGGAAATCCTGTGCCAGGACACGGAATCAGCAAGACCAGGAGGGGCTGTGGGCACGAAGTCCCAGCCCGACCCTGGCAATGCCGCTGCACCAGGGCAGTGCCCAGGCGGCAGAACGTTCCCACCGCCTGGCTTGCGCTTTAATGGAGGGAGGTGGGGAGAGGGGTCTGCAGGCAAATCTGCTTCTCAGTCGGTCCTAAGTCCAAGCCTGCTCTGGATAATACGGTCCCACCCCACACTCTCCCGCCCAGCCCCGTTCAGCCTCACCTTCTGTGGATCCCAGCGGCGGCCGAGAACGAAGAGGAGCAGTGAGTAAGGGGCGCAGGCAGGAAAACCAGGCAGGAGCAGGACAGGGCCGGGAAGGTGGGTTGGGGGCCTGAAGAAGGTGGGGTCAGGGTCGAGGGGTAGGAGGAGTTCTAAGGAGGGTGGTTTAACACATCTAAGCGTCTCCTGTGTGCCCAGCCAGTCCGCGAGGGGACGCTTGCTCACCGGTTTGGAGATGTTGGTTTTGGAGTCAACGTTGTACCTAGGAAGAGAGTGGCACAGGCGTGTGGTGGGGCTGAAAAGGGGTCGGGCTCCCAGTCTCGGTTAAAAATTGTGGGTGGAAGGAGGGGCGGCCTTGAACCCGAATTCAACTTGGGACTCTTTTGGGACAGGAGTCAGGGTCGGAGAGGGTCAGGCCTGGGGCGAGGCCAAGTCGGGGCCTTGCTGGGGGTGGGGTCATGTGGGAGAGGGCGGGGACTGAGGCGGAGCTAAATTAGGGAGCAGAGCTGTGGGTAGGGCCAGGCCTGGGGACTGAACGGGACGGGATCTGACCTAGGGGCGGGGCTAAAACTAGGTGGAGCCCTTCAGATTGGGACGGAGCTAGCCGTGGGGGAGGAGCCAGGCCAGGAGGCGAGGCGGGGGCGGGGCCAGCCAGAATTCCGGGCAGATCCAGGTCGGGGGGCGGGCCAAGCCAGAATTCTGGGCGGGGCCTCACACATCGAAGCGCAGATTTTGCTTTTCCTCAAAGAAATAGTCCAGGACGAATTTGCGCACGAAGTCTGGGTTCAGCGTGTTGTCGATCACTTCGGTCCGTCCGAACTGGGCAAGGGGGGAGAGCGTCAGCGCGGGGCGTGCAGGGGCACAGGCGATTTCCGGGAGCGGCTCTGGGCTGCGCGGGGGATCTCAGACTCACCTCCCGCCACTCCTGGCTGGCCCGGCTTTGCGTGTAAAGCACCACCACTGCGGGTGGGGGGCGGAGGAGGGAAGGACGTCAGGCCGGCCTGCACCCCTCCTCCCCACCCCACCCGCCCCTCAGTCGAGCCCAGACCCCAAGTTCCCCCTCCCGGTCCTGGAGCCTCCTACTGGGGTCGGACTTGGAGAAGGTATCGAGGTCTAGCAGGTTCCTAGAGAAAAGCAACAGACAGACAGAGTGGATCATACTGGAACCCACCGCCGCGATGCTGCCCTAAGTCAGGCACCGGGGGTTGGGGGGAGAGGAGGGAGGCATGGGGCTCAAATCGAAGCTCCTTCCCCCATTACTACCCCGAGCCGGGGTCCGCGCTGTCAGCACTCTGGACAGCACCGGAAATCTCTGTCCAGGAACCGTGTCTCTGCGGACTCGATGCATACGCGCCCACACTGCCTCCAAGGCCCAGGAAAGAGGGTTCACCCCAGAACTTTGTCCTTTCGGGGCCCAGCTCCTAGTAGATCCTCGCGACCCACCCCTTGAACCTGCAGGCTAAGCCCTCTTTTGCGGGGTGGGACTGCCCAAGGAGGCCCCCTCCTCAATCCTACTAGCGACTCCCTTGTCTTCAGCTGTGATTTTCCAGCCCCCGATGCCTCTCCCCGCCGGGTCCAGCCCCGGTTCAGGCTGAGCCCCGGAGCCGGTTGGGGCTGGGGCAGTGCCAGTGCCTAAACCCTCCCCAGCGCGGCCCGCTCACCGGCAGGACACGGTAATTTCAATCTTGGTGGCTGGGACGCTGCGATCGGAGACTCCGCCGAGAGACATGGCTGGTGCCGCAGGAGGCTGCGAGCCCCGGGCCGCTAGGGCTAGGGGCGGTGGCAGTGGCGGGGCCAGCCCATGTGCTGCTGCTGCTGCTGCGGCGGCGGCTGCACTCCCTCCAGCTCTGCGTGCGCTCCCGCCGCTCCCGCCCTAAACAGTGGCCGCCAGCAGCAGCTGCTCCAGATGGCAGCACAGCCCCGCCCGGCCCTGCAGGCGGCCCCCGCCCCATTGGACAGCCCTGAGCTGGCGGGGAACCTCGCCCAGACCCCCAACTCCAACCCACATCTTGGTGGAGTGTGCCCTGAGCGACTCTCCCGGGTGGAAACCTAAGCCCCCTGGTGCTGTTGGTGGTGCTGAAGCATTCGGGGCAACTAGTGGGCACTGGGGTCGTCTCTTACTGAGCAGCTCTCAACAACCTTGTTTCTACCCTTCTCGCTCCCAGCCTGCCTAGGTCTCTGAATAGGAAAAGTTACATTTGTTTTTACTAGCTGTGTGACCCCGGACAAGTTACTCAACATTTCTGTGGCTCAGTCTCATTGACAGGCCATAATAGCAGCTACTCAGGGTACTGTAAAATTTTATGGGGATAACTCAAGTAAAGGACTTAGCACACAACAAGTGCTCAAAAATGTTCACTGGTATTATTTCTGTCCTCTGGGTATTCACACTGATGACCTCTTTCGTGTGAAAATCAAACCAGTAAGTGGTAGCTGTTAAAGCACTGTGTAAAGCCCTCTGCCCATGAACTCTCATGACTTCATGGTGTGAGAGAGACGTGGACACACTCTCCTGATACAATCTACTCCAGGTCACACTGTAGAAGAGGGTGGTGCTCAGCCAGGCCTCCCCCACCACACATGTGCACCAACTGCTATCCCCCAAGCTTCAGAAACCAGTCCCTCCACCATGGGCAGGGCTGCAGGTCACCTGTACCAGGATCGTGCTGCCTGCAACATTTTTGTTAAAGATGCAGGTCTCCTCAACCCCAATCCCCGCCTAATGAAGAGCCTTGCAACTCTAAGCCTAAATTTCAGGCAGTCCTGGTAATTTACCAGATAAACAGGCTCCCTAGGTGACTAGGACCCATTCAGGCCTGAGGACCACTACTCCTAAGCCTTTTGAGTACCTGTTCCCATCTCACCGAGGGGACTACCATAGCTCAAGAGTACAGAGGCACAACCAAGTCTCCAGTTTGCTTCCTGTTTCACCTGCCCCACCCCCCAACAATCCCTTTGTCCACCACAAAGGACAACTGAGAACTTTCCAGATCGATCCAGAAAGATAGCAACCAAATGAGGATACAAGAGAGTGGCCGTTCGAAAGGACTGATTTTATTTTGTGATCTGTGTCAAACTGCCTCATTCTCAGTGCAGATGACCCCGCCTCCTCAGGAAACAAGAATTAGGAGGTAGGGTCTTTTGTGAAATCATGGCCTCCACACGGTCCCAGGGAAACCCCACACAGTTCTGAGAGTTGATGGGAATCCCGGCAAAGACTGGGGTGGGTGGGAGGAGGCAGTCACGAGAGGGGGTGGTGGTCACCAGTCAAGAGGCTGGGGGTTGGAAAACCTTGTCCTTGGCCTTGCTTAGCTTTGGGACTGCCATGTGCATGATGGAGAAGGGGGAGTGAGACTTCCCCCGACTTGGAGTGCCCCTTGGCCAGGCATGGCTTTGACTCCACTAAAGGCTCAGGTGAGAGAGGAGCAGGAAGCCATCGTGCGCTGGCTGCTTCACAAGGTGCTACTGCCGGTGCCCCGGAGCCCAACGCCACGGGCAAATTGCTCCAGGAGACCCCCGATGGCACCAGAGGGACTGGGAGCTACTGCCCGAAGCCCCACCGTGCTGCTGTACGTGGCCAAGAAGGCTGAGCGAACCTCTTGGAGCCGAGTCTCTCGATTGCTCAGGGCTGCGATCCTGTGTGGAGGGAGGGAAAGAATGAAGACATTATCCTGGGATAGGATCCAGCATCCTCATCCGCACTCCACACTTCCTATCCTTGTGCTTCTGACTGCAGAAGGCCAGCATCTGTCCTGTGGTCATACCATCCTTATAGTTCAGGCCCCAAATATTTGGCACTATTCCCCTCTTAAAACTATTCCTTTCAGGCCTCAGGCTGCTTCTACCCAGAGCATCACTTTTATTAGGGCTCTGACCTTTCTGCTGGGAAAACAGCTATCTTTGTGATGACTGTGGAGGAGGGAAGCTAAGATGGAGGGAATGTGCCCCAACAGCTGTCAGGTTCCATTCCTCTGTAAGAATACGCTGAGGCATAAGTCTTACACCTAACAGTAAGGAGACTCCTAAGATCGAGCAGCAGCCTTTGGCTGTTGAAAGGCCTGAGTCTTGAGGCCAGGACTTGATGCAGATTGGGAGGAAACTCTGGCCCTAGAAGAACCCACTGACTACCCTGGTTTCCCCACTGGAAACCTCCAGGGCTCTAGCTGCACCATTAGTCACTGTGGTCTCCAGGTAAATAGCTGAAACGGTGGTGGCTTTTCCACCAGGATTTGAGTTCTGATTCCATCTCCTTTTCCTCCCCTGGCCTATATGGATACTGCTCACAGATGGAAGCCCCTCTTCTCTCCTCACCCTGGAATTATAAGTCAAGAAGGGGAACACGTGCACAAACTTGGGCCTATCGAAGTGCGAACTCCAAAGCTGTCTGACATCCCAGAGAGCCTTCAACAGAAGAGGCCCACGGTGTTGGCTCTATACCCAACCTCTGTACCCAAAGGTCAGGTACTCACATAGTTTTCCCTCTGATGGTCCCCTGGAGGGCCCTTTTCCAGGGGTCACAGACCTACATGACATGAGCCCTCACATTGCCATCCGCCTAAGAACTGAGACTAGCCGTGACCACTAACTTACTCCAAATTTCCTCCCAAGTAACCAATCCTTGGGCAATCTCTCCCTGGAATTCGTCAGAGGCAGCACAAGTGTACCCAATTCCCACACCCCCATGACTTGCACCCAGGGCTTGGGGGAGCAGATGGAGGTCTGATGATAAATGACAGTCCCAGGATAAGTATGGGCAGGACAGACAGGACCCCAGTGAAGTGGACTGCTGGGAGTGATGTGTGTGAGAGGCCAGCAGCAGGCTCCAGGGCCAAGCCAAGTCAAACAGCTCTCTCAGCAGCACTAAGAAAATGGAGGTGACATTGGATTCCTGCAACACTATGAACAACCCTGAAGTCTTTCCTGGCATTTGGCAGACGTGTGGCCCTAGGTCTTCTTTACTTTCTTATTGGGTTTTACATAGGCCAGAGACCACGTGTACTTCCCTCAGCTTCTCATTATAGCACAAGTCGGAGAAACAGACAAGTAGTCTGTATTCACGGGGAACATCCAAAGGTCCACACACAAGGATTCTCACTCCCCCCAGCCCCCCATTTCTGAGAGGCAGAAGGGGCAGAGACCACAACCTATCTAGAGACAAGAAAACTGGAGCTCAGAGAGGATACATGATCCATTTGAGGACACACAGCAGGCAATGGAGCTACTGTAGTACCATTCTTTCTCAAGAGACAACAGGCTCAGAAAAGTCAAGGTTGACACCCCAAGACACACCTGGTAAGCAGAGCAGCTAGGATTTAGACTAAGTTTCTCTGATAACAAAGTCCAAGTGCTGAACCCACATGCTGTGACTTCACCAGGAATTAACCCTGACCCCATCCTGCAATCTTGGAGGCCTTGAGATCATACAGAATCCAGCCCTTCTCTGGGAACCACCCAGAACTGGAGGGCTGGATAGGACCTCAGAGTGCTACATGGGGCCTAAATTGTAGGTTCTGGGCTGGGTGATCTGGAGCTGGAGTTGCCTGTTTCAGTGGCTGACCCCAGGTGAGTCGGGGTGTCATCAAGCAAGGGCAAGAAGGTCTGTGCTTCCTCCACCGATGGCTCTTTGGCAAGTTTGGCTGAAGTAGGATGTCCCTATAGACAAGTATAATTTTTTTTTTTAATCCTTCAATAATCTAAGAGATCTTATTGCTGGCCTAGAGGTCTGGCTGCAGAAGAGGCTGTGCTGGACACAGTGGCTTCAGAAGCCTTTTGGTGACTTTCCAGCTGCAGGAACAGGACCTGTGCCATCAGCCTGTGCCATCCGGGAATTCCAAGGTCTGGCCCGCCCGTCTGCCCTCAGCTGGGAATCCAGGGCCCTCTTTTCTTTCCAACTCCCCCAGGCACCTTGCCTCCAGCCTGTCAGTGCTGGTGGGTACGAGCCGGATACTGGTGCTGGTGGCGGGGATGAGTCCCCAGCATCTGCAGGTCAGCTAGCCCCTGGTGTGGAGGTGAAAGGAAGGCTTGCTGAGCGGCTCCCTCAGGCACGTCCTCTGAGGAGAAGGCCCTCCTTCCCAGGCAACCGGAGGCTCTTCCCTGCCTGACATCCATGAAGTGGCAGAGTAGGCAGGGGACAGGTGCTTTCCCAGAGGCAGCTGCTAAGTCAGGCAGATGTACTACAAGAGCTGGAAGCCCAGCATTGGAGCCTTGGAAGAAGAGGTTTCGTATGTGTGGGATTTAGTATTCCCGTCCAATTCTCGTTCCTGCCCAGAGGCAAAAGCAGAAGACAAGGGAGGCAGGGACAGCAAGTAGCCTTGGTTCTGCTCAGAAGGAGCACAGCTTCAGGCTAACCCAGCACCGTTCTGGCTCTGGCCTCCACCATACACCCACCTTCACTATCCCACTGTTCTGCTTTCAAAGGATTCTCATGTCAGGCAAAGGCTTGTACAGAAATAGAATCTTCTATAGTTATAATCCAGCCAGCTTTCCCTTAGGGTACACCCGAGACACCATGGACAGGTTTTAGAGACTGGGGAGAATGAACACACTCCAGTGTACTTCCTGACAGCCCACAGGCCCCCTTCGTACTGCAGGGGTCCAGCAGCTGAGAGAGCGGAGGGCCAGCCTCTGCCTCATTCCTGACCAGCACTCTTGATTGCTCACCAGCTTTTCGTACGGGCAGGGGAGCATCCTGCCTTCTCAAGCAAGACACTTACAGACAACTGTTAGGGAGCTCATCCGGGAAGCTGAAAGGGAGAGAGGAGTCTGTGTGCAGGACAGCCCGTTCCTGAATACTGCCACAGCCCGTGACCATCTGCCAGCTGCCAAAGTCTGTGGAGAGAGAGGATCCGGGCAGGGAATGGTCCACTGATCTGGGTCAGAGAGGAGAGAGAGGGGAGACGATGCAGTCAGTCAGTCATATGCCTGACAGGGAGGCTGACGGGCGGGGGCATTATAGTGGCCCTGAGTCGGAGCCATAAGGTTCTGTTGTCAACCACTTTCTCCAAAAGTAAAAAGAAAAGAAAAAAAGAAAGCTGGATAAGTAGTGACTGAGAAAGAAGAGGTAGGCTCAGCTGTGAGGACAGTGCTTTGTGCACACTGATAGGAGCAAAAGAACAAGAGCACAGCATGGTGGTAAGAGGCCAGTCAGAACCAAAGCCTGGGGCCAGGGTGTGTCTGCCCTGGTGGCTGTTGCTGTAAGGACAGCCTCGACAGCACCAAAAGAAAGGAAGCAAGGCTGCCCCCACTCCCTGCCACCCCCCAGGAGCCAGGATCACCCACATGCTCCCACAACATGCAGATTTGCAAGGTGGGCAAGGCAGAACCCAGGGGCCATGGAGGTCCTGTTACAGAAGACACAGAAGAGGCATCTTGGGGACTGTGGAGGATGGTGACCTAGATTGAAGAGTGAGGGGATGAGAGTCCTGAGGTCCCTCTTTCCTCTGCAGAGCCTGGAAGGCGCCATAGTTTGTATTCAGAAGCATCAACCCAGCAAACTCACTGGCTATGCCCAGAGGGAAGGGATGAAACAGGCAGGCAACCTGGCAGCTTCATCAGGCCTTTCTCAGATGGAGGTTTGCGGCGTGGAGGGAGGAAGTTGAGCTGGCGAGCTACTGCTGCCACCTCCTCTCCTCTGTCCTGGGCAGTAGCCTAGCCAGTGGCGGTAGAGAGACATCATACAAGGCCCTTCCATCAGCCACCCCAGGTCCCAGTCACCACAAGTGTAACATCTTTGATGCTTGACCCTTTATTCTTTAGTTCAAGAACAGCGGAAGGTGCTCTGGCAGGGACCCAGAGACAGGCATGAAGAGGGGGTGGTGGGGAGCAGAGAAAAATGCTTCCTGACCCTGGCCCACTCAGCTGGCTTGTGTCAAGGGCTCCTAGTCTGAGGTGACAGCTCCACTGGTCGCTGGGCCAGTCTTATCCTCAAGCAGCTGCCACCTGAGTGTGGCTGGCCAGGCACTGCAGCTCTGATGATCTTTAAGGATCCCCATCTTACAGATGGGGAAATGGCGGAGCCCAGAAAGGTTAAGACGCTTGCCTGAGATCCCACAGCTAGTGAGTGCAAGAAGATTTTTAAACCCAAGCATGACTGCAGATTTGTCCTGAAACGGAGCCACCTTGAGACCAGGGAAAACAGATGGCTTTCTATGTTAAGGCTGCCATGAATCGGAACCCCCTGCAACATAGAGACTTGCCACATTCATCATTGCTGCTAAACTCTAGAAAGTGTATGATGGTAGGCACTAGGGATGAGAACAGGATGTGGTCTGATGGAAGCCCCTAGGGTCCAATAAAGCAGGACTTCCCTGTTTGTAAATGGAGAAACTTGATTGGGCTCAGGCAGTCTATAAATCAAAGTCTACAGATCTTCCCAGGAGAAGCTGCCCTGTGCTTCCTCCAGCTCATGCCGGGCCTTCAGCCAGAGCAACCTGGCTCCACAAATCTCATCTATTGTTCAAACTGTAGGGTAGAATGTCTTTTCCAGTTTTGGCAGTTTGTGGGAAAACAAAAGCTAAAAATCAGAATGGCGAGGGAATGGAAGGGGTACTTGACTAGAGGCTGGGTAGGATGAGGCATTCCTGGGGCCAGGAACATGGGGAAGCTTCTCATGCCCCGAACCCGCTCCCCCAGGGCTACCAAAGAATAACACCGCTGAGGGGAAAGGACAAATGGGATGCGGTTGCTGGTGGCTTCCCCTCAAGGACTCCAGGTTCCCTAGGCCAGTCATTTCCTTTTACTTCCCCAGTGTCTCAGCAGGTAACACCAGGCAAGAAACGCATTTGGAGCAACCAGAAAATAGCTGTCAGATGGATAAGAAAACAGACAGCAGCAGGGTGTGTTATCCCAGGGCACAGAAAGCACTTCAGTGAATGGCCATCTTTTGTGCACCCGGGAATTTCTCAAGAAGGTGTATGATGCATGATGAATGAGCACACGGTCTACAAATGAGTCTTCCTAGTTGAAGCCTTTGCCAAAGAACAGGTCACAGTGACCATTCAGCTCCTGGGTTTGAGAGCAAGGTGCCATGCTAAGCAGAGAGGTACTCACAAATACCAGCCTGGATTAGCTGGCTCAAGGGGACACCTACAGGTAAGTCACCAGGAGTAAGGACCTGCAGCTGCATATTGAAAGGAAGGAAAAAGCTTCTAGTCTATGGTGACAGGTAATTCAACCAGATTTAATAAGATCCCAAATGCTTCTGCCGTGTACTCCTACCTAAGTGCAAACAGAGTGGCAAAAATAGAGGTCTGAGCTCCACCTCCTATGCTCGTCTGCTGACAGGACTGGAAAGAACATGTGACCAAGCAACCCCCTAAACATGGAGAGCGGGAGAGCTGACATTTTAAAGGTCACCTGTCCACATCCTGGGTAGGTGCTGGGACTCCCAGGAGGGTGGCTTCTCCACAATGTTTCACTTCCTTAGCTGGATACTGCCCAGGCCCCTCTTCACAGTGCTGAGAGCTGCAACTCCCACTGGCTGCCACCTCCTGCCAGACACCCTGCTGAGGACCGACTCAGAGCAAGTGTCTTTTAGCTAGTCCTTTCTGAAGCAGTACAAGAATACTGATTCAAGCAGAGGTGCCTGAACCCAGAAAAGAATTAACAGGTCTGAGTGGGGTTGCCTCGCCTGGCCTTCTACCTGCTTCTAGTGCCCTGACATGGCCCACAGGCCCTCAGATAAATGACTGATGAGGACAGGTCTTTAACCACAGCCACAGTTTATTGAGCATTTGTGAAAAGGATATTTTGCTCCATTATCTCATTTAAACCCAAACTTATAGGAGCCAGAATCATTAGTCCCACTTTAAAAATGGGATAAAATAACTGAGCTCAGAAGGGAAATGATTTTTTCCAGTCACATAGCTAGAAGTAGCAAAGCTGTGATTGATACCCAGTTTAGACCAAAGCCCTAGCTGATAGTACACTGATCTTTCTGCCTGGTAAGTGGTGGGGGCCTCATGGAAGGGTACATAACCTCCAAATGGAGTAAAGCACAGAGCTTCCAATCCATGACTGGAAAAAGAGGCACTCATGTGACCCCTGGATGTGAGTAAGGAAGCGGGCTGTCATCCAGGAGCTGCTGTCAGCCATTTTGCCACTATTAGGGAAGCCGGCCAGAGAACAAAGCAGGCATGTGGAAGGAGGCAAGGGGAAGGAGCCACAGGGAAATGGAGCTGGAACCTTGCTCAGGCTGCAGCTGAAGGCTGATTTTCCACTGGACTTTTCCATACTGTCCCTCAGAATCCACAGGGGATTGGTTCCAGGACTCCCTCGCGGATGCTCAAGTCCTTATATAAAATGGTGTAGTGCAGTTGATCCTTGAACGAACACTGGTTTGAAGGTCCGCTTACATGTGGATTTTCTTCCGCCTCTGCCACCCCTGTGACAGCAAGACCAACCCCTTTTCTTCCTCCTCTGCCTACTTAACATGAAGATGAGGATGAAGACCTTAATGATGATCTACTTCCACTTAATTAGTAAATATATTCTCTTAATATTTTCTTTTCTCTAGCTTACTTTATTGTGAAATGTAGCCTTTAACACATATAACATACAAAATGTGCTAATCGACTGTTTATGTTATCAGTAAGGCTTCTGGTCAACAGCAGGCTGTTAAGTTTTGGGGGAGTCAAAACTTATATATGGATTTTTGACAGCATGGGGGTTGACACTCCTAAGCCCCGTGTTGTTCAAGGGTGAACTGTATTTGTATATAACCCACACACATCCTCCCGTATACTTTAAGCCATGGCTAGATAACCTAATACAAAGTAATGCTATGTAAACAGTTGATATACTGTATTTTAAAATTTGTATCACTTTTTGCTGTTGTATTGTTATTTTTTTTTTTGAGACAGAGTCTCACTGTGTTGCCTGGGCTAGAGTGCTGTGGCGTCATCCTAGCTCACAGCAACCTCAAACTCCTGGGCTCAAGCGATCCTACTGCCTCAGCCTCCCGAGTAGCTGGGACTACAGGCATGCGCCACCATGCCCGGCTAATTTTTTCTATATATTTTTAGTTGTCCAATTAATTTCTTTCTAATTTTAGTAGAGACGGGGTCTCGCTCTTGCTCAGGCTGGTTTCGAACTCCTGAGCTCAAACAATCCGCCCGCCTCGGCCTCCCAGAGAGCTAGGATTACAGGCGTGAGCCACTGCGCCCGGCCTGTATTGTTATTTTGAATATTTTTTTGATCCCCAGCTGGTTGAATCCACAGATAGGAAACATACAGATACTGAGGGCTGACTGTAAATAGTTTTCCTTTATTGTTTAAACCAGTTTGAGATGTGTTTTCTGTTACTTGAAAGCATCTGACAAGGCTGACATAGAAAGCTTCAAGATACACAGCTAGGAAAGACCTTGGAGTTGCCTCTAATTACACAGGTAAGAGAATGGAAACCCAGAGTCATCCAGTCATATGTCTGAGATCACACAGATAGTTAGTGTTTGAGCCACTACTTAGCATCCTAGGCTTTGAGGGAGCCTAGATGTCACCTAATCCAAACCTACCCCAGCTCCCATCACCAAGCCTACCTCAAATGCTTCCACGTGAGGGCCCCATGGCCTCTGCTTGAGTGACCACGACCAGGAATGGGGCCTCCCCCAGCCTCGCCTTTTAAACACTTCATGGGTGTGCACGTAACTCAACCAGGGACCTCTGTGTTCTTGTGGCAGCCCAAGCAGAAGTCTTTCAGGGCTCCATGTTTTCTCTTCTAGGTCTCAAGCTGGCAGTGTCTTTAGATTTCTCACCATTCATGCCAGCTCTGGAGCTGTGGCCCCATGCAAGAACATACCAAACATGGGACGGAAACCCCATGTGCTACAGAAAGTAGTCTAGCTTCTCGGCCTCATGAAGACGGCTTGGAACAGAGATCATTGCTCATAAGAAGCAGTTAGCAGGTGGTGGTGGTTAGGTCAAAAGCAGCTAACTAAATAGCAGAGGCTGGTTCCTGTGTTGCTTCTTAGCTATTCAACCAGGCTGCTGGGTATCCCTCAGCCAAATGCATCTGCTCTTCAGGCAGCTTGGCTGCAAGCTGGGCTCATGGTGGTACCATCCTTCCTTAGGCATGGACAATGCTGTGCTAGCAAACCCCCTACTCCTAAACGCTGTCTGACTCCAGAGTAGAGACCAAGGCCATGCAAAGCTGACCAACACACTAAATAGGGCTTGCGAAGGCAAGTGAGCTTAAAGCATTGGTCCTGCCCCTTCCCAACCCTCAGCCCTGAGCTGATGAGAGATATACTAAGGGTCCAGAAACACAGCTCAATCAGAAGTAGCTGCAGTAACAGTTAACAATGCTAAAAGGCCACCAGTCTTCCCAGTGAGAGGTATGGGACTGGGGTTTGATAAGAATCGGCACCCCCCAGAACTTTCTTCCTAACCTGACTGCATCTTCTACTTAACTTTGAACAAAGCTTCATGGATCCCTTTCACAGGGAAGTCCTGCTTTAAAAGTGTTATGCTTGTAGAATTTGGAGCATATTAAACCCAGAAAATTCATATTATGAAGGGAATTTTGGCTGCCACAGATAGGTTTACTAAAGGGTTTCTTTTCCTACAGTTTCTCCTTCCACATTAAAGACCTGATTGGCTATTGTTACCTAAGAAGCAGGGATGGTAATGACAGGATCCCTCAGGCACTTTAAGATAAAAGAGACTAAATTAATTTTAATGTTAATGGAAATACATAATTAGAATGTTCCAAATCTGAATAATCTAGACTTTCAAAACCCTGGCAAACAGGCATCCAATTCAGAAAAACCCTGTCCCCTGGCTAGGCCAGCCTGGCTCCAGGCAGGCATCCCCAGAACAGATTAGCAGAAGGATCTAGCACCCCACAGCAACTCACCTTGCGCCCACTTTGGTCCAGCTATCTCAGCCTTGGCCAGGCCCCAGCACACAGGGCTTTGAGGCCAGGAGCACAACACCCCCAACTCTCCCTAGCCTCCTGAGAGAGAGGCCTTGGTGGCCACCCTGGACCAGCTATTGAGAGTCTGAGCCATCTGATGCAGGCAGAAATTCACCAGTGAGATTGAGGGAAACTATCACAAGATTGGAAAGTGGGGTCTTTTGGCAGGCAGAAGGGGATGACAGAAAGCTAGGGTGTGGGAAGGGTGACGGAGTGTTGCCTTGGCATACGAGCTCCCAGCAGTCTGGACAGTTAAGACCCAGAGGACAAGAGGAATCTTCTGGTTTCCTTCCTGGTTGTCCAGCAACTCTGCGTGGGCAGAAAAAGAGGCAAAGACCAAGAGCAAGAGCCACAGCCCAGAACAGCAAGGGTTACACAGAGCCACTGCAGCCCTGGAGATAACCAAGTGCAGACAAGGGTGGCACGGCAGTGGGCATGCATGCCAGGCCCACCCAGAAAATGGGAACAAGCACAGGCACATGGCTTGTCTGCCTGGCACCGTCTCTGCCTAGCCGCATCCACCAAACCTCCCCTGGGGACAGAGGGCTTGTGGTCTTGGTTAATAGACTCAGCTCCGGCACTCAAAGACAGTGTTCTGAGTTGAAGGGCTCACCTGTGGAGGTGAGTGCACAGGACCCCTCTGGACAGTGCAGACTGAAGCTCCTACACACCCACAGCTTATCTGCTCTGCCCGCATGCAGAGGATGCTCTTCCCATCTTCCTCCATTGCCTGCTTTGCCCAGAGAAAAACCAGAGGATGATGATGGGAGGGGTTTCCAGAAGTTGCAAAAGGTTTTTCCTTGTAACAGGCCTGTTACCAAGGAGGAAATGGAGTCCCAAAGCATGCGGCCATGTGGCAGAGCTGAGCTGGAATCTGGGATACACTCTAAAACTCATGCCCATTCTTTTAAATGCCCCTTTCTCCCTGGAACTTACTAAGGCCCTTGTAAGTCACTCACTGCTTTGTTCTCTCTAGAAGGACTAGACATTATCAAACCTTTAGAAAACAAAGCAATTCAGAGGATTCTTTCCTTGTGGGTAACAAAATGGAAAAAGTGGTACAGCAGCTAGGAAGTGCTTTCCCCAAGTGCCAGACTACCTTCCAATCCTAAGCCTCCGGCCCAAAGCTCAGCTTTAACCTGCTCTAGGGAACACCGTTCCTGCAGCACACTCGGCCATGCTTCTGGCACCTCCATCCTGGCTGTGCTGCTCCTTTTCAAGGTGTGTGGAGCCACCCGTGGTTTGCCCCAGCTGCGTACATCTAGCCTAGCCATCTATTACATGTTCTCACTGCCCTACCAATTTGGACATGGACTGTGAGAGCCAGAAGGGACTCAGAATCCAGATCCGCCTCTTCAATCACAATGTGAGATCCACAGGGGGCTGGGATGTGACAAGTGGAGGCAGTCTCGACTCCCCACCCGTCATATCATAACCACTACACTTTCCGGATTCCCCTGGATTCTGCCAGGGCTCCAGGAAGGAGTTTCAAGCCACTATAAAAACCAGCCCCTGCTTTGTTCCTGAACACTAACCCATCCTCCAAACGTGGGCCTGCAAGCTTGTTGATCTCCTCTGGTCTCCTAGGTACAGTGCCCACCAGGACACATGCCAAGGAACCCCAACCTGACACACTAAGCTCAGGTGCTGGAACCCCACCCTCCAGCCTTGTTAAGGGGGAGAGCTAAACACCTCCACGGGCAAGGGTTTGGAGCTCCTCACCTGGGTTTGGGGACCTCCAGGGGACTGCTACCCATCCTGAAAAAGTTGTCAGAATGGTTTGAGGATGAGGAGCTGTAAGATTTGGCTTCCAGCAGTCCCTGGTGGGAAGGCAGGCGGTCCTCTGAAGGTTGTGGCCGGTTCCAAAGCACACTCTGTGGAGAGGATGAGTGACTTTTCCTCCTGTAGCAAGAAGAGTAGGGCTGTCAGCCAAGGGGCCACCCCAGGCAAGCCCTCTGCCCACCCTTACTGAATCTCAGGGCTCAGCCTTTTACTTACTTCCACTGTGAAAATGCCACATGGGAGTGGGCACACACTCAGTAGTCACTCAGGCTCAGGGCCATGGGCAGCAAGGACCGGGTCTTTATGGAGAGACTGTGGCATCCAAACTACACTGGCCTACTGGCCTCAGAGTACATGCTAGAAAGTGATTCTTAACTAGCAGTTCAGTAACTAGCCCCACTCCATGTGTTATGCAAAATCTTGAGCCATTTATCTAGGGAGGTCATCTGGACCTCAGATTTCAACAGATTTTCAAAGATGAAGACCCTCCCACAAGTTCCCAATTCCTAATCTTCTTACATTCACCTTTTTTCTTCTTTTTCTTTTTCCAAACTGGCCCCTTACCACCCAGGCAAACAGTATAAGGAAGCTCCTTTAATACCAGCCTCCCCCACCCCCTGCTCTGTCTGCACAGCACTTCTTGGTCCCACAGGGAGCCCCGGCCCTTCATGCTCCTGGGCCACCACAGGCAGTGCCCTTCATCAACCAGATGGCTGGCCTCCGAGGCCCGGGAGAGACAGCAGGAGCATGGAGTTGTGCTCTCAGGCCTTCTAGCAGAGGACCCCTTTGTTCTTGGGGCTCTAGCCTGGCTCCCTGGTGCTGATGGCCCTGGACCAGAGCTGTGAGTGACCTTGGTCCCAGTCTGGCCCCTCACCAGGCTGCCTGAGTCTGTGCTCCTGCTGGGACCAGCTCCACAGCCTCGTAGGTGAAGCTCCCAGTGGCTCCTGGGGAGCTCTCCATGACCAGGGAGAAATCACTGCCAAGACTGGTAGTGCTGCCACGGTCCTTTCGTCCTGAAAGAAGACAGTACCATTGGTCAGCATGTTAACTTCTCCCACTACTGGCCCCCCACTTCTTCCATACCGTAAAGCTGGAAAAAGAAGCTTCTAGAACAAACAGTTCCTATGTGATCTATACTTAGAAAGATGTGCAGAGGAAAGGAAATCTGCTGGGGTTCAGTACTCACTTAGCATGCAGATATCTTCTAGGGTGAAGCCTGCATCCCGGGCTGGCAAACTCTTCCTCCTGTAAACAGAACCCAGAGTAGTGAATTCCAGATCTAGCTGGGGTCTCCACTGTTCTCCTCCAACCCCACCTGCGCTGGAAAGCAGCTCCAACTCACTGGCACCTCATGGAGACAGGTCCTACCTAGAGTGTTGCAAAATGCCAGACCCACTTCTGGGATCCACCCCACCTGGTTCTGTCTAATATATAGGTGCAGATTTCTGAGGCTAGCAAAGGCTGCCTTCTCCTTATCAATTTGTGCCTTGAGAGTTCAAGTCTGGCCCAACATGCTTGGAGCTTGGATTAGGATGGGAAACAAACTCAGAAAAGACACTAACTCTCACAGGGGTCCTAAGGCAGTTGCCAGCCAAAACTCCTGTATTTCCCAGGCTGGAAGCAGACTCCTGCTCCATTGTGGTGGGCTGCACGGTAAGCAGATATGCCTTCTGCAGTAGTCCAGGGAGGGCAACAATCAGCTCAGGGGCATGGGGAGCTGGGAGTCCTCCTGTCCTTGGGTTGGCTTCTTCCTGCAGCAACATACCCTGCTCTCTTAGTCATCAGAGACCACTCACCCATCCCAAAGCCTTTCTGCTAATGTAACTCGAGGCTGACCCCAACACAGAGTCCCCTATAGAAGACCTTCACCAGTAGCCCTCACCAGGGACCCCTACCCTGGCCTCAGAGGGAAGGCGGGGAGGAGTGCCAGCCTGCCGCCATGCAGGGAAGCAGGGCAGGGACGAGGTGGCGAGCCTCCGTCTGCTGTGGAGCCACCCTCCTCAAAGCACCTTTGCCCCAGCATGAGAGCTGCAGGCCTCTGCTTACCTCTGGATCTTCAGAGCAGAGAATTCCTCAGAGGTGATATGCTTCAAAAAATTGAAGCAGAAGAAGAAAATCTGAAGGAGAGACCAAAATGCAGTGCACAATGAGAAGACGGCTTTCTCCAGGGAGAAGACTGAGGTGGCAGAACCCCTGGGAGAGATGGCGCCAGCTGCTCTGGTCAGTCCTTCTGCTGGACATTCCATTCGGGTCTATAAGTGGTGCAGGTGGTGGAGGCTTGGCAGGGCCTGGCAGATGCACTAGGGCTGGGGCATGGAAGGAAGAGATGTGTTTCCTTCCGGGAATGCAAGTTTTAAGCCAGTGATTTTTTAAACCATGTTCAAATTTAACATGTTCTTAAGCTGTTAAAAAGGATAAAGAGAACAGTACCTTCTCCCCAGGTCTCTTCTAAGAACCCCAGGGCTAACACAGAAGGACAGCTGGGAAAGATGGTTTGTGGGCAGGGAGATTAATGGACAAATCAGGAACACAGTGGAAGGGAAAGGGATCACATTTTTGGGGGGAGGTGCCCAGAAACAGTGGTTCAGAACTGGGGGTGGGGTAGCGACAGTCTGACCGAGCCTGCCTTTCTCAGGAGCTATGCAGGTCAGGTCTCAAGTCTGAGGCAGGCACAGGTGGGAGGCTCCTGACCTACACCCCCACCACCATGAGCAAATTCTCTCCCTTCCAGCCCTATCCCAGTGGCCTCCACAAAGTTCACCTGGGGCTTCAGTATCTGAAGTTTGTAAACCAACTCCCCAGTGATTCCCAAAGGCGTGGTCCACGATCCCCTCCCCCTGAGAAATGCCCACGCGGTACCCACAGAGGCCCAGAAGAGTCCCTCAAAAAAGGAGGGGGTTGCCCAGGTCAGGTCAGTATGAAAATGTTGTGTTACATAAAATTAAATAGGTGTTTTCACCACAGACTTTTTAGTTTTTAACATGCTAATGTGTTCTGTGAACCACATGCAAGGGAGGGGAGACAGTGATGTTTAATAGGCCTGGAGTTTTTGTGGTTTTTTTTTTTTTTTTTTTGAGACAGAGTCTCACTCTTTTCCCCAGGCTACAGTGAGTGTCGTGGCGTCAGCCTAGCTTCCAGCAAACCTCACACTCCTGGGCTCAAGCAATCCTTCTGCCTCAGCCTCCCCAGTAGCTGGGATTACAGGCATGCGCCACCATGCCCGGTTCATTTTTTTTCTATATATTTTTAGTTGTCTGATTAATTTCTTTCTATTTTTAGTAGAGACAGGGTCTCGCTCCTGCTCAGGCTGGTTTCAAACTGCTGAGCTCAAACGATCCGCCCGCCTCGGCCTCCCAGAGAGCTAGGATTACAGACGTGAGCCACCGCGCCCGGCCTTGTAGTTTTTTTTTTTAAAGCATCGGTGTCTGGAATGTCTGGTGGGGGTAACAGAAAAGCCCACACCCTGAATGCCAACCCTACAGCTAAGAAGACCCTCTTGTTTATACTGAGAAATGTCAAGGGCTTGAACTCAGAGCCCACTCTCAGCTCCATCCTTTGCCCCGAGTCTCTGAAGGCAGAGTCTGGCCTGCTTCGGGGGAGGAGAGAGACTGTGGGGAGGGCAGAATGTCCTGGAGCTCCAGCAAAGTCCCAAAATGAGAGGCTACAAAGAGGCTTTACCGGCTGTTTTCAATGCAAAGTTGCCGCCTCTGACGGAGTTCACGGAGGCCTCTGAGGAACAGGCTTATGAGCTCTGCAGCCCTGGCAGATGCGATAAGTGCTCAGAAGAAGAGATTTGGAGGGGGAGAGGAGCAGCTGAGACGGAGGAACAAAAGGAGGCGGCGCGAGATAAGATGCCCAGGAAGGAAGCAGCCTCAGGAGGGTGAGAAAGATGAGAAAGATGCTTCAGGAAGATGGGGGGTGGGGTGGGATAGAAGAGAGAGCTAAGGCTGTGGGACGGCTTCCGTGCTGGGCATCTGGACTCATTCTCTCAGTGAGGCAGCACGCTCCAGGGGACTCAAGGTCAAATGTATCACCCAAGGTCACCCCGGCAGTAAGTGGGACAACTCCAGACCTGCATGCGGAGAAGCAAGCATACCAAAGACTGGGAAAAGCAGCAAAGGGGATGGGGGTGTGGAGAAGGCAGTGGGGAGGAGGAAGAGGATGCTGACTACATGTGAAGGGTAAGGAGGATCAGTGTCCAGTTACAGCTTTATAAGTCTTTTTAAGTTAGAGCTAAGTTGTAGCTACATAAATTCGAGCCTGAACAGTGCCCAGAAAGGAAGGGATCTTGAGGCAGCCTCAGGGCAGGACTCTGCTGCCCTCGCCCTGGGGTTGAAAAGTGGCTGAGTGGATGTGATGGGAGGAGGGAACAGGAAGTGCTTCAGCATTTTAGCTGTAAGGATGAGGGGCACAGAAAAGGGCTTGTTATAAATTGGTTCCAGAGCTGAGCACAGAAAACAAGGCTACCCATGAGAAAGGGAGGAGAACTGACACAGGAGGGTCACAGGCAGCCAAGGCAGGCACGTAGCTGCTGGCACGGGCGCGTGGGCACGTTTTCTCTCCACCGCATGGGACCCTGAGGCCCATATGGGGAGCTATCCCTGGCGCTTTTCCCGCCATGCTGCCTGAGGAGGACAGGACAGGCAGCTGCTTCTCAGCACGTCCCAGGCAGGGAACTGCCCCCAAAGTGTGGCAACTAGACAGACTGTCACTCTGTCCCTCTTGTCAGCTCTGAGTTGTATGCTCACAGACTGTGCAGTACTCACCTCCTCTCCTTTGCTTAGCCGATCTACCAACATGTGCCTGAAAAGAGGAGGGCAAAGAGGTCAAAGTGAGCGGTGCCAAGACGAGAGGGCCAAGGGGGCCTGGGTCACTAGGAGTAGGTCCTGTCCTCGGCACCAGTGTGTCAGGTGGGGCCTGATCAGCAGTTTCAGTCCTTCCCAAGGGGTGGGACTATCCTTCCCTTCAACCTCTGTGAGAGCCACCACAGCACTTAGAAACAGTTACCAAGGCATGTCCCGCCCCAAAACCTGACATTCCTCAAAGGCTTACCCAAAGAGGAACCAGTCATAGGCCACAGTTAGGTAAAGGATCTCAGCAGGCTTCAGGGACGTATGGATGAGCCCATCCTGGAAGAGACCACGGGAGACGTGGCAAGATTAGAAAGCTGCTTCCTCCATGACAAAATCCTCTCCTCATCCTAGGAGCTGAACCACAACCAGACCCAGTGACAAGGCAGGGTGACCAACAACCCCAAGAAGAGGGTTAAACACAACATCTGCTCTGAGTGTCTGGGTCCCTCACCCCAAATCTTCTCTACATTCTAGAGAAAATCCTAATGCATCCAAGGAATAGAGTTTGGTAGGGGCCTCTGAATGCTCCCTGACCCCATGGCCCAGCCCATCCATACTCACAGCCCACAAGGAAAGGCGTAAGAGGGAGATGAAGAGAGGGGTCCGATCCCAGCCTGAGATACAGTGTACCAGCAGTCCGCTGTCATCTGCTCCAGACGCACAGAACAGGATGCCCAGAAGAGAACCAGACACAGGCTGATGAGCAAGGAAGTGCCACCACTCTGGCCCGGTGTGAGGCGGCCAGGTCACCCTAGCCTCTCTCTTTCCTAGTGGGTTTTTCCCCAAGGCTTTTCTCCAACCTAGTCCCAGAAAGGGGTGAGTGGTGAGCACGTCTCTGTAGCATCTCCTCTTTCTTCTAGCTATACAGTTCTCAGTGTACTTCTGGGGAAGCAGTCTAGCCTGGACATTCCACTCTGCCCAGGTCATTCAGGTGGGGCTGACTACGTGTCCCTACTCTATTTCTCAGCAGGACACTGCAAGTATTCTGGGGGTGGGACAATTCTTCACTGCACAGGGCTACGGGAATTGCAGGACGTTTAGTATCCCTGGCCAACAGTCTCCATATGCTAGTAGTACCTTTCCCACCTCCTTAATTCCTGCAACAGCCAACACTCCACACACACATTTCCCCAAGGCCTTTGAAGGGCAGTACTGCCCCAGCTTGCGAACCAATGTCTAGCTCCAGGGGCCAGCATGGGACTTTTTTTTTTTTGGCAAGCCTGGCCACAGTGTCTAGTTCAAGATAGGCACTAGTTTAAGGATGGACCCAAACTGGGCCAATGAACATGAGCTCTGACTTTTACTGGAGCTCCAGGGACTGAGGTAGTCTCTCTCCCCTGGAGGGGCTAAGATGACAGGAGATACGTCTGAAATGGCCACCGGCCGTGAAGCTAAGATAGTGGTTTTGAGAAACCAAGATTCTTTATGATGTTCATTATAAAGAATGAACACCTGGTACTGCTCTTAGGTCCTCTTGGTTACCTGAGCCAATACATTTCCACTTGTTTGAGCAAGTGCAACCCCTCAGGAGTCCTGACTGCTATCAAGGAGTTAAGAGTCAGTCTGCCCTAGAGATACTGGGCAATACAGGCCCATCCAATCACAACAGCCAACTGACTGGAGTACGTGCCAGCGCACATGCCCCTGTGGGCTTGTGTGCCCCTAATGAGCAGCCAGGACTGATTTACCTCCAGCCTCACCTTTCTGAATTTAGAAGCTTATCTTGGCCTCACACACGATGCTGACATGCAAAGCTGAGCCCGTGATGAAACACCCTGTGTGGCTCAGATAGTAATGAGTTCTTAATTTTTGTTTCCAGGGTTTTGAGGACATGGAATACACCTACCAATGGACAAGTCCCACCCAGCCTGTGGGATTCCAGGAACTCCCCCAATCCCTCTCCCAGAGTAAAATGCAGATGTCTGACCCCAACAAATACACAGTCAGGGTGTAACGAACTGGGAACACCCAGAAGGTACAGTGGCTTGAGGGTTCCAGAAGGGACAGACTCACCATCGCTATGAACTATGGAAAGCAGCAATTTCAGGTAGTTTTGTGTTTGTTGCACCAGGTCCCAACTCTGTTGAAGAAGATAGGAAAAAGGGATCTAGGAATAGACATTAACTCAGACTTGAAATTTAAAGTATTTAAAATTAAAATGCCAAGAGTTATTCTAGGACAAGTACACAAGGCTCCTGATCACAGGCCACAGGTCTCAAATCCCAGATAATCCAAGATAGTCATCCTCCAGCTCTGACAGTCATTCCACCTCTCCTTGCACCCTCCGCCCACGGAGCGCCCCCTCAGTGTGATCTCACCCGTGTGAGGGTGAGGAAGGGAAGGGATGCACAGGCCTGGGGGACCCGCAGCCTTCAGCAGCAGCTGTTAAGCAACTGCACATTAGCCCTCTAAGCCCTGGGCTCCTGGTATGGCTGTCCTGGGAGTCAGGGAAGGTAAACAAAGAGCCCTGACCCTGTGGCCAATGTCTCTGAATGGCCAATGTCTCTAAATGGCCAACTGGAAATCTTCACTCTGTCACCTGCCATCATACCACAGAAACCAACTAAAATATCAACCTTCTTGTCAAACACGCTTCATTTGTTTTTTTTTTTTTTTTTTTTTGAGACAGAGTCTCACTGTGTTGCCCAGGCTAGAGTGCTGTGGCGTCAGCCTAGCTCACAGCAACCTCAAACTCCTGGGCTCAAGCGATCCCCCTGCCTCAGCCTCCCGAGTAGCTGGGACTACAGGCATGCGCCACCATGCCCGGCTAATTTTTTTCTATATATTTTTAGTTGTCCAATTAATTTCTTTCTATTTTTAGTAGAGACGGGGTCTCACTCTTGCTCAGGCTGGTCTCGAACTCCTGACCTCAAACAATCCGCCCGCCTCGGCCTCCCAGAGAGCTAGGATTACAGGCGTGAGCCACCACGCCCGGCCTTCATTTGCTTTTTATTGCTATTCGCTGTGTACTGTCTTTTGATGAATAATAAATAAAGCCTATTAGGCAGACAAAATCTTAAAACAGGAGGCCCATGAGGTAGGAGATGGAAAATAAGCAAAAGCCATAAAGAGATTGGAATCTCTGTTCTAGCCCACGTAAAAGGTCTAGACCAGACACTGAGAAACAGCCACTCGGAACCTGGAATTCCATGGAGGGGCCTGACCTAGTTCTGTGGTGCCCTTTTTCCTAGCTGGGGGCAGCCTCTGTTCTCTTAAGACACAATTGCTTATCAGCGTCTAGGGCTGGGCGGAAAGGGTGGCTCATGCCAGCAAGAGAGCACTTTCCGGGGGAAGGGGAAGACAGCACCTGTAATTGGAATGGTTTTCCCAGGAATTTAAAACAGGCTCATTTACCTGACCCTCCCACAGCCCCCAGAGAGTTCTGACCCACTTTCAGTGGCTCCAGAGACAGCTGCTGCAGCGCCGCACTAATAAAGTCATTATCAGTAGTAGCACAAGGGGTCTCTCAACTCATCTGGCTTAACATGTCAGATACGACATTGCCACTAGATTTCCTGCGAGCTGTGGTTCTCACAGGGCGAGGAAGAGCGGGAGAGGGAGTAAGGGCCACGCAACACGAACCCTGTGAGGGCTGGGCGAAGACTGCAGCAGCCAAGGGAGGGCAGAGGCCCACAAAGGACTGGAGAGCTGCCGAGCACCAGCAATCATGGTGGCTCTCTGAAGGAAACGCTTGACAACCAGGGAGGAGCAGCAAGTTCCCAGTGCTGGGAGCAGGAGCTACAGCTGGGGAGCGCTGAGTTGGGGGAGGCCCAAGGTTACAGCTGAGCTGAGGGATGAAGCCAGCCCTGCCAGACTCAGAGTCCATGTTCTCAGTCAGACGCTACACTATAGTTTCCCACACTATAGTTTCCTGCAATACCAGAGTAAGAAACAGAAATCTGAAGGGACTACTGAATGTGAGGCGGCCCTGAGATATGTGCTAAAATTGAGGCTTGCCTCTGACTCTCATACTATGTGCTCATGAAAAAGTCTCTGGGAGCAGAGCCAAGTGCCATGCCTCTGCTTATGTTTCTATGCCTGGAGTGCTCTTTCTCCCAGTCGGCAAACTCCTACTCATCCTTCAAAGGCCCAGTCCAATTATCTTCTCTATGGGGTGTTCTATGGCCACTGGTTGTTACGTAGGTGACAGTTATGTTGCCTCTTTTCCTAGACTGAGCCTTGTGAGGGTGGAGGCCATTTTGGCATCTCTGCATCTCTAAGGTTCAGGGACTAGGAGGTCCCCGAAGAATGTTCCTCACTGCCTGTTCCCGGTCAGGAGCCAGCTTGAGGAGACTCAGCCCCCAGGAGGGGTATTAGAACATAGAAAGAAGGGACATACGTCTAAGGAATGCAATTGGTTACCTGAAGGGCAGTAAGACACACATGTACTGCTACAACTGCTCCTACTCCTCATTCAGGGAACATCACACTGTGTGGCTCCTGAGGGCCTTGCACTGGGGATACAGCAGGAAAAACGACGACTTCGGGCCTCATGGAGTCGCGGGAGTGGGAAGACGAAGTGAACCACTGCAGGTGTACAACTACAAAGAGACCTCTAGGATGCTGTGGGACCATGTAACTGGAGAGCCTAGCCTGGTCTCTGGGGACATCAGGGAAGGCTCATCAGAGGTGTTGACTCAGAAGAGCATATACAAGAGGGAAAGGAGACATGCCTCAGGCAGAAAGAACAGCACGTGGGAACCTGGAGAGAGCACTCCTCCTTTAAGGAGCTGAAAGGAGCCAGCGTGCCTAGAGGAGGATCGGTCAGTCACAACAGACAAGGCCAGGCTGCATGGAGCTGGGTAGGCCAGCTGAAGGTTCTTGGACTGTACTCTGAGGAAAATGTACTGTGCTCTGAGGGAAGTCAGTAGCGGGTTTAAGGCAGGGGTGACAAAGATGGCCCTGCTATATCATTTGAGTGCTTGCTATCTGCCAGGACCTATTCTAGTTCTCTTCAGTGTGGCCTCACAGCTCAGAAGTGAGATGCACCGAGATGACGGTAGCCTGAACTAGCCAGCGCACAAGAGACGGAGGCAAGGACTGGAGTTTCGCCAGAGGCAGAGCTTTAGAGAACTGATGGGACCGGGTGATGGATGTGGGGGAGCAAAGAACCATCCAGGTCTGAGCATCTGGGTAAATGGTGGGCTATGGCCAAGTCTACTTTGGACAGCTTGAGTCTGAGGGGCTGCATGAAGGGACATGTGTGAAAGGTGATGTAGGTGTGGATCAGAGAGGCCTGGCTGCGTGGGCTCGTGGTGTGGGAGACGGATGAGATCACCTGTGGAGATGATGGAAAGTAATGGGGTCCTGGGACACTAGTGCTAGAGGGGACAGAAAAGGCGGGACCCCTAGCTGGCCAGGGAAGAAGACACCAGGAGGCTCAGTGAGACAGACTGGCTGAGAAACACCAAAGAGGTGGCATCATGGGAGGAAGCCTGCCTCCTACACTCCAGCCCTGCCGCCTTCATGACTGGAAGTTTATCACTGTTTACTTCCTTGAGTCAGTGAGCTAGCAGCCTACTTTATTAAAATCTGTATTTCAGTTCAGGGGTCACTTTCCTGAACCTGGCAAAACTCTGAAACAGCTGTTGCCATTTCCACTTTAAGAGGCATGTGAGGTCATTTGCTCTAGACCACAGAGCCGTAGAAGGGCCAAGCAATCTGAGCCCTACGTCCAGGGCCTCTGTTAAACAAAGCAGCCCCTCGCATGCACAGGACCCCTTCCTAAAGAGGCAAATATCCTTGGTAGGACCAATACATGGAATCCTTACAATCACACCTTATTTGGTGAGCAGTTCATCAGACTTAGTTTGTACATGCATAAGGAGAAAAAATGGTGCCAGAAGAGACCAGAAGAGGGGTGGCTTTGGGGGAGGGCCTGCTTAAGACCTCTACATGCAAGAAATTAAGAAGGAAGCCTGCAGGTTCTTTTAGCCACTCAACCTGTCTAGGCACAGCCTGGGACTTGAGACCAGGGAGGCAGGCTCCCCACACACCTATTCCTTTTCCAGGCTTCTGGACCGTAACAAACAACTGGCCTGCTCCCTTTCTTGCACCTGTATAAGGGAACACCTAACATCACCCTACTGCATTCAAATAGCTGCTGAGCATCCATCTTGTGATTAGTGGCTGGACATAGAGGGATAAAACAAGATAAATACAACCCTGCCTTTACCGATCCCCCTGATGTCAGGACAACAGAGTACAAGGAGACATGCAAGCATGCAGTTGCTAACACAGGTGGGCCAGCCTCTCTGAGAAATGGAGACCTCAAGGCTAGGTGGGAGTTGTTCGGACCTGGGCACAGAGGAGAGGAGGAGGGAGGCAGGACATCTTCTAGTATTCACTGGCTTGGTCTTTCAAGGTCTAAGCTCTGTGCTGGTTTCTGTGCTGGGGCTGCATAAGCCATGGGTCCCCCATCCTCCTAGATTTCAGGGAAGCAGATCTCTAAATCAGTGACTACAGCTCAGTGGAAAATTCCATGATAGATGTGCCCAGGGGGTTAATGGGAATGTAGATGTAGGCATCCAACCCGCCAGGGATGGGGCAGAGGCAGCAGATCAGGGAAGTCTTCCTGAAGTAGACACTGGAGCCAAATCCTGAAGGGCAGTGTGTCAGCCAGACAAGAGGAAGCTGAGAGGTGGCAGCCAGGCAGAGGGAACAGGACATGGAGAAGGTCGCAGGAAGAACAAGACTACTTGTTCTGTCTCAATCAAGTGGCAAGCGAGACTGCTGGCACCCTTTAGACTGTGTGGGCTAAACAGGGTAGAGAGATGGATCCACCCAGTAAAAACCAGGGGCCCCTTCCATGGTGCACAGTAACAGAGAAGAACACAATGCAAGTAATTTTAACATTTCTATAATCAAATGAGGTCAGGCAGCTCAGTACTTCCTCTGGCAGAATGCACATTTAAAAGGAAAAATGAAAAAGTCACTAAAGCCCAGATCTGGAAAAGCAGACTCTATGAGGTCCTCTGGAAACAGAACCCCCTGGTGGATGCAAATCTTTGAATGAGTCACGTTCAGAAAGCTTTGATTTTCTGGGCCAAGATCATATCAGGAGAGACAGAGTTAAACAGATAAGCAGTTCCTCCTTTTCTAGGCTTTTCTGAGAAGTCAGAGGGCCAATGGCATCTGCGGGCACAAGCCGAGCCATCAGGCATCTGCACAGGGGTCTTGTGCCCCTTGTTCCCCACTCCCTTATCTTGCCCTGCTTGAGTCAGGCCCCTCACCTGATACTGGCTCCAGTCAATGTTCAGAGAGTGAGTCAGGAAGTCGGGGATACTCAATGGGGCATCAACATAGTCCTGGGGATAGAAAGATATCTGTGAAACGTGGGCTGGCCGGCCACCAGAAGAGGCTGTGGTGCTGGGACAGGTTACAGCCCTGAAGCTGTGACGATCACAGTCAAGACATCCCTCCACAGGGCTTGCTTCCTCCCGGCCAGATGCCTGGGCCACCCCAGGAGTGACAGCTTAAAAATCAAAGTGACCAGATCACTGCAGCTGAGTAGAGTCTTTCAGTCAAACACTTGAGTGTCTGCTGCTGACACAGACAAGGTCAATCTGTGCTCAGCCTCTGTCAGGCTTCCCATGGCCTGCTCCTCCTGAATACAGAAGGAACAGAACGCTGCACCCAGCTTCACACAGACAGTAAGGGGTGGAGTGAGGGCTTTTCCCTCGTTCCTGAAAAATTCCTTTAAAGAAAGGGATAGATTAAAAGGGGAGAAGAAAGCATATATGATAAAATTTCACATGTATATACAAGGAGACAAAGAAATGAGACTCATTCAAGGAAGAAACAGAAAGGAAAAGGGTAGTTATTTTCCCCAAAAAGATTGCTAGCTGCTCTCCTTGGTATCTGTTTACAAAGAGACAAGACCGAAGTCGATGAATGTTATTACTCATACCTGCTTCCAGTTAAATATGAGCCCTTCAGCCATGTAATCCCGATCCTTATATTCCTTGAAAAATTCACAGCCTGGAAAAGAAGGGCAGAGTTATGACACCTCCCTTCCCGGTCCAAAGTCTCTGAGACACCCCTGGCGGAGCCAGGGCGCTGAGTACTGAAGGACTGAGGGAGCCACCACTCACATACTTCTCCACACTGGTGGCTCCAGCGAGGCCAAGGCTGATACGGGTGAGGACTGGAATGGGTGGGCAAGAGCCAGGGGGTGAGCCTCTGGCGCTCCTCTGGTTTTCTAGCTGCATGCCTTTTCCACAAGGTACTATTTTGCCCTCATGCCTCTCTGTAACTCTGCCTGTGCTCACTGGTCACTGGTCACTCCCCCTTATTGCCGGTCCCCTTTGTCCTACAAGTCTATGCAGTGCCAATCCCAGAAAACAAAGGCATGACTCAAAATATGAACCCCAGCAACTCTTGCCTAACTGCAGAGGATCACTCTTCCTCATCTCTACAACAGGGGCAGATGATACTGACCTCGTAGGCTTAGTGAGGACCGAATGTCCTAATATACTGGAAGGGACCATGAACCGTCCCTGGAAACCTAACACGTACTCAGGAGATACTGTCGTCTCCAACAAAGCAGGCAAAGAAATACTTTTCTGTATCATTTGTTAGAAAAATCATTAAACTCCACCAGGCTAAACCCTCAAGAATAGAGAGAGGAACAGTGGAGAGAACAGGGCTCTGGCAACACTCCCAGCTTCAAACCTCAGCTTTTCACTTAGCTCTGTGGCTGTGAACAGGTGGTTTAACTTCTCTAAGCCTTGATTTTCTTATTTGTAAATTGGTTAAGAATGAAATAATACAAAGAACACTGAGCACAGCACTAGTACAAGTGCCGCTCAAATGGCAACGTACCACTATTATCATCACGCTGCTGCTGTAACAAGGGCCCACTGTGCCAGCCTGCGGCTTAAACTTAACCGCTTTGCTCTGCAGTTGGGGTGGCACGCCCTGGGCTATGGCTTGCCCTGGCTGAGTCTGGCCACACCATAGCACTGTGAGCATCCTGGGCCTCCAAGGGGCTCCTGGTGGCTTCAAGCCACGGGGGGGAAAAGGCACTTGGACAGCAGCTTCTTGCAGTTATTCTCAGTTCCTCAACCAGGGCCTCTATACAAACTTCAAAGGGTCCATGAGTTTGGCCACAGCCCTAAGTCTGGTAAGGCCCTGGAAGGCAGCAAAAAAGTTGCCCGAATTCTGTAGAAGGGGCCACAGGCCAAAAAAAATTCATGTGGAACTCTGCAGCAATTCTGAGGACAAATTCTTGTCTGAGGCAGCCCCAGGGAAGATGGGAAAGCTTCCTCTGGAGAAGACGTGGAGACCCGCCCTATGATTTCCAGACATGGCTTTCATTCCACAAACGCTCTTTACTCTAATCCCCAGGCCTCCCTGCTGTCTGAAGTTAGGAAGCAATCCTCAGCCGCAACACTTCAGCCTGTTCTCCGGTGCCTCACAGGGAGAAAGAAGAATTATACACGTCAGATAGAGGCCCTGAGCTCATGAGCCCAGGTTTAGAAGAGACACCAATTATTTCTCAGAACTCTTATGAAGTGCTGTTTTCCCAAACTTCGGCCGCTCAAATCAGCACTACAGGCTCTAGGCTGAGCTCAGACCAGCCTATGGTGCAGAAGCAGTTTCTGTGCGAAACTGACAGAATTAAAACAGACTCAGTAGCCAGGGTGATGCCTGACGTTCATTACCTGAACAGGCTTCTGAACCCACTGGAGGCAAGAGGGGAGGGACCAAAGTGGGGTGAGAACAGCAACTCACTCAAGGAGAAAACAAATTAGATTTGTGCTGCAGAGTTTTGCCCCCATCTATTTTGGTGCCCTGAAAGAACTGCTCCCAGAATACTTCTCATTCTCAAGGGCCGGTGTAAGCCCAGGTTAGTTTGACACAGCTAGAACTGAAACCACTGCTGTACCTGTCTGGACCTCAAAGTCCTCATAGGACTCAACTGAGACTCTTTAAATCCTCTAATCTCAAAGTGTCAAAGTGCATCTCATGACTTGGTTTGGATGATAGTAATTTTATTACTTTTCCTTATTTTGAAGTAATTCAGGCATGTAAAAGAAACCCTCAAGAACACAAATATATCATAAAGTAAACAGTGCTTCCTTCTCCTGTGCAATGGTATCTTCTCCAATCCCCGGCTTTTTTATTTTATTGATCCCTCTTATCCTCCCCAACACACATACACCATCAGATGTAGGGCACGGAAATTTTAGGAAGTGGGAAATAAAATTCTGAGAGATCTTAGCATTTTGGCATACTTCCTGCTAACCCTTTTTTGTAAACACTTTTTCCTTACATAGTTGAGACTGCACTATATAATTCTGTATCCTGCTTACCTTAAGCTCCATGACATTTTCCAAGTAAAAAGTTTAAGCATTTTCTATGACTATGTAATACTTCATTCCATCAACAGATGTACCATCATGTACTTACTCATTATTGTGATTAATGAAAAAAATTTCCTGTTTTGCTATTATAAATAGACATCTTGATGAACATCTTTGGCTCCAAGGCTAAATTATGGCCTAAAGACAGATTATTAGAAAAAAAACTAGGTCGAAGGGTGTTAACATTTTGGGAGTCTCATAACAAGTTGCCAAACTACAGCAGAAAGGATACTGTGCTACTATTTCAGAGCAGTGGTATTTATATTTCCAGCAAAACTATTTTTTCCAAAAGAAGTCCTACTTGGAACCTAAATTTAAACAAAGTGATGCCTGGTTCCTCAGGCACTGCAAACCTTTTGTTCAGCAGAGAGTATTTCAGTCTGTGGAACCCCTGAAGCATGTCCTGAGAGTTGGAAGCTGGGTCTGAAAACCAGCTGTAGAGCTACCCAATGGCTCCAGCGTGGACACCCTGGGGTAGGATACTTCTGTTACATTGTGAGCCTGATGCTGCCAAGCCCACCGCATCTCATCATAATCTGCATCAGCCCAAAGTTACTTTTAGGGAAGAGAAGAGGGGGTTCCCTGAGCCTTCTTCCCATCTACTCACCATTAGGCCTGTTATTTACAGGGACCTGTTATGGATGGGTCTGGCACTTTACTATGAAATGAGCACCATTATCCTCATTTTATAAAGGATAAAACTGATGCTCAGAAGGTTTAAGGCACTTGTTCAAGGACACGTGGTGCTAGGGCTGAGATTTGTGCCAAGTTCTGTATGGCTCTGAACACTACACCAGAAGAGAAGAATGAAGACAGACTCAGGTGAAGGCCTCTGTCAAAGTGCCAGGATATCAGGGGTTGGAGTCTGAATACCACCAGCTTGCGTCTGATGAGGATGCTCCCTTGGTACGGCACTAGATGAGCCTGCCTGCCATTGCTATTGGCTATGTGGCTCCAAGACTGAGGAGACGAGGTCTGACAGAAGGCTGAAGGCAGATGCTGGTGTTGATAGAGTAGAGAGGTTTCAAGGAGCAACAGTATATTCCCTATTGTCTGCTCACAAAGTCTTGCACTGACGCTGGGCTTCTTGGTCTCCCTTGCTGAATAGGCAGGTACTGCTAGAAAGCTTGAATGTTACAAACTAGACTAACACTCCTTAATATCCAGTGCAGAGAATACAGCCCTGGCCACAGGTTGCACACATTTGTGTGTGTCAAGAGACAAATGCAGCTTCGTGGACGCCAAAGTGCTTTGCAACACAGTGTGGCCACTATCCAGTTACTGGGGACAGGGCGATTATGTGTTCCTTCTATCACCAGAACAGTCACACCTGGGGTGATTTCCATAAACAGCTCAACACCAAGGTTGACAACTACTCAGGCAAGAGCAGCAAGTGTAGTTGCTGACACAGTACTAATAATGTAATTTTACACTTAAATAGTACTTTCATGCATGCAGCATTTTGATATACATGATCTAATCTTCACAACAAAACCCTGAACTAAATTTTTCCAAGTTCCAACTGTCACCTGAGAGCACTTGAGGCCTGGAGAAATGAAGTAACTCACTTGGGCTGTAGCTAGTGAGTACCAGTGCCAGGACTCAATCCCCAGACCCCTTTTGAGTGGAAAGTCCCTTCCAGGACACTGCCCTACCTCACTGCGAGGGCCTGTGCTGGGGGCCACAATGTCCTATGCTGGCTAACACAAACCTTCCTGGAAAGCTCCCAGGACACCCATGTGCTTAAGCAGAGAGGGCTTGCTCATGGACCCAAAGGCCCCCAGTCCTAGCAAGTCTGTCACCTGAGTGGAAAAGAGCTCCCTACCTGGATATGGGATGGAGAGAAGAGTGAAGTCGGCATAGCGCTGGGCTTTGTCCACCTTCTCAGAGGAGGTTACGCTACAAGACAGGGACACAAGGTGTTACTGCATCAAAACATACATACACACACACACCATTCCCCAAATGAGTATTATAATAACTTAAAATGAACCTTCCACTAAAAAACTATTCTCCGAAGTTAAGAATGATTTCCTTCAGCAGTGCCTACTTTGAGCAATTAAGAACAATAACTTCTCTGTCCCCCACTCCAATATATCAAGCAAGAGAGGCCATTGCCCCTGTAATCCTGCAGTAAGCCTCAACTGGAACATGAAGTTGCAGAACTGCCTTCCACCTAAGCTCCGAAATGCATGCAGTGCAGCCACTCTGCCCCAGGGAGTGGAGTGAGATGAAATCCAAATAACATAATCTAAAAGAGACCCTTTGCAGGGGACTCTCTGCTCCATTGTCTTCTCTTACAGTCATCAAGGCCACTTCTAAATAGGGTGACAAAACAGCATCTGAAAAGAAACACTAGGGACTATTCTGACAGATCAAGTGGGGAAGGGATAAGAGAACATTCAAGTATCTGCAGATAGCTAAGCTCTAACTTCTAGAATAATTAAAAGATAATATTAAAAAACAACAAACAAAATTTTGGAAAAAGTTCCTATAATTTCATCATTCTAGCCCAGGTTGCATTTTTTTAACTTCTGCGTTATTATATGAAGATTTGGTCCATATGTGTATGTTTTTATAACAGCAGTCGCTGAAACAAAATTTGATTTTTTTTGTTCCATTTTAGAAGACATTCTAATCTACCAGAGATGGCACAGAACTTGGAGCCAGGAGGGGGGAAAAAAAAATAAGAGGCTATCAAAGAGAAGGAGTAGAGCACTGATTAGAGACTCACAGCTCCCTTGGTCTCTTTACATACAACCTTGAGGGAGTTACTTAATCTCTCTGCTTCAGTATCTGTAAAAGAGACACTACTACCTGCCCTGCAGGGCTGTCTGAAGATATAGCAAGAGGATGCACAAAAAGCCCTCGGCAGGAGGCCAGCCCTGCAAGTCTGCACACACTGCCTCCAGCAATTTCACGGTGGGTGCCCTGTACTTACTTCATGCCAAACTTCACCTTCTTGTTCTCCACCATCAGGTCACAGATGTATTTGACCGACAGGTACCGAAGCAGCCTGATATCATAGCCTCTGACCTTATCAAAAAGATGAGTGTCGCCACTTCTGAAATAAAGAGCCAGAGGGAAAAGTTACACAGCGTGTTTGCTCAGAGGAGTTTGAGGGCAGGAGCTCATTTAGGGAAGTATGGATGTCACCAGCAAAAACTGTTTCTCTTCTACAGGAGTGGGGAGAAGGGGGGAGGGTGGGGTGGTTAGGGAGTGCATACAAGCCAACAGATTCCAGAGAGGGTGCAGAGAAGGTGACTTTCTAAGAGATTACCCAATCTCTGGGATATATTTCAAAGAGGAACAATTTGTAGCTGGAAATGGGAAAGGGCTTTCTAGCACTGCTTGACATTAAGCCAGAAGACTCAAGATAATCTCGGAGTTTTAAAAGGCAGAAAGCTGGTGGCTGATAGAATCTCTGAGCTTCCATTAGAGTTGATCTCCCTCCGGCCCCTCTCCATCCCCCATTTATGACCATTTTTAGCCACATGACTTGCTCATAATGTAAGAGACTGAAATTCTTGTAGAGATAAGAGCTTTTAGAACTATCTCATCAACTGATTGTGAAATACCAGCAAGTGAATTTCCTCTACCTAGCAAGCCTATGAAGGAGAAAGATAAATTTTTTCTAATCCTTAGGCTGCCTTTTGATCAGCCATGCAGACATAGGCAGAAGTAGAAAGTATAAAGTCACCATTACTTTTTTAAAAAAAATGCCCACTGCTTTGTTGCCCTAGCAGTCTCCTCAACAAGAACAGTGTATGCTGTAGAAGATGACTTGGCTGAGGCCTAAGTCGCCTGATCTTGGGGGAAGAGCCAAACATTCTTGAGCACAAGCCAGAGCCACTGCTTTCAGAGCTAACAGGCAGAACTCGGGCATAACAAGACGTCGTTTCATGCACCGAGCCATGATTTGAGAAGCTGATCTTACTAGGGTGCTAGTGTGCATTCCATCTTGGAATGCTGGTCTTGACACCAGTTAAAGACTTTCCCCACATGGTACAGACCATGCAAAGGAGCTTTTCTAAAATATCCTGTAGTACTATTTTCTAAAAACATTTGGAAAGAGGACAGAAGGAGTGTGAACCAGCCCATTTCCTCCCTTTACAGGGGCTCAAACCACTGTTCTGTACCAAGGCCTTCTTATGACACCAATTATGCAGCTGTGGAATTTCTAGTCTCTACATGTACCTTCCAGGCAAGACCACACGTCTCCTATGTGGGGATTGCAGCCCTTGCCCTGTGCCTCAGTACGAGGTGCGCTGTGTGAGATCTGGTAGGTTGGTAATCAGCATCCTAGGTGCATACTGAAAGCTCTGTGGGGCTTTAAAACAAATGTACATGTTTGGGCCCCACTTCAGACCTGTAGCACCAGGAACCCCAGGAATGGGACCTTCTCTCTGAGATCCCGAGTGCAGCCAGGATGGAGACAGATACTCAGGTATTTAGGATGAAGCTACCAGATGGACTTCAATAGCCCTATTTTGGGGGCATGGACTTGGCAGATGAGAAGAAAGGAGCCAATCCACTCACAGGGACCAATGACAAATATACACTCTCAGTATGAACACGGTCACTGCTGGCCAGACACCCCATCCCCAAAACAAACCCCTGACCGCAGCAACCTGGCACTGACCGAAGAGCGCAGTCCTCCTCTGTGACGTCCTCCACATCTGCCCAGGCATCATCTGCACCCCCTGCCAGAGAAACCAGTCTGTCAGCACTGAGGGTGGTGGCATGGGGCTCTGCACAGGGATTCCTGCCCAGCCTCCTTCCCCGAAGCACCAAGGGTGGGCTGGGCCAACCTGGCTCCACCACCAAGGACACCGTATGCTCCGTATGCCTGGTAGTCTTCTTTATCCTTAAGGTGAATTCCTACTGTCTCCTGGTTCCTGATGAAAGTAAGGCCCCTGGTCTCCACCCAGCTCACTAGGACCCCCTAACCTATACCACTGTGGCCACGGGTGGCTATTCTCTATGACTGGGTTCTTGTTCTTAGAGCATGCTGCTCAACATTCACCTGAGAAAAAATAGTTGTAGCCAGAGCGTCCATACAGCTCTCCCCATCCAGCCAGTGTGGCCGACCTGCAAATGTGCTGGGAGAGAAACAGCATTTTGAGGGTCAGACGGTTTTCTGAAGCACGCACGTTGAAGGAACACCTGGGATTCCTCTGATTCTTCCAGGCCAGCAAAACGGGTCCAGGAGCACTCCCCAAAGCTTTATAAACATCAGGGCTACCACAGTCAGTCTGAGGATGCCCAGAACTTAATCCGCAGCCTCTATCAAGGGAGTCTCTCTCCCAAAGGAGGCGCACCAGCGTCACTACCCGGAATAGATAACATGTGGTGGTTGTTGCACGTGTACCATGTGCTGGGCATGGTACTGAAAATCCACGCCATCTTCTCACTGAATGTTCACAAGCCCATGAGGAAGATGTGGCAGGTGGCATACATTGGTGCTGTTTCACAGACGAAAGAAAGAAAACAGGCACAGGGAGGTTAAGTAACCTGTAAGGTCATACAATGAGGGGTAAGCTGAGATTTGATCCAAACCCATCTACCTCCAAAGTCTACGTGCTTACCGTTATTTAGAACTGTTTAGTGTGTGGGATGGGGGGCAGTAACTGTGCTTAAATGTTCTTTTACCCTTTTCCTCATCACTGAAGAGATCATTTTAAAAGTCAGAATTCTAGAAACCAGGCAACTGGCATGAACTTCAATATCTAATTCCAAGGCTACACGTTTAAATAAATTGTGTTCGATGAGACCCAGTAGAGTGGGGGAAATGAAGGGGATACCTGGTGACAAGGAAGCAAACCAGGCCAGGGTTTAACCAAAGGCTGGGAGAACACAGCCTCATTATACTGGGTGGGGAAGCCGTGAGACGACAAGCGGGGTGAAGCTCATTTCTGAATGGGTCACATAAGGGGGCAGTATAAAGTGGGTTCCCGGAAGACTGCAAAATACTGTCTGAAGGCTTCTCCTTCTCTGTCTATAAGATTATGGGAAGAAAACAGTTTTGCGCAAAGACAGGCAAGGGGTGTAGGTGGGCCACTAGGTCACCTGGCTCTCCCTGAAGCAGTAGCAGCCTGGAGGTGAGGCAGGCAATAGAAAAGCAACCTGGATATAGCCTGAGGCGGGGGGGAGGGGGGCGTGTTTTTTAGTGCTGGGGCACGAATGGGTTGGGTTTGTAGGAAGGTTGTCCTGGAAGCCTATGGAGAAGGATTAGGGCTGGCATTCCTGCTGGCCTAAGCACGATGCACTCCCAGTGGGGCCCACTTAACTTCCTCTGAGTCTACAAGCATTTTGAAAATCTGATGAAAGCTATCAACTGTCTCTAGAAAAAAATGCATACACCATTGTTTACATATATTTCCAAGGGCTCTTGGACTCTCCCAAGTCCATCAGTGAACCCATCTCAGCCCCAGTTAAGAGCTCTTGCTTTAAGGGAACTGGCCAAGTAGTGATGAACAATGAGAGCTTTAGCAGGAAAGGGTAAGGACCCACAAGATTCTAATGGGAAGGGGGAGGTCTGATTCCCAAGAGCAGGTTCCACTGGCATATGTATCATACCCACCCTCCCTCATTCATCCAAGCTGATGGCCCCTGACCTCACTTTCCTTTGCATTTTTTCTGCTAAACCTTTTCAGAGCATATACAAACCCTCTCTTTAGCTGTTGAGCTTTGAGACACTGTTTCTGCTCCCAATTCTTCTGCCAAATCCCTTCTACTATCCTTATCTTTTTGGTAAATCAAGGCAGCCAGACGGGGGGGGGGGGGGGGGGGGGGGCCGCGCAAGAAGACTTGTCTGTAGTCAGATGGAGAAGAACAAGTGAGTTCTTGGCCAAGTGGTGCACTAGACTCTTAGGAAGGTCCCAAGCTGGAGCCTGGGGGAAGGGCTCACCCTAGTGCAGAGACTAACACCTTGACACCTGCTCCTTAGCCTCAAGGCTCCAATTCATGAACCATTGTTTCTGCACTTTAAGCTAGCTCCTGACTGAAAAAGCGGATAGATCCTGAATGCTCTCCAATTACCTAATTAGGAATGGCCTCCAACTCTTCATACGGAATAGCACTCTGTAGGATTTGCTGGTATAGTAATCAACTTTGGCACAGAGAATAACAGTGGCCAACCTCTGCTTCTCCTCTCTTAAGGGAGAAAGCAAAAAGATAGATGAATGGTTTTTAATTCTCTAAAAGCCAGATACAAGTGTTGTGAGAGACAATGGTATGAGAGAACAACTTACCCTTTAATTCTCGAACTGAGTTTTAAAAAAATATTTAATAATATTTTATTTAACCTAACATTTAAATATTTTATCAACATATAATCACTTCAAAAAATATTTACATTTATATCGTCTTCAAAATCTGATGTGTATTTTACACTTACAGCATATCCTAAGTAGGATGCTAAATTTTCAGCTCTTTAAGGGAAATGTAGTTGTGCCTCAAAATAACATTTTTTAAAAAAAAAATTTTACATTGTTTCAGCTTTAAAATTTAAATTGAAACCCACTACGGCTTTCCTCAGCGCTTAAACTACCAGCTTTAAGTGTGTCATACAACAAAGAAAACACCTTATTTCTGCAGTACTGTATTTTCAATCAGCTTTTGGTTAAAAAAAAAAAAAAATCCATATGTAAGTGGACCCTCACAGTTCACACTCATTTTAAGGGTTAACTGTACAAAGTTTAAAAACTGCTGAATTCTTAGTAAAAACAAATCTATAAATGTCACTAGATGCATTTTGAGAATAAATACTACCAGGTGGGTATCTGAAACTGAAGTTAAAAAGGGGTCTTCAAATAAAAACCAGGAACAATAGTTTGATGATCTTGGAAAGAGAATAAAAGGGTGCAAGAAGAGGACTTAGAAGCTTCCCAAGGTGTATTTTTCTGTTAGGATATAATTTTTGCAATTAAAATTTTTTTCTGCTGGGCATGGTGGCTCATACCTATAATCCTAGCACTCTGGGAGGCCGAGGTGGAAGGATCACCTGAGCTCAGGAGTTCGAGACCAGCCTGAGCAAGAGTGAGACCCCGTCTCTACTAAAAATAGAAAACTTAGCCAGGCGTGGCGGGAGGCTGAGGCAGAAGGATTGCTTGAGCCCAGGAGTTTGAGGTTGCTGTGAGCTAGGCTGACGCCATGGCACTCACTCTAGCCCGGGCAACGAAGCGAGACTCTGTCTCAAAAAAAAAAAAAAAATCTGTCACCCAGAACCTAGCATGTGGCCAGCGGTCCACTGCTGCTTTTATCCAGAGCAGCATCTTCCTCCTGAGCATGGATTTACATGACAGGCATTCTGCTAGGTGCCAGGAGGACAGCAGAGGGGACAGATAGACATTTAAACACACAATAAGAATAAAGTATATGAAGCAGGTATTGAGTGAGTGAGCACTGACTGAGTCAGGGAAGGCCCAGAGGTATGAAATGGCATCACCTGCCTGGATGAGAAGGCACAAAGGGAGAAGAAAGCAGAATTAACAGCAAAGCCCTCCTGAACATTCAGAAACGCCGAAAGTTCCTCACACCAACCCTTCGAAACAACTGATCACCACCCCTTTGCAATCAGTTGGCCCAGGGCTCTTTCCTCACCGGCCAGCCTGGGATGTATGAGCTAACAATCTGCCAAACAGCTTCCCTACTAAACTAAGCCCCAAGAATCTGAAGCTGTTTAGTGTGGCATTTCCCAAATGCATTCAGCAAAGTTCCTCATGCATGGTCTACAGACAAAGGAGAAGCACCAGACTTGACAAAGCTACACAGGCCTCGCTGCTACAGGACTTCTCAAAGCCTCAATTATGTTAACATACACATCGGAGTACTTTATGAATTGGAGGTTAGGCTGAATCTAGTATGCAGTACTTCTCATTCTTATTTGACAGGGAATGCTTTCCAAAAGTGTATCCTTAAACAGCTGTTCTATGGAACACACTCTGGGAAACGCTGAAGTATTTCCAATGCAACTTCTAGTGACAAACACTATGCTTTAAACTGGAACTCCAGTAACTTCCAGGAATGTGAACACTTTCCAAAGGGTTATCAAACACCTTTCATTTTCTGGGACCTAACTTCCATACATACTTTTCCCTAAAACTGATCTGCCCAAGAACGTCTTTGGCAGAGTCTCCTTTCCTACTTCCCCTTTCCCAGTTACCCTTCTCCCACCTTTACAAATGAAAGGCAGGCACTGAGACAACACTCAGACTTGCCTCCACTCTGCCCTGCCCTCCCCTCCACCGCCGAGGCACTCAGATATCTGCTAAAGGTGAGACTGCATCCCCGCTTACCTCCCCTCCTCCAGGCTCCCTGTACTTTAGTCCACTTCTCCTGTACTGATTTTCTCCAAAATGCTACTTGCATTCTTTGTTTCCCTGCTCAAAAATCACAATGGCAAACACAAACTCGCTGATAGATGTTCAGCCTCCTTCATTCAATCTCCTCCATCCTCTGCCCTGACTCATACCCTCTGCTCCAGTGAGGGAGGCCTCCTGGCCATCTCTCGTCCCCCCCTTGGTGCCTTTTCCAATGCTGTATCACCTACTTGGAACACTCTCCTCCCCTTCCTGTCAATCAGCATCCTGCTTGTCCTCCAACACTCTCAAGCCATGTCCTGCTCTCTTGAGGCCTTTGGTCAGTCTGTCAATCCACGCCACTGCCCTCTTTGGTGAGTTCCTCCTACATCACACCATGCAACTCTAAATTATAGTGCAGATGGGTTCAAATTCCAGCACTCTTGCTATGTAAAATAAACTTGGGGAAGTTATTTAACCACTTTGAGCCTTCATTTCATCTGCAATGAAACAGGAACATCCTTTACACCAAAAGAAAACAAGACAGGTAAAAATGAGACCATATTGGGGAGCCAAATTAACAATAGCCCCCATTTGCTCCGTGAGGGTAAGGATTTTTGTTCTGACCCACATGGAGCTTATATTTTTGTGCTTTGCACGCTGATATATCTCAAGGCCTGAAGTAGTGCCTGGTATATAATACATTCTCAGTAACTACTTGGTGAATTATATGATTGAAAGAACAGTGTATTAACTCACTTGATTTAATCTACTCCAGAAACCTCTGAAATAGGTATGATTATTATTCCTATTTTATTTTATTTTATTTTTTTTGAGACAGAGTCTCTCTGTTGCCTGGGCTAGAGTGCTGTGGCTAGCTCATAGCAGCCTCAAACTCCTGGGCTCAAACAATCCTTCTGCCTCAGTCTCCTGAGTAGCTGGGACTATAGGTATGTGCCATCATGCCTGGCTAATTTTTTTTTCCATATATTTTTAGCTGTCCAGCTAATTTCTTTCTATTTTTAGTAGAGACAGGGTCTCACTCTTACTCAAGCTGGTCTTGAACTCCTGACCTCAAGTGATCCTCCTGCCTCAGCCTCACAGAGTGCTAGGATTACAGGCATGAGCCACCCGCGCCCAGCCTATTATCCTCATTTTATTGAAGAGGAAACTGAGGCCTTGCACAAGCAGAAAGTAACAGAGCTAGGATCTGAACCCAGGCAGTCTAGCTCCAGAACAGAGATACTGTGGTACTCTGGTGTGACTATCCCTTCCCTACCTACAATCATCCTTCAATCAGAATTAGTCTGTTTTTCTGGCCTGTTTCACATAGCACCAGATACCCAGTAACCACCCACCCCTTGCCTGGTAAATGCCAAGAACAAAAAGACCCTATACTTTGCATTAATTCAGTTACCCTAGAAGAGAGTCTCAGAGTGTGAGGCTACAGTATGGGCCTTACCTTGCCCTTGAAGAGGATTACTGGGCAGACAAACCGTCCTCTGCACCTGGCCATCTTGCTGCGGTTGATAAGGTCTTGCAACTTGCTCACCTGCACGGTGCTCTCAAACCTAACACACAGGTAAGAGAGGCAGGTCAGGCTGACTTCTAAGTGGGCATTTTTGTGTACATGTGTTTGTTCACACAGACCCCAGTCTAGGTCTGTATACATGGGTAAGAATACTCATTTGAAATTTAATAAATGCTATAATTCCTAAATTCTAGATCACTGATATATTAAGTTTTTCAGGAAATGGAAAAAGTGCTAATTATAGGTATTAAAATTTAAGTCATCCTGGTTTCTGAACATTTAAGATGGAAAAAAAGCAAGCTAAACTGAAGACATAGGATATAAAAATCAGAAATATATAGAACTGAATTTCAATAATGTCTAGGGTATCCAGGTCTCCCAGGGAAAGACCTGTTGCCCTGGGGAGACCCTCTGGAAATAATAGGGCCATTTTTATGATCTTTTAGGGGGGCAAGATAAGATGAAGTTTCATGGTTTACATGGCTCTAAGTTTCTGATATCTCAACCTTCCAACCATCTTAACAGTCCAAATAGTCAACAGGCCTGTAATCCTAGCACTCTGGGAGGCCGAGGCAGGCAGATTATTTGAGCTCAGGAGTTCAAAACCAGCCTGAGCAAGAGCGAGACCCCGTCTCTACTAAAATTAGAAAGAAATTAATTGGACAACTAAAAATATATAGAAAAAATTAGCCGGGCATGGTGGCGCATGCCTGTAGTCCCAGCTACTCGGGAGGCTGAGGCAGGGGGATCGCTTGAGCCCAGGAGTTTGAGGTTGCTGTGAGCTAGGATGACGCCACGGCACTCACTCTAGCCCGGGCAAAAGAGTGAGACTCTGTCTCAAAAAAAAAAAAAAAAAAAAAAATAGTCAACAGGGCAGGGAACACTGGGGCAAAGGAGATAAAAGAGAAGTTACCTGTGGCATTGGGAAGCACAGTAGCTAATGTACCAGATTTGGTAAGGGAGCTCCTTGAACATGAAAGAGTCAGGTTTCAAAATGAGCCCCAGCAAGTCACATCCATAACAAATCATGCTTCCCTAAAATAAGGGTCTACACTCACAGATTCACGTACCAACTCTTAGCAAAGGCCTCACATTAGCCTGTCAGAATCTCTGGTAGCAAGAGAAACAAGTGGCAGGAAAGTTAGAGTAGGAAGCTTTCTCCACTATGCAGGATAACCAAGTAGAACAGAGGCAAGACGCTAATGTTCCTTCCTTAAAAGAGTTGAGCTTTCAGGCCAAGTCCTAGAGGCAATTTAATCCCTTCCACATCCTAATCCTTTTAGGGATCTGTGTGTTATTGTGCAGCTCCTCATGTAGATGTGCACACAAATACTGTTTCGGAAGGAATAAATCAGCAACTCCCACACATCTGTGATGTACTTGCATGCTGTTGGGGTTAATAAAAACATAGTTACCCCCTGGTATACGCAGGGATTGGTTCCAAGACCCGAGTATACCAAAATCCAAATATATGCAAATCCCACAGTTGGCCCTGTAGAACACGTGTATATGAAATGTTGGCCATCCATATACTCGAGTTTCGCATCCTACTAATATTGTATTTTCTTTCTTTTTTTAAAAAGTCTTTAAGTGGGCCAGGCGCGGTGGCTTACGCCTGTAATCCTAGCTCTCTGGGAGGCTGAGATGGGTGGATTGTTTGAGCTCAGGAGTTCAAAACCAGCCTGAGCAAGAGCGAGACCCCGTCTCTACTAAAAATAGAAAGAAATTAATTGGACAACTAAAAATATATAGAAAAAATTAGCCGGGCATGGTGGCGCATGCCTGTAGTCCCAGCTACTCGGGAGGCTGAGGCAGGGGGATCGCTTGAGCCCAGGAGTTTGAGGTTGCTGTGAGCTAGGATGACGCCACAGCACTCTAGCCGGGCAACACAGTGAGACTCTGTCTGGGGGAAAAAAAAAAAAAAAAAAAAGGGTCTTTAAGTGTTTGTATGAGTAGAACACACATGGGTCTGGACAGGGAGGCGGGTGAGTCCAAGAGATAACCAGGAGACCATGTAAACAGAAAGAAAAAACAAGGGCCCTAAGAGGTCATACCCAGAAGTCTCCAGAGACCAGCCAAAGTGAAGGTGGAGGCACTGTGGAAGCAGTAGGAGCTACAGTACTAAACTAAGGAAGAGAGCAAAAAATTGTAAGGGAACAGGATCAATGAAACTTATTACAGAAACAAAGTCAAAAGGACCCAACGATATATTGGAAACAGAGTACTACAGTAGGAAAAATCTTAAATAGCTCTTTGTTTTGAACCAGTGTACCCGGGAAGAAAAAAGTACTACTATGAGAAATAAGTTAACACCTGGAGAGGAGCAGGTTTAGAAGAATTGAGGCATTCAATTCAGATGCTTGTCTTCGAGGAAATACCCCAGGATATTCCTCTGAAGATGCCCAGCAGGTAGCTGAACAAATGAAACTGGAGTTCAGGAATGAAACCAAGCTGTGCCACCTTGCTCAAAATCTCCACATTCTGGAATCCTCCTTCCTGACCATTGCCTTCTCTGCTCTACCACTTGCCCTTCCCCACTCATGCTGAATCTCCTACATAACCCAATTTGTGGATTTAAGTTACTAAGGTCAGGTCTCAAACTGGCAGCCCACACACATTGTTTCACCCAGAGAATGTACTGAAATTTTTTTGAATTTGCTTTCAACATTTAAAAATTTTGAGAGTTCACACAAATTTCAACTTCCAGCTTCTCCTAAAAACTGGAGTATCTGAGGGAAAAAGTGACCCATGTTCCCCCATGGAAACAATAAGATGAAGCTGAACAGCAGCTGACACTGTTAGGGAAAGAGCTTGGCTGGTCTCCGGAGACATCCAAGTGTGTGACCTCTCAGGGCCCTTGCTTCTTCCCTCCATCTGCATAGTCCACCAGCCATCTCCCAGCCCCAACCACTTCCCCACCCAGTCCACACCCACATGTACTCCAATCACACAAACATTCAAGGGCTACTGTGCACCAGGCATGGAGCAGGAGAAACAAAGTTGAAAAGAATGCATTCTCTGCCCTGTCTACCCTTGTCAGCTTCATGGCCAGCCACACTGGCATAGTCTCCATCCCACCAGCCACAAATGCTTTCCCTACTTCCAGGCCTTTGCACATGCTGTTCCCTCTGTCCCCAAAGCCCAACCGCCCTTCTCCTAATCATCCTTCAGTTTCAAATGACATTTCCTCATAGAAGCCCTCCCAGATTCCTCATAGTAGCCTAGAATGATCCCCTCTGAATGTCCCCCATAGGTCTTTCTCTTTCTTGTATTATTCTTTCTCCACGTCTGTCTCGAAGAGCCAGGACGTCATCTTGTTCACCAATGGAGTTCGTGCATCTAGCACAGCTAGTCAAGCACTTCCATAAAACTCTCACTACATCTCCTAGGCACGTGTGTTTCCAACATGGCCCATCTTACCACGTTCCCCCAATTCACTTCCTCCACTCCTACTTCAACAGAAAAAGGCTATTGGACACCGTCTTCTTATACTTAAAATGGTTTTAAGCAGGAGGTGACTAAATAAAATTCACGACATTAAAACATTATGCTGCTGACTGCAGGGTGGAGAATAAAAGGAGAAAGAAGAGGATGCAGGGAGTCCTGCCCAGTACACTACTATTCCGGTTCTAGAAGAACTTGGATTCTATACATTTAACTGCAGTTTTTCAGTTACTATATTTCATGACATTTTCCATGCCTTCATACATACAATGGCAGACTACCTCGAAAACTCCAGGCCCAGCTGTGCTCCATGAGCCACATTCAGTAATATTCACTCTGCCCCACTGTGTGCAAGAACCCGAGACCCCAAACTCCCTCAGGCTCTCCCAGTTGGGTCCAGTGCCACACTTGACACTGTGTGACAGGCAACCAAGCCTGTCCTACCTGAAGTCGCACACGGGCCTTTCTGGGGTCAGTGGTTCTATGGAGGACCAAGAAGAGGACCAATGCAACAGGGTAACAAGGGGAGGATAGCTAATGAAAGGGCAGCAAAAAGGAGAAACCATGAAATGCAATGACGAGCCAGGGAACTGGGGACAAGAACAGGAAACAAGGTTTACCAAAGCAAATCTTCAAACACTCCCACTACGGCTTTCCTCAGCGCTTAAACTACCAGCTTTAAGTGTGTCATACAACAAAGAAAACACCTTATTTCTGCAGTACTGTATTTTCAATCAGCTTTTGGTTAAAAAAAAAAAAAAATCCATATGTAAGTGGACCCTCACAGTTCACACTCATTTTAAGGGTTAACTGTACAAAGTTTAAAAACTGCTGAATTCTTAGTAAAAACAAATCTATAAATGTCACTAGATGCATTTTGAGAATAAATACTACCAGGTGGGTATCTGAAACTGAAGTTAAAAAGGGGTCTTCAAATAAAAACCAGGAACAATAGTTTGATGATCTTGGAAAGAGAATAAAAGGGTGCAAGAAGAGGACTTAGAAGCTTCCCAAGGTGTATTTTTCTGTTAGGATATAATTTTTGCAATTAAAATTTTTTTCTGCTGGGCATGGTGGCTCATACCTATAATCCTAGCACTCTGGGAGGCCGAGGTGGAAGGATCACCTGAGCTCAGGAGTTCGAGACCAGCCTGAGCAAGAGTGAGACCCCGTCTCTACTAAAAATAGAAAACTTAGCCAGGCGTGGTGGCACATGCCTGTAGTTCCAGCAACTTGGGAGGCTTGGGCAGGAGGACCACCTGAGCCCAGAAGTTGGAGGTTGCAGTGAGTTATGA
>NW_012134636.1:1721985-1730593 GCF_000956105.1 Propithecus coquereli | reverse complement strand
GCACAGACCACCAGCCAGCCCCGAATACACACAGCTCACTGAGAACCAGAGTGCTGCTGCCTTTTCAGTTTCTCTAGGAAATAAAAAGGCACTTCAGTATGAGACAACTGACTTCATTTTTTTAAGAGATGGGGTCTCACTATGTTAACCAGGCTGGACTTGTACTCCTGTGCTCAAGGAATCCTCCTGCCTCAGCTTCCCAAGTAGCCTGGGGCTACAGGAGCGCACCACCATGCCCAACCAAGCCTAATTAAACTCAGACTCCAGGAGAATATAAAATAGAGGACACATATAGTAGCCTTTTCCCTACCTACTAGTGGCCCCAGGCCATTTTCACAGATCTGGTCAGCACCATCTGTTGCAACCAACTCTTACTTAGCTCAAAGCCAGTAGCTCCCTGTGAACCTTAAATGCCTTAAAACTGCATTTGATTCTCTCAGGCTGAATTGTTTTATTCGGCAAACTCTCCTCAAAAGCAAGGTGAAAAACATGCCAACATTTCCTTCTAAGGGGCTCTGAGCTGTCTTTTAATGTAAAAACACACCTTTTCTTGTTAGGCTTAGTGGTCATTTATTTTTCTGGTTCCCCCTACTCAAAGAACCAATTCAGTTTCTGTTCTCTCACTAGTTCCCATTTTTATTACCTCTTGTCCTTATGATCCTTTTATTGCAGTTCTAAGCACTGAACTGTGTCTGTCATGATACTCATATTTGAATGAATAAACATAGGATTACATATTTATGTTTGTAATACATGCATGAAAATTTCTGGCAAGATGTTATCAGGTTCTTTTGATATTTATTTTAATGAATTTATTTTAGAGACATGGTCACCCAGGCTGGAGTGCACTGGTGTAATCACAGCTCGCTTCAGCCTCAAACTCCTGGGCTTCAAGTGATCCTCCTGCCTCAGCCTCTCAAGTTGCTGGGACTACAGGCACAAGTTACTGCATCCAGCTCATTTTTTTTGTTTGTTTTTAGAGACAGGGTCTTGCTATATTGCCCAGGCTGGTCTCAAATTTCTGGGCTTAAGTGATCCTCCCATCTTGGCCTCCTGAGTAGCTGGGACTATAGGCATGCACCACTGCACCCCACTTTGATATTTATTTAATTGAATTGGCTGGATTTTATTTTTATGAGCATTACATACAAAACTATTTTCAAATAAAAAGAAAATGCCATTCTCACATAATTTCCAAAGGGAAGCTTTCCCAGACCAGTACCCACACTTCCCAAGCTGGGTTGGTTTTTCATACTAAGTGTCCCCAAAACTTTCTGAGATAGATGTTACTGCTGCTACTTAACAGATACAAGGCATAAAGCAGGGCTAATAGCCACATTATCTCAATTAGTCCTTATTAGCCCTATTTTACAGATGAGGCAGGTAAGATGAAATCACTATCCCAAGCTGGGTGTGGTGGTGTGCACCTATACTCCCAGCTATTTAGGAAGCTCACCTGAGGCCAGGAGTTCAAGACCAGCCTGGGCAACATAGCAAGCTGACAACCTGTTTCGGGGAAGGGGGGAAGAAGATGACAATGACAAAAACCAAAAAAGAAATCACTATCCCGAGGCCACAGAACAGGTACGCAGGGCAGTTGAGATTTTAAGTCCTGGTAGGCAGCCACTGAGCCCATGGTTTTAACCACTGTCTCCCAATGCCTGAACTGTACTTCCCCTAATTCTGGCTTTTCTTATACTGTTATTGCTTATTTATTGGTCTCTGTTACCACTAGACCTAAGGGTAAAGACTTCATTTACCTGGCTTCCAACTGGATCCCTGGGGTCTACCATGTAGCAACAAGTCAATGAACACTTGTTGACAAATATGTCTTGGCCATTCATTGATCCTTGTCCAGGCTTCTATTCCCAGATGATGGGCAGAATTGGGAAGGTTCATTAACAGGACAAAACCACTTTCTGAATCCAGTTCTACCTTTTTAAACTCTACCTTTTTAAACTTTTAAATTAGTGTCATCAGTAACACCCAAGAAAGCTATGTAAAGAGGCAAAAAATTCTATCGCTTCCCACCCAAACATACCAAAGCTCCCTTTCCTTCAACAAATAGGCATCGCCCACTCAATATCACTTCAATACCACTTCAAGGCCTTGCAAGGAGTGAAAGTAAAAACAAACTCCAATAACTCCTCTAGGGTTAAGGATGTTCCATAGTGGCCCTGGCCTGGAAGATGAGGTACTACTAGACAAGGCAGGGGAGCCATGGTGCTAAAAGGAAAAAAAAGGCAGACAGGTGGATAGAGTAAAGTCAGAAAACCTGGCTTTTAACCCCATTCCAATGAACCCTTCAGTGATCTTGGGCAAAGGCAGGATACTTCTCTGGGCTTTGACTTTGTAAAACGGGGGTGATACTGTCTTTTTCACTGAGGGGGTTGCAGGACTTAGGTAAACTAGTGTGTGAAACCCTAACACCTGCTGAACAGTAGGCACTCAACAAGCGTTAGTTTCCTTCTCTTTAAGGGACCAACACTGAACTTGTTTCCTTCCAGGAAAAGCCTCTGTGAGGCAACCAAGACTGAGCTCCTCAATGTACCGTTACTAAAGGGCGGTTTGGCATCAGCTGGGAGCTGGGAATTAGAAAATGCCAAATCTCAGGCCCCATCCCAGATCTACTGAATCAGATTCTGCATTGTAACAAGATCCCAGGTGATTCGCTTATAAAGTCAAGGTACAGAAGAACCACTTTGACTACAACTGAGCCTAGTATCAGAATGCCATAAGGACACAGAGGTAAAACCATCAGCCAGCACTGAAGAGGGTGGAAAAGGAAGGGCAAGGCAAAAAAAGAATTCTTTGGTTAGAAACTTTAGCTTAAAGATTTACAGAAGGTAAGTTTACCTAACTCTGGAAGAAGGAGTCAGGAAGAGATAAGTACTATAAATAATGGAGTCACAAAAAAGCACAATTCTTTAGGCTTAGAGAGCCCTGGAGTTCTTAGGTTATACAACTGAAGATGTCATGCAATTTTTAAGATCCACATACAAGAGTCATTGCATTCATTTTCTTAGGTTACCCCATTATAACCTTGTGAGATGGGCACTCCTCACTTTACGGATGAGGAAACTAAGGCTTAGTCCTCAAACTCCTCTGACCTGGTTGTTTCTCTGCTTGTAAGCCTTCTCTGGCTCCCAGCGGCCGCCAGCAGCAGTTCTTAAGCTGTAGCATATGCAAGACATCTAGGGAACTCTCTGACGATGTAGATTCTAGAAATTCTGATTCAGAAGGCCCAGGAGGGGCCCTAGAATATATAATCTTAGTAAGTGTTCAGGGGATACTGGCACATTGACACCCACACACAATCCACAAGGCCATACTCATTGGTCCAATGATCAAGACCCTATACTATTAATACTTGGTCCCTAAGGACATTTCAGGGAAACTCTTCTAATTCCTCCAATTCCAGCTCAAAAGGCTCTGACTTTTAACTTAAGTAAAAAACACACACACCCCAGGCAGAATTACCCATTCTCCCCGGTTTGCCTATAGCAGTTAAAGTGCACTGGAATCACGTGGGTATCTTGTTACGCTGTGACTCTAATTCAGTGGCTCTAGAGCCTTAGAATCTGAGTTGCTAACAAGTTATTGTGTGCACTGATGGCCTTGTAGTAGAAAGGGGCTGCTGAACTTTGCAGCCTGACTCTACTGTAGCACTCATCACAACATTCCATCCACAGGGCCAGGGTTTCACAGATGTTGTTGACAACAGCTCTGGAATTTCCTTAAAACCAGTAGCAAGCAGGGAGACTAGGGGAACAAACTTGGGGATCAACATAAAGTATTTCCTGGGGCCTCAGTGCTGTGATTAGCTATTAGTGTCAAACAACCACTACCATTTACTAACTACCTATGGGCCACACCCTGCACCAGATGCTTGGTGTTTGCTCTGGTATGAACTATTATCCCACAGAAAGCACTCAGGCTTCGTAGGCTCTCAATAAATGGTAGCTCTTGTTTCTAATTCTTATAATAAACATGTTACAGGCTTATATCAGCAACATTTATCATCAGGACTGCACTAGCCATCATTCTAGAATTTTAATTAGTCCTTAAAGGACTAATTAACATGAAGTAGAGAATTACCAATGAGAAGACTAAGGACAAAGAAGTTAAATGACATGTCCAGCATCAGTTACACAGCCAGTAAGTGGGGCAGCCAAGATGTAAACTCAAGTGGTCTGCATTCTAGACCTTAGGACTCTTAAGTGATACATATGGCAACCACTCTTAAGCCTGTCTTAACACAGCATACCTCCTGCCCACACTCTAAAAAAAGGACACTGATGTTCATTCAGAAAGGTGAAGTGTGAAGTCAGCTATCTTAGGACAATGAGTTCTAGGGTGGAAGTGACAGAGAAATCCAGGGCTGTGACTCCCAACACCTCATTCTATGAGGTGTCACCTTACCAACCTAATTTGTCCAATCCTGAAATAAATAAAGATGCCACTAAGGCTTAACAAATGGGGAAAGTGGGTCTGCCCTGCTAGGCCTCCCCAGACAGGCACACTATGGTTGCATGATGCTCACGTATCTTTCTCCTTCTCAGAACTCTCATACTCCAGGAACACGATGTGCCGGGGGTAGTGGCCACAGATATCTCCATTCACGTTTGGAATCACGCTGAAACAGTAGTCTCGGCCAAACAGCTCCAGGCATCTCTTCTCAATGCGCTCAACCTGCACAGAGGAGGAGACCTGAACATAAAGAAGATTCTGGGGTTCTGAGGGTGAGAATTAGACACTCGATGACCTGGAGAAGTCCCTAGGAATGACATCCCTCTGTGACTATTATTCAATGCCGAGAAGAAACATGATGCTAGGTCCCAGGCCCTACACCGTTCGTTAACACATTTGTGGTCTCCTTCGGGAAGAACCCTGACCTCCTCAGCACTGCATCTGAAATTGTGGGTGCTGAGCACTTGGGGGAGAAGATTGCAGCTTTCAAAGGGGTCCACAGCCCATAAAATATTAAGAACTCTTGCTATAGGTTACTGTAACTGGCATTAATCTATCATTTTTCCTTGGTGCCACATTCTTCCCCATTCTCTAGCTACACACCAGTACCTAGATACTCCAGTCAGTGCAATAAGTAAAAGCTGAAAACAAAGCTGTCTCCTTATATGTCACCATTTGCTTATGAAATAGAAAAAACAACTCCCCCTAAAATTGATCTTGTTTTGTTCACAGTTCAGAGGAAAACCCACTAGAAAAAAGGCAAAAGACCTATAACATCTCAAGAAGTTTGCAAGAGATCAGGAGGCCCGGAGAGGCATTAAGGCCAGCTTCAGTCAAAACCAGGTATAATTTACGACAACCCTAATCTTTAGGGGTATGTATAAGATGGAAGAGGGGTCCAGAAAAACCACTGACTCAGCAGGAATGGTGGCTCACGCCTGTAATCCTAGCACTCTGGGAGGCTGAGACGGGAGGATCACTTGAGGTAAGGAGTCTGAGACCAGCCTCAGCAAAAGCGAGACCCCGTCTCTACTAAAAATAGAAAGAAATTAGTTAGACAACTAAAACAGAAAATATTAGCCGGGCATGGTGGCACATGCCTGTAGTACCAGCTACCTGGGAGGCTGAGGCAGGAGGATCGCTTGAGCCTGGGAGTTTGAGGTTGCTGTGAGTTGGGCTGATGCCACAGCACTGTAGCCCAGGCAACAGAGAGAGACTCTGTCCCCGCCCCCCCCCCGCCAAAAAAAAGAAAAGAAAAAGAAAACCAGTGACTCAAAAGACCAATAAAGAGGAAAAAACTCACAGTGCCTTAAATTAGGGATCCTCAAATTTGAAGGCACATGAGCATCACTAAGAAGCCTATTAGAAATGCAAATTCCAGGTTTCCACCCCCCAGAAATTCTGACTCAGTAGGACTGGGTGGGACTAAGCAATCTTTATTTTTAAAAAGTACCCCAGACGATGCTCTGAAAAATACTTGGTCATTTGGACAGTGAGGAACCTCCAGCCTTACTGAAGTCTTCACTGTATTACCTAAAGACTAGCAGATGCCAACTGTAGCATATCCCAGCACAGGTAACTTCTGCAGCCCAATCAGCTTTGTGTCCCAGGATGGACCAGAATTCCACTGGAAAACCTGACGCTAAAGCTCCCAAATCCATCTGGGGAATAAGAAATGGCAGGGTCACTAAGAATCCCACTGGACTGCCAGCCAGTGCTTAGGGTGAGAATGGCCTGACCACACCAGAAGCCTTCCAGATCTGGCGATGAGACAACTGAGGGGGAATCCCAAGGGGAGGAAAAAGAGGATCTGAAACCTGCTTTTGATAAGGAACTGAGAGGCAGTGTGGGCTGTCTTTCTGTTCTACAGGGGAAGGAAAGGGATGGGCCCAAGTCATTCAGCAACCTTATAAGGAAGCAATCCACTGGACTGGGTTCATCTCTTGGCTCCATTCTGACCTCTGACCCAGAGGAATCGTCTATTTTTTACTTAGATTTGGGGGCTTTTGCTCAGACATGACCCCTCCTAAGACAGCTGAAGCAGGGGAATAATACCTCCTTAGTTCCTCCTTTCTAATCTTTGAACCTGGCACCTCAGCTCTGATCCCTGACCTCCAAACACCTCGCCTCAAACGAAAAGAGCCTTTTTGCTGGGCTCACTCTAATTCCTCCTTTTATGGCTTTTAAGGCCGACCCTTACTCTCTGGTTCCAAACCCTGGAGAACTCCCCTCTCTCTCCTGTTCCTCAGCAGGAAAGTCCTACTCCTACATTCCTCCGACCCTTGATCTCAGTCTTTACTCTATAACGTTCCAAGTCAGGGTCCTTCTCCAGCTCACCGCGCTTCTGGGTTCACCTTAGAGCCGCCGGTCCCACTGCCGTCCTTGGCCCGGTACTGAGTCCGGGAGAACTCTTCAAGCAGCTCCCCGAGCCCCGGCTCCTGCGGCGGCGGATTGTCGGAACCTGCCGAGGACCCCGCCGAGGCGGCGGCCCGAGTGCCGGCCATGGCCCAGCCCGCGTTCCCTCAGTGAGTCTCAGGCCGGCCCATGGCACCTGGCGGGACACACTCCAGCTCCGGAACCTCGCGAACCGCCTCAGCCACCGCCTTCTTCTTCCACTTCCGGCCCCGCCCCATCCCGCCGGATGTTTACTCCTGCCCTGGCCAATCGGAGCTCGGGACTCACGCACTGCCCACGATTCCCGGCCCACCTCCGGCGCGGAGCGATCCAAGTGGTCTCGGAGATGGGTGTCCCCGTCGTGCTCCCCCTCACGGGGTTTCCCCTGGGGAAGCCGGGCTAAACCATTGGCTGCCGGGAGGGGGGCAGTAGGAACCAGAAGAAAGAGTGGGATAAACCATTGCAGAGAGAGGAGGAGGAACGCGGCAATATGTTAGTATTGGCAACCATAATAACAATAGTATCTAATAAATAAAACAGCATTTCATAAAGCACTTTTTTCACACTGCTCCTCACAACGTCCCTGTCAGTATAATGCATTGATTGTATCATGGAACTATTTTATTGAGGAAGAAACCGGGAGTCAGGGAGGTAAAGTGGCCTGTTTGAAATTCTGTTATGAAAAGCCCCTTACTCTTTTTCCTTTTTTCTTAATACAATATTTAAAACATTGACAAAATGGAGACAGTAGGATAAAGAAGTCTCACGTAGCCATTAACTGGTTTCAACAACACTCAATCTGTTCTGTCAGTCTATCTTGTGTAATCATTCCCTCAACATCCCGGGAATTATTTTAAAGCAAATCCCAGACATCCCATTATTTCATCTGTGAATACTGAAGAATTTATCGCTAACAGACACTAGTCCTTAAAAACACACACACACAAAAACCAAAAAACCCACAAGGCCATACACATACCTAACCTACCTAGCCACCATGCCTTTTTTATTTATTGTAGAGATGAGGTCTCTTCCAAACAAGGTCTACACGTTTGAGGCCAGCCTGAGCAACACAGCGAGACCCTGTCTCTACAAAATTTTTTTTAAAAAATTGGCTGGGCGTAGTGGTGCACACCTAGAACCTAGACACTTGGAGGCTGAGGCAGGAGGATTTCTTGAGCCCTGGAGGCTGCGGTGAGCTATAATGGCACCACTGCACTCCAGTGTGAGCGAAAGAGACCCCATCTCTTAAAAGAAAAGAAAATCTTGTCAACTATTTGATTACTCTGAAATACAGAGTATTGTCAAAGCAAGCTAAACTCTTAATCCTTTCCCTTCATTCTTGCAATATGACGAAGGAGGATTTTTTTTTTTAGTATCATAATGAACTCATAGATTTTAATGCGTTTTAGTATTTCAATCCATTGCCGTCATTATTCTTTCTGAAATGTAAATGGGGTGGAACTTGCTTCAGAATCATACAGGAGGCAAGACCACGAGTGGGGGTATGCTTGAATTGGTAATGGTGAAGTTGGGTGATGGGTATACAGATATTCATTAAACTATTCTGCTTACTTTTGCATACATTAAAATTTTCCTGTTAAAATGTTAAGCAAACAAATAGATAAAATTGCCCCATTTGGCGATGAAAATGTCCTGAAATGAGATAATAATGATGGGGGCACAACATTGTGAATATACTAAAAACCATTTCATTGTAGATTTTAAAAGATTGAATCATATG
>NW_012134636.1:1715464-1721190 GCF_000956105.1 Propithecus coquereli | reverse complement strand
TGCAGGTTTGTAGCCCAGAAGCCATAGGTTATACCATCTAGGTTTGTTTAAGCACATTCTATGATGTTCACGCAATGACCAAATCAGCTAATGACACATTTCTAAGAACCCATCTCCATCATTAGGTGACATGATGAGGTTTGGATGTTTGGCACCTCCAAACTTCATGTTGAAATTTGATCCCTAGTGTTGAATGTGGGGCCTGGTGGGAGGTGTTTGGGTTATGGGGGCAGATCCCTCATGAACAATTTGGTGCCCTCCCGGAGATAATGGGCGAGTTCTCACTCTTTTAGTTCACTGGAGAGCTGGGTTTTTTTCCGTTTTGTTTTGTTTTTTTGGCACAGGATCTCACTCTATTGCCTGGGATAGAGTACAGTGGCATCATCATGAGAGCCGGTTGTTTAAAAGAGCCCGGCACCACCTCCTCCCTCTCTTGGTCCCGCTCTGAACATGTGACACACCCGCTCCCCCTTCACCTTCCACCTTGATTGGAAGCAGGGGTGCCATGCTTCCTGTGAAGTCTGCAGAACTGTTAGCCGAATAAACCTCTTTTCTGTATATACTACCCAGGCATTTCTTTACAGCAGTGCAAAATGGACTAATATGTGATGCATGACCATATACCATTAAGGATGTCCCATTAAATCTCTATGATTTAGAGTCATTTAAAAATAATTCTTCCCTATCCGGTTAAGTCTGTGATATACAGTGAGGTTAATTTGCTTAATTTTATTTTCTCTGTTTAGGGTCTCATAAGCCTGGTGGGCCTCCCAAACCTTGGGAAATGTAGGTGATCTGGTTTGGCTGGAACACCCACAGTCCTCCACATGGGAATTCTTAATCTTTTATCAGAGTTTGTATCAGAACTCAATCAGGGACCAGGCATGGTGGCTCACACCTGTGATCCTAGCACTCTGGGAGGCCGAGGCGGGAGGATCACTTGAGGTCAGGAGTTCGAGACCAGCCTGAGCAGGAGCAAGATCCCATCTGTACAAAAAGTGGAAAAATTAGCCGAATGTGGTGGCACTTGCCTGTAATCCCAGCTACTTGGGAGGCTGAGGCAAGAGGATTGCTTGAGCCTAGGAGTTTGGGGTCGTGGTGAGCTATGAAGATGCCACTGCAGTCTACCCAGGGTGACAGAGTGAGACTTTGGCTCACAAAAAACAAAACAAAACAAAAAAACCCCACAACTCAATCGGACATCTGCAGAGCTTGATAAAACAGAGTCCTGGGCTACAACCTCCAAGTTTCTCATTCTGTTGATCTGGGGTGGGGCCCACAATTTTGTATTTCTAAGTTTCCAGGAGCTTGTTGCTACTGCTGCTGCTGCTGATCCAGGAACCCCAGTTTGAAAACTGCTGCTACAGCATAGCCCATGAGGCCGATATCTGGCTCCATCAGTATATGACCGTGGGAAAGTTACTTCTCCCGGTTCCTTCCCTGTAAATGATGCAACAGTCTCTACCTCATAGGGGTGTTGTGAGGAGGAGATGCAATAATGCATGTGAAAGCATTTAGCAGAGTGCCTGAAACATAATAGCTGTCCAATGTACAGTGGCTGCTGACACTATCAACAGAGTACTCACAATACTACCAACTTACACTGTTTGGACTGTTCTTATATGGTAACTCATTCACTTCTCGATTTAACCGACTTCATTTTGCATTTGGGGAAACCAAGGCACGGAGAGGGCGAAGTAAGGCCCCAGCAGAAAAGTAACAGAGCAGGACTCTGCAACCAGGCAGGCTGATGCCTGAGACCATGCTCTTTCCTCTGTGCCATGCTGCCTGGGTGCTCATTCCATGGTATTGGAGCTAATTGTGCGGGAACCTTGGTTCATTTACTCCTCAAACACTCTCGAGTGTGCTACACTGTGACAAGTCTTGTTTTGAGCCAAGATGCAGGGATCAATAAGACCTTCTCCCTCCTCTCAATGAGCTGACTTATGGGAAGGGCCTAGTCCTCAGTACACATTTAACGCATGATTGATGAGTGAAAAATAATTTTCTCTGAAACATGGATACTTATATCAAACTGATTGGAGAGTTTGTTTACGTGACAGATTCCTAGACCCCACCCTAGGCCAAACCAATCAGATCCAACTTGCCAGGGTTGGGTGATTCTGACACACTCTGAAGGCAGAGAACTCATTGGCAATTAACACCCCCACTGAAGATTGCCAGGGTCTAAGCATTTAGTGGGCTAAAATAGTAGTAGGGTAGTAAAAAGAGCAAGATTATTGGGTTTTCCAGGCAAAAGACTGTGCCAAACAGGTCCAGAATCATCTGAATCTCAATTATTTTAGCTTAGATGGGGATATGCACCTATCTGAAGGGCTGTGCTTTCTTCTGATAGGTGCTCAAAGTTCAGCTTATGTTTTCAAGGCCATGTTCTCCTACAATTACTCTTCTCTCAGCCCGTTCCTACAAACTCGTTCTACGTTCCCATCTCACTCCCCATTTTCCCAGGTATGTTTCTCACGGAGAGAAACCCTGGAGAAATTGATTAGGCCACAGACTGCCCCGAACAAGGTATTTAAGGCAGTGAGGGCCAAGTTCTGTAGTAACAACTTCTTAAAAATTTTTAAATTTTATTTCAAGACAGGGGTGGAGTGGGAGTATGTGAAGGGGTCTAGCTATGTTGCCCAGGCTAGTCTTGAACTCCTGGCCTCAATCAATTCTCAGTACCTGGTATTATAGGCTTGAGCCACCACATCCACCTAGGAACAACTATTAAGGGAAAACAAAGTTCATTATAGTAATCAACAAAACAAGTGCCAAGTTTATTTATTTGCCCAGCAAGAAAGCTCCCCTACCAGTGAAGAAATTCAGTGCTGCTTGATGGGGGTTTACATACTAGGAAAGGTGGTGCTGGAGGTGCCATAGTTATGCTAATTAAGGGCTACTCTTGAACTCTGGATAGAGCACAATGACTCCAGAAATCCATCAGCAATTGCTTAAGACAATCCCATTATTCATGGGTTGGGAAGGAGTCTACAATTAGGTCTGGTGAGGGTCTAGCTTAGAGCTCACAGCCCTTAGTCAGCTTTGGCTTTGGTTTCACCAGAAATTCTCAAACTGGCTTGGTCCGAGTGCAGCGGTGTTTACAACTAATTGATCACAACCAGTTACAGGTTCCTCTGTTCCTTCTCCACTCCCACTGCTTCACTTGACCAGCCTTTTAAAAAAAAGCAAAAAAAAAAAAAAAAAAAAAAGAAAATCTCAAACTGAATGTGCACAAATCACCAGGGGGAATATTGTTAAAAAACAGATTTGAGGATCACCGGCTTCCCCCAGAGACTAGGGTGTCTGCGGCTCATGACCCAGCTGCGAGTAGGCCCTTTATTCCCGGACCAGCTTGAGAGGCTTAAAGGATGGCCTCCTCAGATCTGGAACAGTTATGCTCTCATGTTATTGAAAAGATTGGCAATCTTAAGAAAACTCTGTCATTAAGAAACTGTGGTCAAAAATGTTAGGCTTAAAGAATTCACCGTCTCCAAACTTCCATCCAAACCTCCTATAAAATCCACCACTCACCCCTTCCTAGCGGTGTATTAGGCATGTAGCCTTTGCCAGACCCCAAGGGAGATAAAGAAATGGGATGCAAGAGGGGAACTTACTTTCCTCATCCCTCCTGATAAGGATGATGCTTATGCTTCCGGGTTGTTTGAAAAGAATTTATTACAGCCGCTCTTCTGGCCCAGTTGCTTACTCCCCTTGGAAAAACTCTCTATAAAACCCAAGGCTCTCCCCTTCCTCAGCATGGATGCTCTTTTAGGCCTCCACCCATCTGCACCCAGATGCTCAAAGAAACAGCATTTTGCTATGTATGAGGCTTCATGTGTCTCCCTCTTGGCTCTGGACCTAACAAAGAACCTACATTGAAAACTATATTAAATAAAATTGGAGATGAGATCAGTGTAGTAAATAAACTTCTAAAGAAATTGGAATTGAAAATTCAGTATCAAGAACACACCAACAGTTCACTCAAGGAACTCTGTGAGCCTCTCGAAGAATATCACAAAGATGTGGAACATCTCAAAGAAAACGTTGCTTCCCCTTTGCCTCCAGAACAGTCACCCAAAGCTCTGTTAAGGGATCAGATCTTGACCCTGAAGAACCAGTCAACATTGAGGAATCTGCACCCATAAAGAAGCCCCCAAAAGAACAAAGAAGTATTAAAGAAATGCTGTTGATAACTTGTGATGAGTTTAATGGTATTCCTGCGTACATGAAATCCCATTTAACCTGTTGTCAAATTAATAATGTTATTAAAGAAATCAACAAGGCAGTAATTAATAAATATAAGATCCTATATCAACCAAAAAAGTCTATGAATTCTGTGGCCAGAAATCTCTATCATAGATTTATTGATGAAGAAACAAAAGATACCAAAGGTCATTATTTTATAATGGAAGCTGACATAAAGGAGTTCGCGACTTTGAAAGTTGACAAGAAGTTTCACGCGTTACTGAATATCTTACGGCACTGTCAGAGGCTATCTGACGTCGGAGGGGGAGCACTTACCCGTTATGTTACAACCTGAGGCCCCTGTGAGCTTTTGAACAGACCAATGATAGGGTATAGAGGCTATTCCTACAGTTTTCTTATATATAATTTCTTTAGCTTTTTCACTTCCTATTTTTGTTTCTTTTTTAAATAAAGCTTATATATTTTCAAGATTCACTTCCTTTCAGCAAATATTTAGCCACCTGCCATATAAGGCTCTGTACTAGGCATATAATCAAACTAAAAAATGCTCATATCTAGTTTTTGTGTTTAGCGGACAATGCTACAGACCCCAATCAGAGGGGTACAGATGTGATACCGGAAGGAAAAGATCAAGAAGATATAGACAAGGATACACAGGCCCTTTGGAATTAAAGGTCACCAGGGTCTAGATTCCGTAGATGGCATTTCAGTCTATGTGGCATGGTAGATTATTAACTCAACCTCCAGCCCCTCTCCCATCTGTGTCATCATATCAAGTTATCAAACCCAAGGAGGGGGTTGTGGGAACCCCCATTTGTAGCCAAATTGGACAGAAGTGTGGGTAACCTGGGGACCCACTAGCTGTGATTGGTGTTTGAAGTGGGGTGCAGTCTTGTGAGACTGAGCCCTTAACCTGCGGGGTCTGCACTAACTCCAGGTAGTTAGTGTCATAGTTGAATTGTTTGTAGGATACCCAGTTGGTGTCCACAGAGTTGGAGAATTGGTTGGTATGGGGAGAAAAACCTCACACGTTTAGTGTCAGAAGTATTATGCGAATATGGTATAGAAGAAAACAGAGCTTTTCCTTTTTAGATGAAAAAGATGATGCAGTCACAAGTGTGGGCAGGTTGATAAGCAGTCATGAAAAATGGGTAATTGGATTATAAAATGTTAGCCATGTTTCTCTTCTGCACTCGGGGAAACTAGTCTATCTATGTCTGTGCCATCTGCTTGTCCCTGTAGCAGAGAATAAGTGTCTCACCAGACCTTGTGGGCTGGTTAACACCATCAATGTGATGACCACAGAGTACTTTATAGGCACTGCATATTTACTGTTATCCTTTTTTCGCCTTAATTTAAATGCAGGTGTGTTTAATTTTTCATGCCTCAAATTAAATAAAAATAATGGCATTATCTTTTAAAAAATAGATTTTGATCCATAAGGTCTGGGGTGGCACTTGAGCTTCTGCATTTCTTATAAACTCCCAGATGATGGGCCGGGTGCGGTGGCTCAC
>NW_012134636.1:1708824-1711109 GCF_000956105.1 Propithecus coquereli | reverse complement strand
CAGGCTGGTCTCGAACTCCTGAGCTCAAACAATCCGCCCGCCTCGGCCTCCCAGAGAGCTAGGATTACAGGCGTGAGCCACCGCGCCTGGCCAATATAATTTTGCCCTTAACCTAACCAGTTAACAAACCCAATTGCTTAATCCCTTGCCTACCAAACTCTCTTTAAAAACCCCACCTCCCAAATCCTCAGGGAGGTGGATTTCAGAAATTCCTCCTGTCTCCCCACTTAGCGCTATGTGGAATTAAACCCTTTCTCTATTGCAACCCTGACTGTCTCAGTTTATTGGCTCTTCTCTGTGCAGTGGGCAATAACAACCCCTCAGCCTTTTTGGGAATTAAAGCCTACATCCCTGCCTGAGGCCATTAATCAAAGGGGCAGGAAAATGTTCTTTGCTGTTTGTTTTCTAGTATCTTAAACCACAGGAGATGGCTCAACAGAATTGTCCGGTCTTCACTGCAGATAAGGTTAACTGAAACCACCAATTATAGTTAAACAACAATAGCCCAAAGCCACGACATGTGACACTGGTCACATAGACCCGAGCCCAACTGCCAAAACTGCCCCTTGAAAAGGTCCTGCATTTCTGCTTAAAGGCAGGATGGTGGCCTTTTGAGATGCTAGTCTGCTACCCTCCTCATTTGCTGGCAAATTAATAAACTTCTCTTTCCTTTTCCTCAAACCACTTGTCCTTGTTCTTGTTCTCACTGATTTGGCCTCAGGGACAAGTACTGAATTTTTGGTAACACATTGGACAAATTTCAATGACCCTGTATAATCCTCTCCCTTAACTGACTACTTGACCTTTAGGGTTGTTTCCCAGAAATGGTGGATTTTCTGCAAGACAAAGGAGTGTAGATTCTGAAGGCCCCTGGGCAGGCTTTCTGATGCCAAAGTTCACCATCCTGCACAACGCACCCCCAATGCACGTAGCCCCTTATTAGTTACACCACAACCTGCCCCAGCACGTAGCCCCTCCTTCAACACATTGACTGCCACACGAGAAAAAAAAATTTTTCCTTGGGGCCATGGCATTTTATTACAAAAATAGAATACAAATATCTAAAACAAAATGGTCCTTTCTAATTTAATGAAAAATGTTATTTTTTATTGTTTTCTGTGAGTGAGTTATATGCAACTTGAAAAGTAGTTCTCAGCTCCCACAGAGAAGAGACATATGAGTTACACATGCTTCTTGAGGCCCCGGACTTATAACTAGCATGAGTTAAATACGACTCACATGGCAGTTAATGTGGTAAAAGCCCATGATCTCCCTTAGTTGGAGAGATAGATTTGAGGCAGCTTTACTCTTTCTGGCAAGATGTCTGTCATATAAAAATTCCTTTCTTCTTTGGCAATCCTTGTTGTCTCATTAATTGGATCTTTGTGCAATGAGTAACTGGACCTAGACCAAAACACTCTTACGGTTTTGACAGTAAAACCGCTAAAAGAATAGTAAAAGACAGTACAACTAAAAAGCTAATATAGAAAAGAGGAATGGCAAAAAGTGATTGATTAATGAAAGGAAAGTAAGAAAGAGGAATAAAGGAAAAAGAACATATGGGACAAGTAGAAAACACATTGGCAAGATGGTATCTTCAACACAATTATTATTGTTAATTATATTAAATGTCAGTGGTCTATAGGAATCAACCTAACAAGATACGCAAGACTTCTACACCGGAAACAACAAAATATTGATGATAAATTAAAGAGACCCCAATAAAGGGTGAGATATTCTGTGTTTATGGATCGGATGTCTATTCTCTCTACACTGATTTACAGATTCAACCTATCTCTACGAAATTCCAGCAGGCGTTTTTAAAGAAACAGGCAAGCTGATTCTGAAATTTATATGGAAATGCAAAGGATCTGGAATAACCAAAGCAATCTCAAAAAAATGGAAAACCCTATACTGATTTCAAACTGAATGTAAAACTATAGTAAACAAAATAGTGTGGTATTGGTATAAGGATCGAGTAATAGATCAATGGAACAGAATTCAGAGCCCAGAAGTAGACCAACACATATGCAATCAATTGACTTTTCAACCAAGGGGTTAAGTTAATTTAACAGGCAAAGGAAAGTCTTTTTTTTTTTGTTACACCTACATGTGAACAAACAAAGGAAAGTCTTTTTAACAAATGTTGCAGGAGCAACTGGTCATCTGTATGAAATAAAACAAAACCTCAACAGGCCGGGCGCGGTGGCTCACGCCTGTAATCCTAGCTCTCTGGGAGGCCGAGGTGGGCGGATTGTTTGAGCTCAGGAGTTCGAAACCAGCCT
>NW_012134636.1:1703073-1708774 GCF_000956105.1 Propithecus coquereli | reverse complement strand
CAACAGAACAGAGGAAATGCTAGTGTTTCAGGGGGGTAATGAAAATGTTCTAAAATTGTGATAATGGTTGCAGAACTCTGTGAATATACTCAAAATCGTTGCATTGTATACTTTAAATAGGTGAATTGTATGTTATATGAATTATATCTCAATAAAGTTGTTATAAAAAGACAAACTTAGTTATGGCGTTAAAGGTCAGAACAGGGGTTTTCTCTGAAGGAAGGGGTTATTGGTTGGGAAAGGGCATAAGCGAACCTTTGGGGTACTGGACATGTTTTATGTCTTGATCTCGGTGGTGGTTACATGGCTCTATACCTATGAAAAAATAATCAAGATGTACACTTGAGAGTTGTTCAATTTAATATAAGGATGTTATGCCTCAGTAAAAATTCAAATATATATATTGAAAGAAGTGAAATATTGATACATGCTCAATATCAATGAACCTTGAAAACTTTATGCTAAGTGAAAGAAGCCAGTCTCAAAAGACTGAATATTGTACAATTCCATTGGTAGAAAATGTAGGCAAATCTATAGAGTCAGAAAGTAGATTAGAGAGTGCAGAGAGCTGGGGGGCAAGGAATAGGAGGACTGAGAGACAACAGCCGAGGAGGTGTTTTTTTTTGAGGAGGGTGATGAAAATGTTCCAAAGCTGATTGTGTTTGCACAATTTTGTGAATACACTAAACACCACTGAATTGTACACTAACATGAGTGAATTGCATGGTATGTGAACAATATCCCAATAAAGCTGTGTAAGAAATGAAGACAAAATAAAGATGCTTTCTGACCAAAAAAATCTGAGAGAATTAATTTCCAGCAATCTAGAACTGTAAGAAATATTTAAAGGAGTTTTTCAGGCTTGTCAATGGAAAAGAACCCAAACTCTGTAAAATAGTTTGAAGAGGTTTATTCTGAGCTGAGTATATGACAGCCACTCCCAAGAAGGCTTGAGCAAGGGGCTTTGCAGTGCCTGGGTTACAGTTTGGTTCTATACATTTCAGGGAGACAGGAGTTACACGTAATATCATTGTGAACTGAAATAAAATCTTAAGGCTCCCCCCCACCAGCTGACTGAATGGACCCCCCTCTTGGCCAAGGGGATATCCTAAAACTAAACTGCCTGCCACGAGGAGGGAGGTCAGACATGCCTCATCATGCCCCCCTCCTTTCTTGGGGACATCCTTTGCAACTCATTAACAGGCCTAAGGCTATGCAAGACAAACCTGCAGGTCCTCAATTTCCACAACAAATAGATGTCTGGTGGCTTGTCTCTGATTAACAGAGCTCCTTATCTTAAGACATTCCAAGCCTTTAGACAAAGCTTCATGTCTTTAACCAATTACAAGTCAAAGAATATTTAAACCCACCTATAACCTGTAAGCCCTCCCCGCCTTCGAGATGGCCCACGTTTTGGGGCCAAACCAATGTATGCCTTCCACGTATTGATTTATGACTTCACCTGTAACCCCTGTCTCCCTGAAATGTATAAAACCAAACTGTAACCCAACCACACCGAGTCCACTTGCTCAAGGCTTCTTGGGTGTGGCTCTGGGTCATGGTCCTCAAATCTGGCTCAGAATAAACTTCTTTAAATTATTTTACAGAGTTTGCCTTTTTAGCATGATAAATCAATATATGGAAGGCATACATTGTTTTTGCCTTAAAAGGTAGGACATCTTGAAGCCAGGAATTACAGGTTATAGGTGGATTTAAAGATTCTTTGATTTGTAATTGGTTAAAGAAATGAAGCTTTGTCTAGCAGGGGTGGGGAACCTGTGGCCTTAAAGCCACATTGTGGCCTTTCAGGTCTTTCGACTGAGTCCAAATTTTACAGAACAAATCTTTTTATTAAAAGGGGTGCAGCAGAGAAAGATGAAACTTTTCTTGCCTCCTTTGGTGCTTAAAAAAGAACAATCTTGAAATCAGAAGGCCCCGGGTTCCCCAAAGGCTTGCAATGTTTTAAATTAAGATAAGGAAGTCTGTTAATCGGAGAAAAGCCACCTGACATGTACTCAGACTGCAGTGAGCTGGTAAGTAAATGGACCACCTGCAGGTGTGGTGTGAGCTTTTCCTTGCACAGCCTTAGGCCTGTGAATGAGCTACACAGGGTGTCTCTGAGGAGGGGAGAGACAGGATGAAGTGTGCCACACCTGCCTTCTCAGGGCCGCCAACTCAGCTTTAGGGTATTTCTGGGGTCCCCTTGGCCAAGAGGGGTTCCATTCAGTTGGCTGAGGGGCTTAAGATTTTATTTTAGTTCACAGGCTGCAGGAAAGTGAATCCCAGAAGGAAGCATAAAACTACAGAAAGGAATGAAAAGCGTAAGAAAGGGTACATAGATGGATGAAAAGAAACAAGGATTGACTGCTTAAAACAACAGCAATAATAACATCTTGCGGGATTTCTAGCACACGTGAAGGTAAAATATATGACAAAGTCACACAGAGAGTGAGAAAGTTAAATGAGTTAAACTGTTATCTGATTCTTACGTTGAATGAAGAATTGCAAAGTGCAGATTTGAAGTAAATGGAATAAATCAACGGTACTGTTGTGATTGCTGGAGGAGGTGTAAGTGCCCCCCCCCCATTCATAACAGAGATAAAGGCCTGGAAAAGGGAAAGGAAATGTTTTACTAGTTGTCTTTTTAAAACTGGAGCCACCCTTTACAAATCAACAAAGAAGTGCAAGGTGAGAACTGAAGTAAGGGCCTAAAACTCTGCGAAGGCACAGGCCTAGTTGAAAATAATGATAATAGTCAGCCACTGTCCCCCTGTTTGTTCCTCTATAATTCTCTATAATTACTACTCTTGAGTCACACAGCTGGTGGTCATACAGATTGTTAACTTTCTCCTGGACAGACAGCAGCGGGGTAAACTCCAGGTCTTAGTTTCCGGCCCAAAACCACATCTCAGGGGCAAAAATCACATCCCCTGTGATAGACTTGACCACATTTAAGAGATAACCAAGTCTCCAAGAACAGAAGAAACAAGAAAGAAAGATGGACAACTTGACGTCTCACGACTGCCTGCTAATGACCCCACAACAATGACTGTTTTTCTCTTTGTCTGCCTCACTGCTGGCATCCCCTTCTCTTTCTATGCGATGCCATCCCGTCTCCGGCTCTCTTCCCCTCTTCCCCCCTCTTCTCTCTCATTCTCTCTGTCTTTCTAAAGGATAAAATAAATTTTACTTTTATATCTTAAAAAAAAAGATTCTTAACTTTCTCCATGGATAACCTCACCTTTTTGAAACCTAAAGGTAGTTCTGAGATATCTCCCAGGCCCCGAATTCCAGTGGACTGGCTGACCCACCCAGACCAGCGGCCCATACCAAGAAACCGACTCAACTGGAATTGTGACCCCAACCCAGGGACTGACTCAACACAAGAAATGATCTTTACACCCCCTATAATTTTGCCCTTAACCTAACCAATTAACAAACCCAATTGCTTAATCCCTTGCCCACCAAACTCTCTTTAAAAACCCCATCTCCCAAATCCTCAGGGAGGTGGATTTCAGAACGTCTCCCCACTTAGCGCTATGTGGAATTAAACACTTTCTCTATTGCAACCCTGACTGTCTCAGTTTATTGGCTCTTCTCTGTGCAGTGGGCAATAACAACCCCTCAGCCTTTTTGGGAATTAAAGCCCACATTCCTGCCTGAGGTCATTAATCAAAGGGGCAGGAAAATGTTCTTTGCTGTTTGTTTTCTAGTATCTTAAACCACAGGAGATGTCTCAACAAAATTGTCCCGTCTTCACTGGAGACAAGGTTAACTGAAACCACCAATTATAGTTAAACAACAATAGCCCAAAGCCACGACATGTGACACTGGTCACATAGACCCGAGCCCAACTGCCAAAACTGCCCCTTGAAAAAGTCCTGTATTTCTGCTTAAAGGCAGGATGGTGGCCTTTTGAGACGCAAGTCTGCTACCATCCTCATTTGCTGGCAAATTAATAAACTTCTCTTTCCTTTTCCTCAAACCACTTGTCCTTGTTCTGTTCTCACTGATTTGGCCTCAGGGACAAGTACTGAATTTTTGGTAACACATTGGACAAATTTCAATGACCCTGTATAATCCTCTCCCTTAATTGACTACTTGAACTTTAGGGTTGTTTCCCAGAAATGGTGGATTTTCTGCAAGACAAAGGAGTGCAGATTCTGAAGGCCCCTGGGCAGACTTTCTGATGCCAAAGTTCACCATCCTGCACAACGCACCCCCAATGCACGTAGCCCCTTATTAGTTACAACACAACCTGCCCCAGCATGTAGCCCCTCCTTTAACACATTGACTGCCACACGAGAAAAAAAAAATTTTTCCTTGGGGCCATGGCGTTTTATTACAAAAATAGAATACAAATATCTAAAACAAAATGGTCCTTTCTAATTTAATGAAAAATGTTATTTTTTATTGTTTTCTGTGAGTGAGTTATATGCAACTTGAAAAGTAGTTCTCGGCTCCCACAGAGAAGAGACATGTGAGTTACACATGCTTCTTGAGGCCCCGGGCTTATAGCTAGCATGAGTTAAATACAACTCACATGGCAGTTAATGTGGTAAAAGCCCATGATCTCCCTTAGTTGGAGAGATAGATTTGAGGCAGCTTTACTCTTTCTGGCAAGATGTCTGTCATATAAAAATTCCTTTCTTCTTTGGCAATCCTTGTTGTCTCATTAATTGGATCTTTGTGCAATGAGTAACTGGACCTAGACCAAAACACTCTTACGGTTTTGACAACAAAACTGGTAAAAGAATAGTAAAAGACAGTACAACTAAAAAGCTAATATAGAAAAGAGAAATGGTAAAAAGTGATTGATTAATGAAAGGAAAGTAAGAAAGAGGAATAAAGGAAAAAGAACATATATAAGAAAGGGTACATAGATGGATGAAAAGAAACAAGGATTGACTGCTTAAAACAACAGCAATAATAACATCTTGCGGGATTTCTAGCACACGTGAAAGTAAAATATATGACAAAGTCACACAGAGAGTGAAAAAGGAGTTAAATGAGTTAAACTGTTATCGGATTCTTACGTTGAATGAAGAATTGCAAAGTACAGATTTGAAGTAAATGGAATAAATCAACAGTCCTGTTGTGATTGCTGGAGGAGGTGTAAGTGCCCCTCCCATTCATAACAGAGGTAAAGGCCTGGAAAAGGGAAAGGAAATGTTTTACTAGTTGTCTTTTTAAAACTGGAACCGCCTTTTACAAATCAACAAAGCAGTGCAAGGTGAGAACTGAAGTAAGGGCCTAAAACTCCACCAAGGCACAGGCCTAGTTGAAAATAATGATAATAGTCAGCCACTGTCCCCCTGTTTGTTCCTCTATAATCCTCTATAATTACTACTCTTGAGTCACACAGCTGGTGGTCATACAGATTGTTAACTTTCTCCTGGACAGACAGCAGCGAGGTAAACTCCAGGTCTGAGTTTCCGGCCCAAAACCACATCTCAGGGGCAAAAATCACATCCCCTGTGATAGACTTGACTACATTTAAGAGATAACCAAGTCTCCAAGAACAGAAGGAACAAAAAAGAAAGATGGACAACTTGATGTCTCACGACTGCCTGCTAATGACCCCACAACAATGACTGTTTTTCTCTTTGTCTGCCTCACTGCTGGCATCCCCTTCTCTTTCTATGGGATGCCATCCCGTCTCTGGCTCTCTTCCCCTCTTCCCCCCTCTTCTCTCTCTCTC
>NW_012134636.1:1688074-1690477 GCF_000956105.1 Propithecus coquereli | reverse complement strand
AAGATACAGAATTAGCCCGGCATGGAGGTGGGCACCTGTAGTCCCAGCTACTCAGGAGGCTGAGGCAGAAGGATCGCTTGAGTCCAGGAGTTTGAGGCTACAGTGAGCTACGATAACACTACTTCACTCCAGCCTGGGCAACAGAGCGAGACTCTGTCTCAAAGAAAAAAAAAAAAGATACAGAATAGTTTTATCAGCACCACTTTCAAAAAACCCCCTCTATTCCCTCTCTAGTCATACCCTCCACCCACCCACAACCCCAGGCAACCACTGACCCTCCATCCCTGCAGGTTTGTCTTGGTGAGAATATCATGTAAACGGAGTCACACAGTATGTACCTTTTATGTCTGGCCTCTTGCATGTGGCATCTGTTTTTGAGATTCATCCATGGGTTGCATGTCGCTGTAGTCTGGTCCATTTTACTGCTGAATAGCACTTCATTGAATTGATACTATGTACCCTCACCAGCAGTTGGTGTTTTCGACAATTTTTATTTTAGCCATTGCTGTAGATGTACAGTGGTATCTCACCGTGGTTTTAGTTTTCATTTCCCTAATGACTAATGATGTTAAACATCTTATCGTGTGCTTATTTGCCATCTTCATAGCCTCTTTGGTGAAGTATCTATTCAAGTCTTTTGCCCATTTTTAAGTTCAATTTGTATTTTTACTGTTTTGGTTTTTTTGTTTGTTGGTTGGTTTTTTGGAGTTTTTACGAGACAAAATTTTATTCTGTTGCCTGGGTAGAGTGCCGTGGCATCATTATAGCTCACTGAAACCTCAAACTCCTGGGCTCAAGAGAGTGAGACTCTGTCTCAAAAAATTAAATAAATAAACAAAAAATTAATTGGAACTCAATGACAATAAAAATACAACATACCAAAACTTCTGGGATGAAGCCAGAGCAGTGTTTAGAGAAAAATAATCATCCCTCAGTATCTGTGGGTGACTGGTGCCAGGACACCCTGCAGATGCCAAAATCCTCAAATGCTCAAGTCCCTTATATAAAATGGCTTGGTATTTGCATATGACCTATACACATCCTCCTGTATGCTTGAAATCATCTCTAAGTTACTTATGGTACCTAATATAATGTGAATGTTATGTAAATAATTGTTATACTGTACAACTTAGGAAATAACAACAAGGAAAAATGTTTGTACATGTTCAGTACAGACACGACCATCCTTTTTTTTTTTTTTTTTTTTGGTGAGTATTTTCAATCTGCAGTTGGTTGAATCCATAGATGGGGAACCCATGGGTACAGAGGGCTGAATGTATGTACCTTTAAATGTTTATATTAGAAAATAAGAAAAGTTGTAAACAGATGATATATTTTTCTAGCAAGGACATTGTAGTCCCATTCAAAAAAGTTAAAGTCTTATGAACACAGATACAAAAATCCCAAACAAAATATTAACAAATAAAATCTAGTAATATACAAAAAGAGTAATACATCATGACCAAATGGGTTAAACTGAGGAATATGATATTGACTTAACAGCCACAAATCAATTGATGTAATTCACTCCATTAGCACGAAATGGAAATAAAATCACATGATCATCCTGATAGATGCAAAAAAGCAAACATGATTTAATAACTGTTCATAATAAGAACTCTCATAAAACTAGAAATAAAGGGAACTTTTAAAATCTGATAAGCAATATCTGAAAAAAATCTATTGATAACAGAAAATAGTGAAATCGTATGGTAATGCAGTTATAATCTTTTATATCTTAATAGTTCTAGCAATTTTTTGTAGATTATTTGGGATTTTTTAAAAATGTAGATGATCATGTTGTCTGCAACTCAAAACAATTTTATTTCTTCCCCTCACTTGTATGCACTTTATTTATTTTTCTTGTCTTATTGCACTGGCTAGCACTTCCACTACAATATTGAATAATGGTAGGGAGAGTGGAATTTTTGCATTGTTCACAAACTTAGAGAGAAAGCATTCAAATTTTACCACTAAGTGTGATGTTAGCTGTAGTTTTTTTGTAGATACTCTTTATGAGGTCGAAGTTTAAGAAAGTTGACTTAAAGAAATATCTACATTTGGGCATAAATTAACCAATTCACTGGCAATGGTTGCACATTACTGGGGCTAGTAACACTACCAGGAGTAACACAGACCTGAGTTTCAATTCTGGCTCCATGTGTTACTCGTCATGTGACTCTTTGCAAGTCACCTCCCCTCTAAGTAGAGATATGACCCTGTGCAAGTCATTAGACCTGTAAATAGTGGTATGATCCTATACAAGTCATTTTACCTCTAGTAGTGAAGAACCAAGACAGTTGGTCACTCTGTCTATAAGCCTTAGTTTTTCCATTTGCAAACAAGGAATAATTATATCTACCTCTGAGGGTTGTTGTAAAGATTTAACAAGGTAAGGCCGGG
>NW_012134636.1:1687245-1688024 GCF_000956105.1 Propithecus coquereli | reverse complement strand
GCTTGGGCCCAGGAGTTTGAGGTTGCTGTGAGCTAGGCTGATGCCACAGCACTTGAGCATGGGCAACAGGGTGACACTCTGTCTCAAAAAAAAAATATATACAGCAGTACAATAATGAACAGACAAGCCACAGACTGGGAAAAATACTTGCAACTCATGTATCTGACAAGGATTTGTAACCTTAATGTATAAAGTATTCCTATAAGTCAACAATTAAAAAGTGAGCAATCCAAGAAGAATAGGCAAAAACTGAAGGAAACACATCACAAAAGAAGATATATTAATAGCCAATACATGGAAAAGATACTTAACTAATTCAAATTCCTGGGCTCAAGGGGTGCTCCCACCTCAGCCTCCTGAGTAGCTGGGATGACACGCATGAGCCACCATGATCAGCCTTAATATTTTTTAATTACCAGCAAAGTGCAAAGTAAACTACAGGGAGAAACCACTTCCCACTTACTAGAATGGTTAAGAAAAGACAAGCAACATTAAATGTTGCCAAGGACGTACAACTAGAACTCTCATACGCTGCCCCGGGGGGTAACGTTAAATGATACAACCACTTTGGAGAATTGTCTATAATGTTAAATGTACATCTACCTTATGACCTAGCAATTTCACTCCTACATATGTATACAATAGAAATGAAAGTGTATGTCCACACACAGACTTATAAAAAGGGTTTATAGCAACTTTATTTAAATAGCCCCCAAAGGGAAATAACCCAAATGTTCATCAAAAGGAGAATGGGTAAATAAACCACAGTATATTCATAC
>NW_012134636.1:1675148-1684130 GCF_000956105.1 Propithecus coquereli | reverse complement strand
TCGAAACCAGCCTGAGCAAGAGTGAGACCCTGTCTCTACTAAAATTAGAAAGAAATTAATAGGACAACTAAAAATATATAGAAAAAATTAGCCATGCCTAAAAAATTAGGCATGGTGGCGCATGCCTGTAGTGCCAGCTACTTGGGAGGCTGAGGCAGGAGAATCGCTTGAGTCCAGGAGTTTGAGGTTGCTGTGAGCTAGGATGACTCCATGGCACTCTAGCCCAGGCAACACAGTGAGATTCTGTCTCAAAAAAAAAAAAAAAACAACAAGATTTAACAAGGTAATGCTTGCATAGCTCTGACCCTTAGTAAATGGCTGCTATCATTGTTGTATTATTATCAGTAAAACAATATCTAGTAAAGGAACAATAACTCCATACCTCTTAGAGGCTCTACATGTAGAGGAGACTGGGTAACTCTACCCCATCTTAGCATGTCTGAAGTCCATCAGAGTTATTTCCAGATGATTCTTGAATCCTTCAACATCTCTTGCCAGTGGCAAGTCATAGCCTTCTCTATAGCAGTCTAGCACCCTGGCAAACTCCTCTTCCCCCACATCCCTTTCGGGTTGAAAAGCCCATAAATTCCTTCCAGGAACTTCTGTGTCCATGCATCCGTCCATGACAGAGTTACGGCTGTAAGGTTCAAGGCTCCAGGTGACTGATGGTGGCATTGACTCTGTGTCATCTCTTAGAAAATGGCAGACGGAGAGTGTGGAACAAAGACCTGATCTCGCCAATCTCTCAACTTCAAGAGCTTTGGATTTCAAGTGTCCTGACTGGTCAAGAATCTGCCTTTCTTCTCAATGCTATTCAGCTCTGTCACCAAATATAGGGCTGGACAGTCTCTCAGGTCTCAGGTGCACCATGGGACCCATCTCTAAGCTCTCCTATCCTACTCTTTCACTCCAGGAGCTACCTCCTCTCTCTGGGAAATTCCTTCAACTGACAGCTACACTCTACGGATTCCAGACCTTTGTGGCCAATCCCAACCTTTGACACCAAGACTGGATTTTCAGCCGCCTCTGGACGTGGCCACATGGATATCCTCCAGATATCTCAAAATGAACAGAACTAAATATGAACACTCAATCTCTCTTTATCTACTCAAGCAACTTCTCTTCCTATCTTCCTTGCCTCAGTAGATAGAGTCATCAGCCACTTGTTCTCAAGCTAGAACCCTGGGAGTCTTCCTTGATTTGTCCCCCTCCTTCTTCCCTGAGAATTTCCTCTCTAACATGGATCCTTTCATCTCTGGTGTCTTATTGCATCTGGATTAGCGGCTTCCTTCTTTTTGTCAGGCTCCAGGTCAGACACTTTTTATGCCCTGTCTCACATCCTCTCAGCCTTCCTTTCTGCTCTGGTGGCAACCAGCTGCTTGCTGATGTAGCTCGCCAGCATTTTGCTCCAGTTGGGTCCAGTTTCTTTTGCTCCAAGCCCTGGGGCATTTCTGTCCCTTCTTCTGGGGACATTTGCTGGAGTTGATCAGCCTTTATGGTGCACGCACATACCAACAAGTACCCAGAAGTGAACACCCTGGGCCAACTCTTGACCAATGGGGGATGAGAGCTAGGGGAAACATATTTTCTCTTCTTGTGTCTTGAGAAGACCATTTGGGGAAAAATTGTAGATGTTTCCTCAGGGTTTCCCAACAGGATAGAGTCTGTTTGCCCACAGTGATAATCATTTCTGCCGTGCACCCTGGGTTGACTTTTTGACTTTTCCCTCTTCTCTATTTGTTTCTTCCAACCCGCTCCTTCTTTATATTTGCTGGGATCATCTCTCAAAATAAACTTCCTATGCCCAAATATTTATCTCTACCTATGTGTTTTGGGGAGCCCAACAGAGAACTCTGAATCAATCCATATGTTCTTTTTATAAGGTACATATTATTTAAGAATTGGGTTCACTGCTGGTAACAGAGAACAGAAATGAGGAACCAATCATTAAACAAGATAGAAGTTTATTTTTTCTCTCACATAAAAGTAGTCAAAAAGCAGGCAGTCCAAGACCAGCGTGGTTACTTCCTGGTCCACAGAGACACAGGCTCCTTCTACCTTATGGTTTCAAGTCCTTAGCACTTGGCTTCCATCCCTAAAGTTGCCTCATGGTCCAGGATGGCTTCTAAAACTTTAGTAGCACACCTACATTCCCGGAAAGAAGCAGGAGAGAGGAGGAAGTACAGAAGCGGTTTTCCTGTAAATCTAACACAATGACTCCACTTATATCAAATTGGTCTTCTGTCTGCAAGTGAAGCTGAGAAATGCAGACTTTTTTTCAGGCACCTTGCTTCCCAAGATAAAATTGTGGTTCTGTTCCTGAAAAATAGATATTGTCTGAGAATGGGTATTGTGCAGGCAACTATTGTTCACCATCAGAACACCAAGATATAGACATCAGATGATACGTGCCTCCTGATAAAATGCAGTAAGAGTCACAGCACCACCTATGAAGCGGTCTTTTAAAAAATTGAATCTCAATCCAATTAAGACTTCAGATATTTCACTCCACAGAAATATGGGGATAGAGGAACAAGTTAAATGACACGATGAGGAAACAATCAGCCAAATCTAGACAGTGAGACATTTTACAAGACTACTGACCTCATTCTTCAAATCAATGGCAGGATGAAGAGAGGGGGTTATTGGAAATTAAAAAGGAATTAAAATATGCACCAATGATAGAACAACGTAATATAATGAGAAGACCTGTTTAAATTTGAACAAACAAACTATAGAGAGACACTTTCTTACTATCTCAAGGACTCTAGGATATGGGCTGGATATTAGGAATGACATTTAGGAATTTGGGTTAATTTTGTTAGATGTGCTAGATGATAGCTGCATATTAAATGTTCTTATTTTAAAGATGCAGCCTTAGATTTCGGCATGCTGTCTGGGATTTATTTGAAAATACCCTAGCAAATAAAAAGGGGAGGCATGGGGAATGACAGATTAAACAAGTACAGTGAAATAGTGATGGTTATTTAAGCTGCATGACAATATTATTTTCTTATTAAGAAGTTTAAAGAAAAAGAATAAAAGGAAGGTTTTTCACTATATGTTTTTTATCTTCTACTCATTATAAACCATTATATAATAACAAGATATCATCACTCCTGTGTTGCCAAACGCAGGTCTGGCTGCCCGCCACCCAAGAACCAAACACAAGAGGCGAGTGTTGGTGAAAGAAAGGTGGTTTATTCAAGCGCTGGCAGCCTGAGAAGATGGCAGAGTATTGTCTCAAAGACCATCTCCTCTCCTCTGCTTACACAGCAACTTATAAAGGGAAGGGGTAAAGCGTGTTGGTGGCAGGCACAAGCTTTGTGCAAGTCATCCTGGCTTACCCAGTGGTTAGCAGCAAACAATAGGTCATCCTGTGGGTCTTGTCACCAGCTGTCTGCCGTTAGTCTATTCTGGACTCTTGATCTGTTTTTCCTCAAAGTCATTTTCTAACCTTGTGCCCCACAGCTATATCAGCAAGCAACAGGCTGATTCTAAACTTTTAAGACAGACCAGCAGAAAACATAGTGGACGGGAAACGCCTTCCCTTTAGCTGGCCCGGCCTTACTAAGACTGGAGTCTCAGCTGTGTGTGGTGAGGTATGTTCCTTGAACCTTCTCGGGGTCTGAGCCAAGCTTTAGACTCTCCCCTCATTTCAGGAGGTGCATTCACTTGCTCGGGCTGCCGCCACTAAGGATGACAAACGGAGAGGCTCCCAATAACAGAAATTTATTGTCTCAAAATTCTGGAGGCTAGAAGTTTGAAATCAAGGTGTCGGCAAGGCCCTGCTCCCTCTGAAACTGTAGGAGAAGGAACCTTCCTTGTCTGCTCTTTGCTTCAGGTGGTTTTCTGGTGATCTTTGCTATTCTTTTTTTTCTTCTTTCTTTAAAAACCACAACCAAAGCTTATAAATTCTTTGGTATTCCTTAGCTTGTGGATGCATTATTCCAAACCTGCCTTCACTTCACGTGGCTGTTTTCCCTCTATGTGTCTGTCTCTGTGTTCAAATTTCCCTTCTTTTAAGGATACCAGGCAGACTGGATTAGGATCCACCCCCGTGACCTCCTTTTAACTCAATTACTATCTGAAGACCCTATTTTCAAATAAGGTCACATTCTGATGTACTGGGGGTCAGGACTCCACCATACCTTTTTTTGGGCAGGGGACAAAACTCAACTGAGAAAATAAAAATAGCTCAGAGTAGCCTGAGCTGTGTGAAGTACGCAACATTTATCAGGCCCACAGAGACTGAACATGGGCTTCAGTCATGCCCCTTGCACGCATGCCCAGGGCAATCGTGTGAAAGCATTTTCTTCCTGACCAGCTGCTTCGCCCATCATCTTCATCTTCCTTGCATGTGTATTACAAAGAACTAGGTATAGCCAATCAATAGCTTGTGTTATTTTAGCGTAAAGTATTGGTTAACAACTTAGGAACTACCTCTTCTTTTCCTTTAGAAACCCACTTGTAACTGCTTCGAATCAGAGCACATATTCAGGTCAGCTTGAATCCACGCTCCTGGGTTGCAGTCCTCAAACTTGGCCCAAATAAACTCTCTGCTTATATTAATTTTGCTTTAGTTTTCTCCTTTAGGTTGACACAACTCATAACAGGAGGTGCAAACACCGAGGTTTAGCCTCACAGCGCTCTGTGGACTGCACTAGGTACCCACTTCCCTCCTTTGCCATGGCCGCTTCCTCCTAGATCCCCAGAGGACTGGCAGGGATGACAGCCAGTTCCCACTTTCCTTTCTCCTTTGGGACACTGAGCCACAAACTCCCTCTCTTCCTGAATAGAAATATTATGAAGAAGCAATCAAACAAAAATTCTAGTAACACAGAGAAAAAGGTAAAGACGAAGGGTATTTCATGCTTTTGTGCCTGCCACTTGTAACGCACAGAAATTATTTTGTTCGGATGGAACCCTCCAAGCCGGCAGTACTGTGCTCTTGGTGACAGCCCGTCAGGTATGTCTGCCCCACGATGAAGGTAGTGAATGGCCGTGCGGTCCCCTGGCCTGTTCTGCGGGTTGCCTATGGCTCCCCTGACTCCAGAGGCCTTGGTCTCCTGTGTCATTCGGGACCCCAGCGGGCAGTGGACGCCACTCTAACTTGGAGGAGTGAAGCAAGGTCTGATAAAGGGACTAGTACAAAGGTGTGGCTCAGGTGTAGGGAAAACAGAGGAGTAACTGTGTCTGAGGCTAGAGACAGGGAGCTCTTCCTTCCCCATAGCCAAGGGGACTCGGGGAGCACAGAGGTATGCAGACAGGGTGCCTCAATAGGACCTTCTGTCAAGAGAGCCAGCCAGCCCAGGGTGCCCTCGTTGGAGGGCACCGGGGAAATAAAAACCCCGGCCTCACTCTCATTCCTCCGTCCATGTCAGTTCTGCCCCTGGGCCGGACATCACTGGAAGGCGGAGGGCGCGGGAGCCTTTCATGCGGCCCATGGAGGGTTGCAGAGGGACGGGGAGGTGGGGGAAGGTTAGCGGGTGGGTCTGCAAGGGCAGACAGAAGACATTTGGCTCATCCTCTCTCTCCTGGAGGCTGCATTCCCCTCCACTCTGGCCTTTCTGCCACCACGGCTGACTCCCCTTGCGAGCCGTTCTCCAGCTACTCAGGCACCAGAGCGATGGTTCTGAAAAACAGATCAGATCAAATCACAACCTCTTTAACCACCGTGCTCATCCCTGCTGTTTTTGGATAAAGACCAGACTTCTTAGCCGGCCATCAATGCTCCTCCCAGCGCAGGCCCTGCTGACCTCGAAGGCAAGCTCTGGCCCCGCACCAACGGGCGGGTTACGGTCATTCCCGGCTAGTGTGATCTGAGAGACCAAATTAGACACCCCTTCATCGGCTGAGACAGACCCTAAGGATTGGTTAGGTTCGGGGCCCAGCAGGCATGGCAAATATCTAAATTCCTGTGGCTACAAGAAAAACCATACTCTTGTTAAACTCTCTAAAAATGGGAGCTATCAGACCCCTCCCACCCCTGATTTACAACCCAGATCACTGCAACTCTGCCTGGACAACGGGCCAGCCTTGCCCACAGTCTTTTCTGGGGAGCAGCTGCTGAATATGCAGGGCTCTATTGTGTCTCGTGGGCCTGCGAGGCACAAACACCCAGCCTGCTCCCTCCTCCTCCACCTTCAGCACTCGCAGGAGACTCTCTCTTCCGGGCTTGCAAACCGATGTCACCAATAACACTCTCCCTTCTCTTCCACAGCCATCCTGGCGGGCTTTCGGACGGTGCTGGCCCTGACGGTCCTGTCGTGAACGGTGCCCCGTTCTCCAGTGCCCCATCTGGAAGTTTTCATGCTCATTTCTCGTTCTGCTCTTAATGAGGAAACACTGACCTTTACCCTCCTTCTTTCCACCAGGCGCTCCCTGCACAAGTCTGCCCTGTCTGATTATGTGCCTGTTTAGAAATTCAGAGACAGTCTAGAAACACTCCAGGCCCCCACCAGGAGATCACTGAAGGCTGTGGTTAATCTGTAGGTGACCAGCCCATTCACCAGGTGCGGCAGTCATTCAAGATGGGTCATCGCACTGACCAGCCCCTCCTTGCCACTCCTGCACGCCCTTCGTGCCGCATTCCCGTTTTTAAACCCCTGCTCTCAGCCCAAGACTTGGAAATAGCTTCTTTGAGGCCTGAGCCTTGGCCATTTCTCCACTGCTAGCTCTAGAATAAAGTCACTTTCCTTTCACCACACCTCGTCCTTGTCACTGGCTTCTGCAACTGGCGCAGGTGCAGGCAGGTGACACTCCTGGCCAGCCGAACACGAGGGGACATCTGCTGGGGACTTCTGAGAAAGGTTTCTTTGTTGGTAGAAAGAGATGACTTTTCTTCTTCTCTTGGAAGCTGTCATGCCTGGAACCACAGCCTGAGGGCAAAGACCTGGTGAGAACCCGGGTCCGTGATGAGATCACAGAGTTGCTGACTTAACCAAGCTGGGAGACATGTACCTCTCGCCATCTTGTTACGTGGTCTAATAACCTGCTCTTAATGTTGAATCCAGTTCAGCTGAAAGTATCCTAATTTCATTGCTGGGGCACAGAAACCAAACCCCAAAATACTGCACTTTGACATGCTGACCTGAAGAAGAAACCTCAAGGTCTCTCTGATCTCTCCCCAACCCCGCACCGACTCTCCCAAAGCCGGGATAAAGTTGTTCTCGGAAGTTTCTTTAGCTGCCTAAAGTCCCCACCTGCCAAAAAGAACAATTGAACATTGTTTTTTATTCCCCTCCCTGTAAGACTAAGAATGTAACCACACCTGAGCAGACCCTTGCACGAGATAATGTCTGTCTCTGAGGCTCCTTCAAATTCTGAAGAGAACTATTTACAGGCTGATTCACTCATTCTCCCTGGGAATCCTTTATTACCCCTCGTCAGAATTCCTCTTCTCCTCCCTCGCATAACCTGTTTTGCCAGGAAGCTTCTAAACCACTTTGGGGGAGGAGTAATTGCTCTTTGTTTTTCCCCTTGTATACATTAATAAAATTTGTATGCCTCTTCTCTAATCTTCTTTTTATGAGTTGATTTTTCAGTGAACCTTCAGAGGCTCCTACGTACTCAATATGCCAAGTGCTTGCAATTTTTTTGCCTTTGGATAGAAGTGTTCTCTGACTAGAATTCCATTATTGTTTTCTTGATGAACTCCTATACATCCATCAGAACCTCATTCCATTGTCATCTTCCTGGCGAAGCCCTCTTTTCTTTTCTCAGAGGTTTAGTTATTATCTCCTTTGTAACCCTCTAACTTCTGTCCCCACGACAAGAGGAAATTGGCTATGTCTGGTTTTCTTTTTTCCTTTTTATCTACCTCGAGACAGCAACCAAGTCGTCACATCCTGAAGTCAGGAGTTTGTCTTGTCCCAAGGATGATTAACTGGCTTTTGAAAAAGGTTTTTATTAAGGAACTTTTCAAACATATGCAAAAGTAAATAGAATAATAAAATGACTTCCATGGATCTGTCACCCAGTCTTAATAATACTCAATATCTTCTCAATCTTCTTTCCTCCATCACCTCACTTTTTTTTTAAATTGGAATTACTTTATTTTTTTGCAAGACAGGGTCTCGCTTTGTTGCCTGGGCATGAGCGCAGTCACATGATCATAGCTCACTGCAGACTTAAACTCCTGGGCTCAAGTGATCTTCCTGCCTCAAGCTCCCAAGTGGCTGGGACTACAGGCATGTGCTACCATACCCGGCTAATTTTTTCTATTTTTTTGTAGAGACAGGGTCTCTCTATGTTGCTCAGGCTGTTACCTAAAGCTCAGCACTTGTCCCCGAGGGCACATCAAAAGAATGAGGACAAGTGGTTTCAGGTGAAGGAATGAGAAGTTTATGAATTTGCTGGCAAATGAGGAGGTTGGCAGACTCCTATCTTAAAGCACCAATGTCCTGCCTCTGAGCAAGAATACAGAGGTTTTAAAGAGGAGGTTTTCAGCTTCAGGTTATTGCTGTTCAATTACAGGTGATGGTTCCAACTCATTCCATTTTCAGCTAAGACAATCTGGTGACCTCTGCCTGGACAATTCCCCTGAGCCATCTCCTGTGGTACAAAGAACAAAGGACACTCCCCTGCCCCTCCCAACCACTGGCCTGAGGCAGGGATGTAGGATTTAGTTCTCAAAAAGGGTGATGGGGTTTGAAGAGACAGAAAACATTTTTAGCCATTTTCAGCCCATTCTCCCTGTTACAAGGCTGGTCTTGAACTCCTGGCCTCAAGTGATCCTCATGCCTCAGACCTCCCAAAGTGCTAGGATTACAGGCATGAGCCACCCTACTGGAGTATTTTAAAAGCTATCTTAGGCATCAAATCATCTCGCCCATTAATAAATACTTCAGTATACACTTTTAACCAATAAATTAAAGTTAAACTAACATGACCAGGATTTTGCTTTTAAAAGCTAAATACAATGGTTTATTAACTTATTTAAAAAATATTTACAGACCAGCCTGAGCAAGAGCGAGACCC
>NW_012134636.1:1670127-1674364 GCF_000956105.1 Propithecus coquereli | reverse complement strand
TTCCCCCAGCTTTATTGAGGTATATAAATACCAGTATAAACATAACAAATAAAAGTTGTACATATTTAAAATGTACAATATGATGTTTTGATATATGTATACATAGTGAAATAATTACCACGGTCAAGCTAATTAACATATCCTTCACCTCACATAGTTGCCTTTGTGTGACTGTGTGTGGTGAGGACATTTAAGATCTACTGTCTTAGCAAACTCTAAGCACAGAATACGCTGTTGTTAACTGCAGTCACCATGCTGTAGAGTAGGTACAAAGTTTGTATCTTTTTACCAACAGCTCCCATTTCCCTCAACCCCAACCCCTGGTGACCACCCTTCTGCCTTCTCGTTCTATGAGTTTGACTTTATTATTAATAGATTCCACATATAAGCGAGATGATACGTTATTTGTCTTCCTGTGTCTGGCTTATTTCATTTAGCATAATGTCCTTCAGTTACTTGGTTCTTCCGCACTCATGGAGAGCCTTCCGCAAAGGCTGTTGGAACCATTTCATAAATGGTTTCACAGGTCTGGAGCACTTGCTGAGTGCCAAGCATGCAGTGGGAGCTGAATAAATGTGGGAAGAAAAGAGCAAAGACTTTCTAAGGGGTCAACTTTTGTGCCAAGACCTAAATGATGAGAAAGAAGTAGCTCCATGAAGATCTGCAAAGAGCCTTCGGATGGAGAAACAGCAAGAGAAAAGGCCCGGAGGCAGAAACAGCTCCAGGGGCTGGCAAGGCTGAGGGTGGGACAGGCAGATAAGTGACAGAAGAGGCAGGCAAGGGTCAGTCTGGAAGGGGTTTGCAGGCTTCAGTTAGGAATTCAGACTTCGTTTATTATTTATTTATTTATTTTGACACAGGGTGCTCTGTCACCCAGGCTAGCGTGCACTGCAACCTCAAACTCCTGGCCTCAAGTCATCCTCCTGCCTTGGCCTCCCAAAGTGCTGGGATTACAGGCATGAGCCACCGTGCCCACCCAGACTTTAAGGACAATGGGAAACCACTGTACAGTTTCCGGCAGGGAATTAACATAATCTAATACATGTTTGAAAAAAATTACTGTCTGGTTTCTATATGGAGAAGGGATTTGGGGTGAGGGCAAAAGCAGAGACCAGCCAGGGCTTTGCCCACAGCATTTGCAAGACCTGGGACAAGAGTACACACATGGAGGTCCCTGTGCCATGTGCTTAAATACCTAACCATTAGAGCAGGCAAACAATCTGTTAAATAAAACATGTTCTATCCTCCTACCTTGACACTATCCCCCCATAAAGTCAAAATTGAAAAATATAGGCAAAGCCACAGTTTTATATGACTGAAAGTCAGTACAGTATTAAAGATGAGTGAATTTAATTATTGTGAATTGTCTGAGTGTTTTGTCCATACACTTTCATTTTTGAAGAATAAAATAATACGTAACATAAATAATCAGATATTCATTCTATTAAATTTATTTTTCTTGCTCACCTGTCAGAAAGCTCAATTACGTTAAGTCACACTTGTATGTAAAGTTGAGAGTAATTAAATTGTCAGTATTGCTAAATATTGCTCAGCTATTATGTGCAACTCCTGTGAATGTAGAACTAATTGTGAGTGCTCCTGGGAGCGCAGACTGGAACACGGAGAGCAGTGAGCTACTGTCCCCCTGCACAGCGCGGGGCAATGCTTTGCTGTACAAGAGCCCAGCGCATTCACGCTTTCTGAGTGCAAGGATTTGGCAAATTAACTGGTTTGTCTTTTCTCTGATCCAAGTGATTCCACCACTGAAATCCACCCCGCACCCTGAAACGGTGTCTGTCTTTAATGTAAGTAGTGGCACAACCCACTGAAAACCATTCTTTTCTTTAGAGATGTGGATAAGCATTTCCCTGAGGCCTGAATGGGTTAGTGGTGACAGTGGACGTTTAAGGTTATGAGCTGAAAGGTGCCAACATGGAATGCCAGAACCCAAGTGACAGAAGTGCCTTTACAATAATATCCCACGTGTTTGTGATGTATGGAGCCCTCCAGAGCCCAAGCCAAGAGCAAGGGTCCCTCTTTCCTGGTTCTGAGGAAGTATTGGCATCTAGAAGTATCAGGCAAGAGCTGGAAGGAAGAAAGGAAGCCTAAAGTCTAGTAGAGGGGAACAGTGACTAGGTCACACCCTCAGATCCGAGATGGAGGGAGGCCCTAAGGAGAAGTCATTGCTCTTGGGAAACCCTCAAAGACCAGCATGCACCAATGGTGGTTTCGCTCATTGATTCTAACAAGCCCATCGAGAGCTTTAAACACCCTGAGCACACACAATGCAACTTGATTTGTGGGCAAATGAATACTGGAATTGTCAATAGTAATCGATCAACTAATTAAACAAGCATGTATGGAGCGCTACTGTGTGCTGGGCACCACCAGGGCCTGAAAGTTGATGTCAGGCAAGGTCGGGGAGATCGCTGAGCTTTGCTCTTTACAGTCGTGCAGGGAACAGCAAATCTGGTGGGTGGAGTGCCGAGGAAGAGCAGTTTGGGTGCTATAGGAATGTGTGGCTCTTCTGGAATCATATCCACAGAGAATTTGAACCAGGAGGCTGAGTGCCCCAGTGGCTGTCTCTCTCAGGACAGCTTCCCCAATCAGAGAGGGAAGGAACTCTCCAGCCAGACTGATTTATGTCCTCTATTTACTATCACTAAATGACATCCCCAGAGATAGTCTGGTGGAATTTCACATGTATTGCTCATTGAGGGCCTGTCTGCTGGATTACTTAATAACAAGCTCCACTGTGATTATTTCTGATCTGAAGATGGATGTTTTAGGTCCACTTGATGTCCAGGAAATTACTTTTCTGACCCTCAAGTCTGATCCTTACAAATAATTGGGATGGGGAGAAAGGAGGCAGAATGGCCCAAAGAAAAGAGCATGGATTTTGGAGTCAGGCAGACCTGAATGTGCTGGGCCTCCAGGCTGTGTGACCTTGAGTAAGGCATCTCTGTTCTCTGAGCTTTAGTTTCCTCATTTGTAAAATGGGGACATTGGAAACTATCTCACTGGGTTGCTGAAAGGACTAAAGCCAATAATGTATTGTAAAGATCTAACACTGACATTTTGGGTTGGATGATTAAAAAAAAAAAAAAAGACCTGTTTCCTTTGTTCTTTCCTTGTAGTGCAAAATGTAGCACAAAAAAATAAATTAGTCCTATTTTATTCTAATTATAAAAGTGATATTGAATTTCAGTCAGTGTGGTGGACTGAGTTGGTAACAAAATATCTTTTCTCCTGGTTTACGCTTGTAGAAATGTTTGGAAATATTGCCTACTGAAAAGTAATTTCCAACTCCTACGTGTCCTTTCTCCACCACTGGGAGAGCTCACCTTCACTACAGAGCCCGAGACCCAGATCCACTTGTCCCAGTGTCTCTTGTGGATGGGACATAGGCAGGTTACTCAGTCCTGGCCAACGGGACATAAGGGAAAGTCTGCAAAAAAGACTTCTGGAAAAGGTTTTCCTCCCTATTAAAAGAGATATGTGGGAGAATATTCCTCCTTTCCTCTTCCTCGGGCATGGCCCTGTCTGCTGTAAGCATCCTGTGACCATGATGCAGAATATTATCACGAGAAAGACGATTGCAGACTGAAAGATGGAAAGCTCTTGGGTCTCTGATGTCATTGTTGAGTCACAAAGTTCGCCTGAGAATCCTAAATCATTGCTATTGCAGTGATTTAGGATGCTGTTACACCCCGTTGGGGTGAGCATCCCAAGCAAGGAAATAATTTTAAAAGTTGTTCTAGAATCGATGATACCCACAAGACTAGAGAAAATGTGATGTGTCTCTGCAGAATACTCCTGTAAGCCAGGGCACGTGGACTCCCGTGTGAAGGAGGCTTGCTGAAGATGATCTCACGGTCAGCATTACTAAGCGTGTCTGGAAATGAACGATGACTGGGTAGAGTCAACAAATGTCACAAATGAGTGCATTTTTACCCCAAGAACCAGAAATTTAAAATATGAAATGTCTTGAAAATGGGATGACATGAAAAGAAAACAGGTGGGAGAAAGGACCAAATACAGTTGAAAAGTGTGGGGATTAGGGGCGCTGACTCCCTGTGCAGTTGAAAATCTGAGTATAACTTTTGACTCTTCAAAAACTTAACTACTAATAGCCAACTGTTGACCAGAAGCCTTACCGATAACAAAGTCAGTGAATACATATTTTGTGTCTTATGTGTATTATATACTGTATTTTACAATAAAGTCTATAATACGT
>NW_012134636.1:1658315-1666232 GCF_000956105.1 Propithecus coquereli | reverse complement strand
ACCTCTTTTTAAAGGGCACTAATCCCATTCATGAGGACAGAGTCCTTATGACTTATCATTTCCCCAGAGGCCACACTGGGGCTACACTTAATACTACCACACTGGGGATTAGATTTCAACATGAATTTTGGAGGGACACATTCAGATCATAACAATATCATGATCACATAGGGAATGCAGGGGTAGTTCAACATGTGAAAGGCAGTCAGTGTAATTTATCATCTCTAGAGTCTAATGAAGAAAACCTGTGATGATCTCAAAACTGCACACACACAAAAAAAATTTGAATAAAAAAGTCCAACATCATCCATGATAAAAAAAAAAATGCAGACTAGAAACAGAAGGGAACATCCTCAATCTGATAAATGACCAGCAAAAACCCTACATTTAACATCATATTTAATGGTGAAAGACTGAATGCATTTTTTACTAAGAAGGAGAACAAGGGCAAGGATATCTATTCTCACCACTCCTATCTGGAACATTAAAATAAGGCAAAAAAAAAGGGTATTAAACAAAAAGGGTGTAAGATTTATACACTGAAAACTGCAAAATGCTGATGAAATAAATCAAAGAAGACTAAGACAAATGGAAATATATACTGTGTTCATAGATAAGAAGACTCAGTATTATTCAGATGTCAATGCTCCTTAAATTGATCTACAGGTGCCGTGCATCCATCTCAAAATTTCAGCAGGAATTTTGCTCGAGATCAACAAGCCGATTCGAAGAATCATGTGGAAAAGTAAAGGAACTAGAATGGTCAAAACAATTTTGAAAAAGAAGAACACAGTTGGAGGACTCATACTTCCTGATTTCAAGTCACACTACAAAGCTGTAGTAATCAAAGTGGGGTGGTGTTGGTGAAAGGGTGGATATGCACGTATGTCGGTGGAACAAAACTGAGTCTGGAAAAAGATCCAGACATATATGACCAATTGATTATTAAAAGCATCTTTATTGAGATATAATGCACATCCCATAAAATTTACCCATTTAAAATGTAAATTCAATGGTTTTATGTTCACAGAATTGTGTAACCATATCAAAATTTAAGTTTAGAACATTTCCAATGCCTCAAAAACAAACCCTGTACCCATTAGCAGTCTGCTCCTCCCTCTCCCACTCCTTCAACCCTAGGCAACCACTAACATTCCTTCTGTCTCTTTAGATTTGCCTAAGCTTGACGTTTCATATAAATGGAATTGCACAATATGTGGTCTTATGTGACTGGCTTCTTTCACTCAGCACACTGTTTTCAAGGCTCAGCCACATGGTAGTATGTATTAATATTTAATTCCTTCTTATTGTCAAATAATATTCCATTGTCTGGCCATACTGCATTGTATGTATCCTGTGAGCAGTTTGATGGTGTTGGGGTTCAGGGCATACCACCCTAAAATATGACTGTAGGAGACCAGAATATGCCACCCCAAAATATACTTCCTTGGTGTATTTCGAGCTTGTTATTCTGAGAAACTGCAGATACAGGAGTACCTCTGAAAAGCTGTCCTTTTGTAAAAGAAATTTACATCTATAAAGGAAATCTGCGTTAGTAAAAATATCTGTATTGGGAAGAAAGCCTGCTCAGAGACAACTTTTATTACCTGAGAGCAGGAAATGCCACCGCACAACATTGTGCTTAGACATGCTGCTTACTTTGAACTGAGGGGACTCGAGGAGCAGCAGATTCAGGCAGAGGCTTTCTACAAGTTCCCCTTATGTGCCTGAAGACAGATCCTCCAAAAGGAGTTCAGTTGTCAGGAATCCCCTCCCTAGGAGTCTATCAACTAGGGAAGATTAACAGGGAGGGAGACTGGAGGTCAGTTTCCCTTCTATGTCACCCAGAATATCACCTATTCTTCTGAGGCCCCATTCATTTTTCCCAAAATTCATTTATGCTTCCCTAAATTGCCTACATTCTCCCTCCCATCTTCCCTGTGAAGAGGGCATATAAGCTTCTAGATTGCACGGAGTTAGTGAGTATTCATTCCCTTTTTCTTTTTTATTGAGACAGAGTCTCACTCTGCTGCCCTAGGTAGGGTGCCATGGCGTCAGCCTAGCTCACAGTAACCTCAGACTCCTGGGCTCAAGCCATCCTCCTGCCTCAGCCTCCTGTGTAGCTGGGACTACAGGCACGTGCCACCACCTCCAGCTGATTTTTCTAGTTTTAGTAGAGATGGGGTCTCACTCTTGCTCAGGCTGGTCTTGAACTCCTGACCTCAAGTGATCCTCCTGCCTCAGCCTCCCAGAGTGTTGGGATTATAGGAGTCAGCCACACATCTGGCCCATTCCCTTTTCTTTCATGGGATGCCCCTGTGCACGTAATACATTTGTATACCTTTTCTCCTGTTAATCTGTCTTATGTAAATTCAATTTGTACCACAGCCAAAGAACATGGAAGGGTGAAGGGAAGCCATTTTCCTTCCCCTACAATGGACATTTGTGTTGTTTCCACCTTTTCGCTATTATGAATAATGCTATGACCATTCGTACACAAGTTTTGTGTGAACATGTTTTCATTTCTCTTAGAGAGATCCTTGAGCTTGGAACATGGAGAGCATTCAGTTGTCCCCAAATTCAGTTGAATTGTGGCTGCTTGGGGTGTTTAATGCTCGAGATGGTCAAGTTAGAACCAATGAGGAAATCTGCCTTTGTGTCATCTGTTGGTCTTTGAGAGTTTCCCAGTAACAATGTCTTCTGTCCCTATGGCCTTCCTATGCCCCAGATCTGAGGGTGTGGCCTAGTCACTGTTCCCCTATTCTAGAAGTGAAATTTCTGTGTTCGATGGTAACACTATGTTTCACATTTTTAGAAACTTCTAAATTGTTTTTCAAAGGAGCTACTCCATTTTACATTCACACCAGCAATGTATGAATCTTCCAATTTCACTACATCCTTGCCAACACTTGTTATTATCTGTGTTTTTATTTTACTCACTGTACAGGGTGTGAAGAGGTATCTCAATGGAATTTGATTGATTTTCGACAAAGATGCAAAGGATATTTAATGGAAAAGTATAGTTTTTCAATGATACCTGAACAATCAAACATTCATATCCAAAAGATGAACTTTGATCCCAACCTCTCAACACAAACAAAAATTAACTCAAGCCTGAGAATGGTGGCACAGGCCTGTGTCCCAGCACTTGGAGTCTGAGGCAAAAGGATCATAGTGGGCAACGCAGTGAGACATCGTCCCTACAAAAAAATTTTTTAAATTAGCTGGGCATGGTAGCACGCACCTGTAGTCCCAGCTACTCAGGAGTCTGAGGCAGAAGGATCACTTGAGCCCAGGAGTTGGAGGCTGCAGTGAGCTACGATCATGCCACTGCCATAGAGCAAGACCCTGTCTTTAAAAAAATAATTAACTCAAAGTGGATTATAGACTTACATGTAAAGGCTAAGCCTATAAAACTTCTGGAAGAAAACATAGAGGAAAAGTTTTGTCACCTAGGTTAAGCAAAACATTTTTAGATATTATATAAGAAGCATAACCCATAAAAGAAAAAATGATAAATCAAACTTCATTAAAATTAAGAACTAAGCCAGGCACAGTGGCATGCACTGCTAGTCCCAGCTACTTGGGAGTTTATGGCCAGCCTGGGCAACATAGTGAGAACCTGTCCCTAAAAAAAGAAAAACAAATTAAAAAAATAATTAGGCACTTTTGTTCTTACGAAGACATTGTTAAGAGAATGAAAAGATGAGTCACAAATTGGGAGGAGGTATTTGCAAAATGTGTGGAGGCAAATAGCAAATTTCCCCTTCATTCTCTCAAGGTTCACGGAAAACAACCCACGGAAGGCAGATTAGTAGGAAAAAAGGCATACAAATTCACCAGTGTGCATGGGGGTCACAAAGTGATTGCTCCAGCCCCTCTAAGGGGGTACAGAAGCTTATATACTCTTTTATAGTGGAGGGAGGAGATGGGCAATATAGACGTCATTTGAGGGGCAGTAAGTGATTATGAGGGAGAAGGAATGGACTAGGGAGACAGAAATTAACTTGTAAATGATTCTCTAGAATTTGAATGAGCCCCAGATGCAGGTATCAGCTGGTGAAAAAATCCATCCACGTGTGGTTGCATTCTTGTCTTCTTTTCTGCACTAGATAAATGAGATTTTGGGGAGGGGACGGAAGGCACCTGTGTTTCTTTTGGTACAAAGGAAATTGGGGAGATACTTCTCCCTGTGCTTGAGGTGGAGGTGGAGGACAAGACAAGGTTAGAAGGATTTTGATTCTGGGGCTTATTTCTGAGGCCTTTCAATTTTCAAAAGAACTCCGTATGCCTAAGCAACATATTTTGGGGACTCATTTTTTGTGCCCCGTCATTCCCCTGGTCTGAAACTTCCTTTGAAGTATCACACACTAAAAGCTGAGTTGATGTCTGGGGAGAGAAAAATCAAGTTAATAGCGCAGTGGCAAAGGGTCCCATTAAACCAGTCTCCCATTTCTGGGAACAGGCCAGTCCACTTAAGCAGCTGTGTCTCATTTCAGAAGATGGCGCTGTAGATGGGCTCTCAAATAAAAGAAAAATAGGTTGATGTTTGTAATAGTCTATCAACCAGCTTCCTTAGACTCTGGAGGGCAGTCAGTCAAGGTGTCCAGATGTTAGACTCAAAACATCTCTAGTTAATGTGGAAATAGGCAATGGCACAAGTCGTTATATAAGAGCTTCAGTTTGCAGAGCCTTAGGGAAAAGGTAGTTGCAATTTCAGTGAGTCCATGTCAGAAAAATGAAAAAAAAAAAATTGGAAACATTAATTTGGAGTCTTACAGGCCCAGAGAGAATTCAGGATTAAGTCCAAATTGCAGACAAATAAAAAGTCAAAAACAATGGTCAGGGCTAGAATCTAACAGTAGGTGTACTATAGTTTCTTCTGAAACATAATTTTTTTCTCTCTAGTCCCCCTTTTCTACCAAAGATAAATCATAGTAAGACCAATTTATTTGCAAAATAAGTTTTAGTCTTATTATGTTTGGCTCGATTATTTATATAAAGTGCAGCAAGAACCGTGATTGGTCATATGGGCTGTTTTCAAGTTGGCTTGGATGGAACATTTTCAAAAAGAATCTCAGATTAGACTTTTAAAAGCCTCTTGAGGCGAGGAGACCAAGTGAAGGATTTGCCATCAGACTGTGCCTACAATACCGATATGGACTGGTTGACTCCCTCTCTTCTCAAGGTCCCCAAAATGTCTTCAGGTGCTTGTCAGAAAGTGATATTCTTTACTCACCACAAGGTCAAGAACTCTGTGAGGAAGCTGTGTAGACAAGGTACCTGGCCAGTCTTTTTCCAGGTCAACCTCAATCCCTCAATGCAGCCTTGTCATATATAAAAATATGACATCCCGGTCAAAGACTTGGTAAAAATAACCAGTGTTTCCAATTTTGTCCTGTTACAAAAGAAAACAAATTCTTAGTGAACTTATGCAAATAACTATATTGTTACAAATTAAGAATACTTATGAATAGTTTTTGAATTTTGGGGAAGTCAGGTAGAGAGAAAGGAAAATGTTTCAATTTTGCTCGCCCAGATATACTTCACCCAATTGCTGTTTCATTATCCATTTGTGTTGCTATAAAGGAATACCTGAGGCTGGGTAATTTGTAAAGAAGAGAGGTTTATGGGCTTGTGGTTCTGCACGCTGTACAAGAAGCCCGGTGCCAGCAACTGCTTCTGGTGACGGCCTCAGGCTGCGCCCACTCACGGGGGGAGGCAAAGAGAAGGCAAAGGGGTGTGGCACGTAGAGATCACAGGGTGAGCACACGGAAGCCTGACAGAGGGGAGGGAAGTGCCAGGCTCTTTTTAACGATCAGCACTCATGGCAATTCATGGAGCAAGAACTCACTGGTTACCACGAGGAGGGCACTAAGCCATTCATGAGGGATCTGCCCCCATGACCCAAACACTTCCTACTAGGCCCCACCTCCAACATGAGATCAAATTTCATCATGATATTTGGAAGGGACAAATATCCAAACTATTCCATGCTGTTGTAAGCTATAAATAGCTCAAAAGTAAAAAGCTTTCTTGACTCTGGAAAACAAAACACAAAAACAATCAGTAAATATTTCAAATTAAAAAAATCATAAATTATAATTTCAGTTCTTCTTCAATTCAGTCCTATGTAATTAATTCTTATTCCACTTGTTGTTAGGTTAGCAGTTTTATGAGGCCGGTTTTTGTTGTTATTGTTGGAGTTTTTTTTAATTTAATTTAATTTAATTTTTTGAGACAGAGTCTCACTCTGTTGCCTGGGCTAGAGTGCCATGGCATCACCCTAGCTCACAGCAACCTCAAACTCCTGGGCTCAAGTGATCCTTCTGCCTCAGCCTCCCGGGTAGCTGGGACTACAGGCATGTGTGACTGTGCCCAGCTAATTTTTTCTATTTTTAGTAGTTTGGCTAATTTCTTTCTATTTATAGTAGAGACGGGGTCTCGCTCTTGCTCAGGCTGGTCTTGAACTTCTGAGCTCAAGCAATCCTCCTGCCTCGGCCTCCCAGAGTGCTAGGATTACAGGCGTGAGCCACCACGCCTGGCCGAGTTTTTGGAATTCTTACCCAGTCCAATGGTATAATATCAAAGTCACAAGCAGAGGCCTGTATTTTGGAGTGCCTATCAGAGTCTTTTCGTCCTTTCCGTGAGCCTCCTAGAAGATACAACACTTTAGGATTTTCAAGGAGCTTTTAGAGAAAACAAGTGTCAGAATAAAGCAATTTACAGTGGACAAAAATACTTACAATGACAGGGTTGAAAATGCAATTGACAAAAAAAAATGTGTGGCTTTGTGTACAGAATTTTTTGTATTTACTAGTTTTAATTACATATGTTGACTATTTTTGATTTTTTTTGCTTTTTTTTGCTTTTTTTTCTTAGAGAGTGACAAGGTCTCACTCTGTCACCCAGGCCGGAGTGCAGTGGTACAATCATAGCTCACTGTAACTTGGAACTCCTGCACTCAAGTGATCTCCCACCTCAGCCTCCTGAGTAGCTAGAGCTACAGATGTGCACTCCCATGCCTGGCTATTTTTTTTTGTAGAGATGAAGTCTTGCTATGCTGCACAGCCTAGTGTGAGCTCCTGACCTCAAGTGATCCTCCTGCCTCAATCTCCCAAAGTGCTGGGATTACAGGTGTGAGCCACCATGCCTCACAAGTTTTAACTCTTTTTTTTTTTTTTAGATTTACTCTAAAGTCTTATGTTTTTACCCTTAATAATCGTAATTTCCAGTGAAAACGCCTAGGAAGTAAGCAATTTGAATTGTTATGTATCAGGTACAGAGCCCAGGAGAGAGGACATAGCTGTGATGACAATATCTGTAGGACCCAAACTGTCCTAGCATGGCCGGGAGGCACAGCTGGGCCAGGAAGGACATATTGGGCTTGGCTCTACCCTACAGCTAGTGGCCCAGGTACTGTAGACACTTATACACCCCAAGGCCTCACCATAGCCTAGACCCCAGAATCCAAGGGCTCAAAAGAAAAGGCATAAGCACACAGACAAATTAACACCTTAACTGCCATGTGAGTTGTGTTTAACTTATGCTAGTTTTGAGTCTGGGGCCTCGTGAAGCATTTGTAACTCATGTCTCTTCACCTTGGGAGCATCAAGAACTATTTTTCAAGTTGCATATATCTCACACACAGAAAACAATAACAAATTTCCCACTAAATTAGAAAGGATCATTTTGTTTTTGAAGTTTTTATTCTATTTTCACAATAAAACACCATAGCCCCAATGAAAATTTTTTTATCTAGTGTGGCAGTCAATATGTTAAGCAAATATCAAACGTATCACAGAAGCAACAGTTTTATGACCTTAAAACATCCATCAAAGGCAGCATAAACCTGTCTGGCCAATGGACTCAGGCAAAAATGTCTGAATTATGTTTAATATTGACAATTTTAAAGAC
>NW_012134636.1:1651276-1654639 GCF_000956105.1 Propithecus coquereli | reverse complement strand
TGCTAGGATTACAGGCGTGAGCCACCACGCCCGGACTTAGTTCACATTTCTTGCTCAGGCTGGTCTTGAACTTCTGAGCTCAAGCAATCCACCCGCCTCAGCCTCCCAGAGTGCTAGGATTACAGGCGTGAGCCACCACGCCCGGACTTAGTTCACATTTCTTAAAAAAAAAAAAAAAAAAAAGGAGACAAAGCTGGAAGGCAGAACATCTACATCCCCAGAAATCAAGGATCCCATTTTCACACTGAGCCTCAGGTCTCCAAAAAGAGGTAAATGCTGTGGACTGGGCTGTGCAATGCTTCCACAGTGTACCTTGCTGCAAGGACGTTCCCCGAGCCTGGGTGGCAACCCAGTGCCAATCAGCCCACTCTGTTATCAGCCCATTCCCATAGGAGCCTTATCCCTTGGTGGTGAATGTTTCTATAGCCTGTGACACAGTGTCTCGCTCTGTCACTCAGGCTGAGTGCAGTGGCATGATCACAGCTCACTGCAACCTCCAACTCCCAGGCTTAAGCAATCCTGCTGCCTCAGCCTCCTGAGTAGCTGTGACTACAGGCAAGGGCTTCCACACCCAGCTAATTAAACTGCAATTTTCTTATCTAAACCTGCAGAGAAACAAGTAGCCCTTTTCAGTAATGACCATTCATTGCAAGTGTTGTCAGCCACCTACACAACTGCAAACCTCACCAGTGACCCACCCATTGCACACCTGAAGGGCAATGTTCTCTCACAGTACAAAGTGATTCCTGGAACCCCCTGAAAAAACACAAATAGCTCAGAGCAGTCTGAGCTCTGTGAGTTATGCAAAATTTATCAGGCTCAGGCAGTTTAGTCACACCCCTTGCACCCACGCCCCAGGGCAATTGTTTAAAGGCATTTTGTTTCTGACTCTAGGTGCCTCACTCATTATCTTCATGTTCCTGGAGTTTGTGATACAAATAACAATGTACAGCCAATGAAAAGTTTATGTTATTTTAATATAAATTATTAGTTAACAACGTAGGAACTGCTTCTTCTTTTTTCATTTAAAAACTCACTTGTAACTGCTGCTGAATCTATACTCCCAGGTTTTAGTCCTCAAACTTGGCTCAAATAAACTCTCTACCTGTATTAATTTGGCCTCAGTTTTTCCTTTAACACCCTCAAAGCCAAAGAGATCAGGATACTCAATGCAAAAGAGAACAGAGCTTTAGACTTACGGGAAACTTCCAACAACTGTAACCAGCCCCCATTGAGCAAATTTCAATGACCTCCCCGCCATATAATCCTCTCCCTTAACTAACTACTTCACTTACTGAGTTGTTTCCCAGAAATGGTGGATTTTCTGCAAGAAAAAGGAGCTGAGATTCTGAAATCCCCTGGGCAGACTTCCTGACACCAAGACTCACCACCCCCACAACCTGCTACCATACAAGTAGCCCCTTGTGAAATACACTACAACCTGCCCCAAGGCACGTGGCCCATGCTTTAAAAGCCCATGATCTCCCTTAGAGAGACAGATTTGAAGCAGCTTCTCCTGCCAAGACGTCTGTCATATTAAAAAATTCCTTTCTTCCTTGGCAATTCTTTTTGTCTCAAAAACTGGGTCTTTGCGCGATGAGCAACTGGACCTAGACCGAAATCCCCCTTGTAGTTTGACAGTCATTATGAGGGCTCATCCAGATGGCATTGCAGGTGGCCGCAGCGTGGGAAGAGACCAAAAGCTTCCCTTAGCAGCTGCCTAGCCATATTTTCCAGAGGCCAGCTGCAGACTCTCCTGCCATCTCTGCTGTTTCCTGCCTCCAGCGCATTGGTGATTGTCCCCCAAGAAAGGACCTCTGGATTTTGAAATTTGCGTATGTGCAGGTGAGTGCTATTTGAAGGTACCACAGAGTGGGGGATGCCCCTCTCAATTTGGGGAATTTCGAGGGGATTTCCATTTGTTTTGGGTCGGATAAGCCCCCAACCATTCTGAGAGGGCAAATTAACCTAACTGTTTTGATTTGGCACTCCCAGGGCTTATTAGCTGAAACTGAAGTTCATTTGGTCGGAACTTCTTGAACTTCTCTTTATGCTGAGGGTTTGGCTGTATTGGTGTGTGGCATGTGAATGTGGAGTTGGTTAAGCTCTTTGTCTCTGTTTTCTTTTTGCCTACTTTAAATTTGTTGTTGATGGTATCATAAGCACAGTCCAAGGTCTGGGAGGCTGAAAGACACCTCCGATGGTACTTTCTCTTATGGCAGCTTCTAAGGTCTGAAGTACTAAGACACCTCCATTCTAAGGTCTGGAAGATTAGAAGGCACCTCTGTCCTAAGGAGGTGGAAAGACATCTCCATCCACGGAGGCAACCTGGCTGGGATGCAGGACACCCACTGCTGGACAGGGAAAGAGGAAGGGAAACCTGATGTATGCAGATTTACGTGGAACTCCAGAGGCTCTCAAGGCTAGAGTTTTGAGATAAATGCTATTGAAACTGTGTGTGTGCGTATGTGTTGACATATGTTTTATGTATGTACGTGTGTAGTATGTCTATGGGAGTACCACAATTGGCTTATAAATAAAAACAGTTCTCATAAATTAAATAAATGAGCCCAAATGCTCTTCAAATTCCTGTGAATTTAGTAATCTTTGATAAACAAGCTGGTTTTTAAGTGTAAGTAAATTAGAACAAATAAAACTCTAAGCAAATGATAGCATAAAAACAGAAATTTATGGTCAAAGGTCTATGAAGATAATTTGGTTTCGGTCTCTTAATCCTAGTTGCAGATGCAGTTTCTTCCATGGACTTTCCTGTCTGTGGAAAGGTGCACACAAAATTCGTTTCTGATTCATTCTTTATGAGTACTGGTTGCAAGCTAGCCTGTTATGTGTACATTATGTTGCCATAGCAAAGCCTTTTGCCTAGAAAAATTTTAAAAAGAATCTTCAAACTGTTAATTTTTGTATAGTAACTTATTTCAAAATGAACAAAATGGTTATTCTTAGAATCCAAAGAGAATCTCAAAATAATATTATTCTTTGCAAGTATTATGTGTAATTGAATTTGCACCTAAGTAGAAAAATGTTTTGAGACCAGTTAGATCGTGTTTAAAAAATAGCTTAATCTTGATCCTTATGTAAAAAAAAGTTCTGACTTTGTGTCATTATTCGAGATGCTAAGGATTTATGTTAGAGTTTATTCAGTCTACAGTGAGGTGAAGTCATGTCAATAAATTTTATTTTGTGATATTGGTATTTTAGAAAGATCAAATTAGTGAACATCTTTAAGCAGGACATGTTCTAAAACTTCTATTGTATTTATAGAACTTAAAGATGTTACTTTATTCAGAATAGCAAGTCTTACTAGAATACTTAGGTTTGTTATTTTGGTAGTTTTTTTTTTTT